>NW_011888887.1:4629096-4642195 GCF_000151845.1 Pteropus vampyrus | reverse complement strand
ATTATCTTGAGGTCCATCTATGGTGCAAATGGCAGTATTTCATCTCCTCTTATGGCTGAGTAATATTCCATTGCCTATATGTACCACAGCCTCTTCAGCCAATTATCTATTGTAGGACACTTCAGTTGCTTCCATGTCCTGGCCACTGTGAATAATGCTGCTATGAACATCAGTGTGCAAACATCTTTTCGGATATGGGTTTTCAAGTCTACTGGATAAATACCCAGTAGAAGGATTGCTGGATCATATGGTAGATTAATTCTTAGTTTTTTGAGGAACCTCCATGCTGTTTTCCATAGTTGCTGTACCAATTTACAGTCCCACCAGCAGTGTATAAGGGTTCCTTTTTCTCCACATCTTCTCCAACATTTGTTATTACTTGTTCTGTTGATTATAGCCATTCTAACAGGTGTGAGATGGTATCTCATTGTGATTTTGATTTGCATTTTCCTAATAGCTAGTGATGAGCATCTTTTCATATATTTGTTGGCCATTTGTATGTCCTCTAGGGAGAAGAGTCTCTTCAAGTCCTCTGTCCATTTTTTGATTGGATCCTTTGTTTTTCTGTTGTCGTTATTGAGTTGTATGAGTTCTTTGTGTATTTTGGACATTAGGCCCTTATTGGAAGTATTGCTTGCAAATATATTTTCCCATTCTGATGGCTGTCTCTTTACTTTTTTGACAGTTTCTTTTGTTGATGTAGTCCCATTCATTTATTTTCTTTTGTTGATGTAGTCCCATTCATTTATTTAGCTTTTACTTCCCTTGCCTTTGAGGTCAAATTAATAAAATCCTCTTTAAGTCCAAGGTCCTTGAGTTTAGTTCCTATGTTTCCTTCTATGCATTTTATTGTTTCAGGTCTTATATTCAGGTCCTTAATCCATTCTGAGTTAATTTTGGTGTGTGGGATTTAAATTAGGCCTTCTAAAGCCTGTGCTCTTAAACACTACATTTTCACAGACACTGTATGGTTACTGTGTTCATTTGCATATGGCCTATGTCTCCCCAAACCAGACATACAAGGAATCTCAACAAATGTCTTAAATCATTCAATTATGTAATGTTCAAGTTGAAGGGAAAATTCAACTTGATCATATGGTATGGATACTCGGTTGAACCATGGAGGTTAGGTGATTTGCCCAAAATCACAGAGCTGCTAAGCTTAAAGCTTAAGAGTATAAGCCCTATTCCTTGCCTTTTAGTCAGTTCAACATATTTCTCAGAAAACTAAACTCAAAACCACACTCTAATGTGTAGGAGACACAAGATTTTCTCATCTGAATAAGCCTGATAATTTCAATTAATCAGACCTATTACCTAACCCTGTTTTGATACAACATACATACAAAAGTTCAGAAATAAAATTACTTTGATCTGAGATAACCGGACTCTAAGTCTCAAAATCAGGCTTTCCTGTGAGTAATAACAAAGATACTAGAATACTGTGCCAATTTTCCCTTACTTGCTCAAAGCCGAAAAGGCAAGCTGAGGACGAAGTTGGGATTATATAATAAAAGAGGCCAATTCTTTCAGTTCTGGAGAATATGCATGGCAGCCTAGGCTAATGAGAAGATAAACTACATTTAGAACTGTGTAAAAATATAGCTCTCATCTTTTTGAGATTTTCTCTTCTTTCTCTCTGCATTTCCTTCCCTCTGCTTCTGCCTCTTTTCTTATCTCTTTTCTTTCTCCCTAATGTCCCTCCCTTGTCAATGCCTTTCCCCATTTCACCCTCCCTCCCATTTCTTCAACTTTTGATTTCTTTGATTTTTCTTGCTCTTCTCAATTCTTATTTAGAATAATTTTACTGTATCGTGTTTTAATGAGATATTAAATGTCGTCAGCAATATCATTAGCAATGACTCAATCAAGAACGCACAGAAAAACGATCTTCAGTCTTATCTTGAGGTTCTAGCACTGAGGTAGGAGGAAGGCTTGAAGTCTCTGTTGGTATCAACTTATTTCTCTAGCTTATCCACTTGTATATAAATCTTTTTAAAAGTTCACATTAATATAAGATTTTTTTTTTTGCCCGTTGTGTTGGTTTTACAGAATCTATGCTTTGATTTTGCCAGTAAATTTTCTAGATGAACTTAATAAGATCTTTAACATGATGGAAACAAATTGCTGGGAGCCTGCTTCTATTTTCAGAAACCCTTTCCAACTGTCTTTAGATAGTGGAAAGAAACATTAGAAATAACTGAGAAGCCAATGGAGTTGTAAGGATAGTTAAGGATAAGAAATGATTTTTCAGTAAAGCCTCAAGACATGAAATGTTTAGGCAAAGAAAAGAACTGAAATGTGGACTGGAGAGAATAAAAAAAGCAATATAGTTTTAGGTACCATCCACGAAGGCTGCCACATTTTTGACTCTGCTCCAAGGCTTAGAAAACAAAACTAATGCTGTGGGGAGCATCAAAAGCTGTGACAGGTATGCAGCAAGAAGTCTCTTCAAGGTTATTCTGTGAACTGAAGCCCCACCCTCACTTCACTGATAGGACAGGGAGCAGGAATGGGAATGAATTCAGCTCCGTGGGGCAGAACCCCAGCTCTACGCTTCAGCATTATATCATAAAAATAATATTCTCATTTCCACATACAGGAAGCCGTGATTGGGTAAATTCCAGGCCAGAGATTCATAGCCTTCAGGTAAAAATGGCTAAAATTAAAGACTTTTTAAAATTCTCCCTAGTTTGGACCTCAACCATGTGCTACTGTTCATTAGTTCACTCAGTCATTCATTCATTCAAAACCAAAACTCATTAAGGGCCCCTACTGTCACAGCCAAGACTGCCTTCTTAAGTAAATAAGAATATACATAAACCTCCAAAATGATTCTATTTCTTTAAGTGAAAAATGAAGATCTCTGGATAACTTAGAAAGGACCGATGAAGGGAATGAGAAATAGAAAGGTCTATGTCCACTTAGGAAGTTTTTGGTAAAAGGTGGTAGAAGAGAGAGTTAGAAAAAGATAAGAACTTATATTTAGGTCTTTGTTCATTTTGAGTCAATTTTAATGTATGGTGACAGACAGCAGTCTAGTTTCATTCTTTTGCATGTAGCTTTCCAATTTTCCTAGCATCATTTATTAAAGAGAATTTCTTTTCTCCACTTCATATTCCTGGCTCCTTTGTCAAAAATTATTTGCTCATATACAGGTGGATTTATCTCTGGGCTCTCAATTCTGTACCAATGGTCTGTGTGTCTGTTCTTCTGCCAATATCATGCTAGTTTGATTATTGTTGTTTTGTAGTATAATTTGAAGTCAGGCAGTGTGATACTTCTGGCCTTGTTCCTTTTTTCCCCTCAGAATTGCTTTGGTTATTTGGGGTCTTTTGTGATTCCAAACAAATTTGATGATTTTTTTGTTTTATTTCTTTTAAAAAATGACATTGGGATTTTGATGGGGATTGCATTAAATCCGTATATTGCTTTGGGTAATATGGCCATTTTAGCTATACTGGTTCTTCCAATCTATGAACACTGATTATCTTTCCATTTCTTTGTGTCTTCTTCAATTTCTTTTAATAATGTTTTATAGTTTTCAGTGCATAAGTCTTTCACAGGCTTTGTTAAGTTTATTCCTATAATGTATTTTATTCTTTTTGTTGCAATTGCAAAAATTGTTTTTCATTTCTTTTTCTGAAATTTCATTGTTAGTATATAGGAATGCAATAGATTTTGTACATCAATTTTGTATCTTGCAACTTTACTGTATTCGCTTGTTGCTTCTAATAGTTTTTTGATGGCGTCTTTGGAGTTTTCTGTATAGAGAATCATGTCATCTGCAAAAAGTGATGATTTGACTTCTTCATTCCCAATTTGGATGCCTTTTATTTCTTTCTCTTGACCGATTGCTCCAGCTAGGATTTCCAGTATCATGTTGAATAGGAGTGGTGAGGGAGGGCAACCGTGTCTTGGTCCTGATCTTGAAAGTTTTCAGTTTTTCACCATTGAGTATATTAACTGAGTGTTTGTCACATATGGCCTTTATTATGTTGAGGTACTTTCCTTCTATACCCATTTTATTATTATTTTTTTAATCATAAATGGGTGCTGTATGTTGTCAAATGCTTTTTCTGCATCTATTGATGTTATAATATGATTTCATTATTTATTTTGTTTATCTGATATATCTCATTGATAGATCAAAATGGATCAAAGACCTAAATATTAGACCTGAAACAATTAATTGCATTGAAGAAAACATAGGTACTAAATTCATGGGCCTTGGATTTAGAGAGGATTTTATGAATTCAATCTCAAAAGCAAGGGAAATGAAAGCAAAAATGAGTGAATGGGACTACATCAAACTAAAAATCTTCTGCACAGCAAAAGAAACCATCAGCAAAACAAAGAAGCAACCAACTGAATGAGAGAAGACGTTTGCAAACAATGCCTCTGATAAGGGGCTAATCCAAAATATATAAAAACCTCATACAACTCAACAACCAAAAAAACAAATGATCCAATCAAAAAATGGGCAGAGGACATGAACAAATACTTCTCTGAAAGACACACACAGACGACAAACAGACATATGAAAAGATGCTCAACTTCACTAGATATTAGGGAAATGCAAATCAAAACCACAATGAAATACCACTTCACACCTGTTAGAATAGCTATTATCAACAAGACACGTAATAATAAGTGTTGGAGAGGTTGAGGGGAAAAGGAACCCTCATACACCGCTGTTGGGAATGTAAATTGGTACAGCCACTATAGAAAACAGTATGGAGGTTCCTCAAAAAATTAAGGATAGAATTACCATTTGATCCAGAAATCTCTCTTCTGGGTATCTACCCCCAAAATTTGAAAACATTTATCTGTAAGGATATATGCACCTCAATGTTCATTACAGCATTTTTCACAGTGGCGAGACATGGAAACGACCAAAGTGCCCTTCTATAGATGATGGAATAAATAAGCTGTGGTACATATATACAATGGAATATTACTCAGCCATAAAAGATGAAACACTGCCATTTGTGACATCGATGAATCTTGAGATTATCATGTTAAGTGAAATAAGTCAGACAGAAAAAGTTGAGAACCAGATGATTTCACTTATATGTGGGATATAAAACTAAAAGCAACAAACGAACAAAACAAACAAACAAAAACTCATAAACACAGACAATAGTTTAGTTGTTACCAGAGGAAAAGGGAGGAGAGAGGAGGTAAATAAAGGTAAAGGGGGCCAAATGTATGGTGACAGAAGGAGATTTAACTTTGGGTGGTGAACACACAATGCAATATATATATGACATATTATCTAATTGTACACTTGAAACCTATATACTTTTATCAACCAATGATACCCCAATAAATTTAATGAAAAAAAAAGATAAGGAGTAGAGAGCACAAAAAATAAAAAAAAGAATCATAATGCCACAATATCTTTATGGTTTTGATGGAATAAAAAGCTATCTTTTATCCCTTTAAATCTGTGTCCTTATCAAAGGAAGAGTTTATCTTAGCAGTTAAGCCCAGAGATAGATCAAGAAATACTAAATCTGAAGTTACAAAATATATTAATTATTCCCATGGGACTAGGTTAACTCACAGAACCATCAAGTAATCCAGAAAATAAATTTTAAATCATGTTCAAAATTTACATCATTAGATAATTTGCATTATTAGCAGCTTAATGTTTCTTCTTTACTTCCCATTATTAATCTGCTGAAAGTACATGCCCAGATTTTCTCTTGAGCTAACTCATTGCTCGTGCAGTTTTACAAAAACAGCAGTCTTGTATTACTGAAAACAAAACTTAGACTTTTTCTAAATCATAATGATTTCTGGGTTTGCCTGCATGAATATGGTAAGGGATTTTCTAACCAACCACAACCTACATCTCATGACCTACATTATACACATGCATATTTTTCTAGAGAAATTTAGGTTCCCCAAATTTTCTTAAAAAAAAAACTTTGCTTCTTAGATAATATTCTAAAACATATTCACCAGAACTTTAAAAAGGAAAGAACAAACCATAAATTTGCATTTTAAGAAAGATGTATGGCCACAGCTCTTAATCGTAAGCAAAAGAAATTCATTTTTTTTTAAATAAGAAAAGGGGGAATTATTGTAATGATGTTGCATTGATCTAAGAATCTCAAAAGGAGGTGTTGAAGGTGGCTCATAAGCTATGCAGATAGGAGGAATATTTCAAATAATCCAGCAGAAGTAATCTGCTTGGGACACCAATGCCATTATTATTGTCACAAGCACCAAGTACTTCAGCTTGTACTGTCAACATAACCAGCACTGGATGCTGGACACTGATAGCACTGCTGCATGGCTGCCCTGGACACTCCATCCTACTGCAATCACCACTGCTGCCAGAGGGTCCTCCATATCTCACAATTTACAGGTTGGTTGGACGCACCTGATTGGTGGAGGTAGGTCACTTGTTCACACTCTCGATACAAGGAAGGCTGAGAAAGAAGCACCTGGCATCTTCAACCTCTATATTTAGAGATGGTCCTCCTCCTACCAAAATTCACAATGTGAGAAATTCCTCAAACATAGTAAGAGGGCTTAGAATGACAAGCAGGCTACAAGAATGATAAATGTCTACTCAAAAAGATATGTCTATTTCTATATTTGTGTCCAATTCTTCTTGATCTCCTTCAGGAGCCCTCTTCCAAAAGTTAGTGTGTCCTTCTGTGTGTTAGTTTCTGGTTTGCACACATTATCTTTAGATCTCTTTCCTTCTCATAGTTTAATGGCTCCTAAATATACATTTTTAGCTACCTTCACATGTTTACTGTGACAGATGTCATTCACTGTCCATCAAAATCTATAACTCTTTCTTCCTTATAGAATTTTAGCTTGGCACAGAGCTTCCCAGACATACAAAATTTCTTGCTTGAAGTTAGTCGTGACTACATTGCTAACTTTTCTTTAAAGGAATGCGAACAAATGTGATGTGTGCCACTTCCAGCTCTGAGACTTAAGACATCTAGATTTGTTTCCTCCATATTTCACTTTCTTTCCCCTCTGCAACAGCTGGAACTTGTGGCTATCTCACCTCAACCATGCGATTGAAGACAAGGCTTACAGAAATTGAGAAGCATCCTAGGAACCTGGGTCATTAGGAAGAGCTACCCACCGATTTGAAATGTTGATCTTGGACTGATATATGAGAGAGAAATAGGTTTATCTTTTGCAAGCCATTTTGTAATGGAATTATTATTGGGTGTCTTCTTTTTTTTTTTTATAGCTTCTTAGCCTTAAGCTAACTTACACAAACACACACACAGTGTATGTGCACACACACACTCACAAGTTTACCAACTCTTTTAATGAAATCAACATATACTCAAGTAACAATGTTAGAAATCTTGGGGTTGGCCTAGACTCCTTCTCTTATTTCCCAGATTCAACAGATCATTAAATCCTGTTATTTGTACATCACTAATATATCTCTTTCTTTAAACCCAAAGCTACCACCTCAGTCTGGCTTCTCAACTCCTCTTTCATGATGTGAATCCGTTGCTATATTAGTCCACTTGGGCTGCCATAATAAAGCACCACAGACTGGGTGCCTTAAACAAAAAAAATTATTTTCTCACAGTTCTGGAGGCTAGAAGTACTACTCACTCTTTCTCATCAGTTATTTGCCTAAACCTCTGCAGCCAAAGACCACACAAGTTTCAGTAGAAACCATGATTTTAAATCAGATCAACCTCATTTCCTTGAGAGAGTTTTCTGAGTACTGCAGCCTATCCCCTGAGAAAACACTGATGGAAAAGATAATTACAGAGTTCTAAAGCATTAGACTTCCTGTCCTGGTTACAACATAGAGATTTGTGGGCTTACCATGAGACAGTCACTCTTGGAAATAGTCCTGTAGTTGGGGTAAAAGGCAAGAGGAAAATGAAATTCAGGTCCATTCCCTTGGGTTCTCAGTGTTTGCCCTTATTTTAAATTTGTTACATGTCCACATAAGGTAAGATTTTAGTGTGCTATTCTAAGATTCACTGCTTCCTTCCTTTTAGTATATAAGTTTAAACGCCCTGACATAGCACGCAGAAACAATAGAAAATTCTCATACCATGCTTCTGGTTGGGTGAAATCACCCTGTGTAAATACTAAGTAACACAGCTCCCAGGGAATCAAATGACTTCTCTGATCTTGAAGAGTTATTACCATTGATCATAGTGGAACTTTTCTTGGCAATTGTGGTGGTTATCAAATCATAATTACGAAAAACAATAGATTGCAATGTGCCATGTGGTCTAAATGATCCAACAGTCTCATTTTACCTAAATTGTTCTTTTTAATACATTGTTCCTCTGATCTTTTATATATACAAAAATAGCAACTTCATAGGCTCCAAGCTCATATAAATAAAAAAACAGACTTCCCCAAAGTCACTCAATTTAGTTGGACAGTGGCAGGGCTGTTATTAGAATCTAGTCTTCACTTGCCAATGTCTAAGGTGATTCCCTTTAAACTCTGCTTCATCCTGCCACTCACCAACATTTTAATGAGGTTAGGTGGAGAGAGCAGAAAATTTGGAGCTCAGCATAAGTTCAGAATACAGTGTTCCAAGTCATCAAGCTCAGTGAGCCAGTGATTCTTTACCTATAGCATGGTAATGATAAATGCAGACTCAAAAGGAGGCTGTGTGTAAGCATCTGGTTTACAGCAGGTGCCAAATAAACACAAATTACACTTACAAAAAGCAAAAAGCGATGTTTCCTACTTTGCCAACAATGTAATAGCCAATTTTAATCAAATGTTTTCAGAGCAATGGATAAGAAGCTTTGAAAATTCTAACCTGTCCTTTCTATATCCTCCCTTGCCAAATGAACACACACACACACACACACACACACACACACACACCCAATACATATCTCCTCTCCTGGAAAAACTTCTGAAGCAACTCTATGGTTACTCTTCTGACACAGCTATGACTATTCGTGCAGAGCCTGTGTGTAGTGGGGTGGGCTGCTTTAGGTGTAGATTATTCTTTGGCATCCCAAGAAGAAATCTCCAAAATATATCGTTAACACCCTCTGCCCTACATCCTCTACCTCCCCATCCTGGGAGGCCCTTGTTGGGTTACTTTTGGGGATGTAAAGCATTGTATTTCAAAAAGATCTCTTATTTGTTAAAAGATCCTTTCCTAGGAGGGTGTTGCATTTGACCCTTTATTTAGTTTAGTTTATTGGGCAGCCAGTTATCATCTCACTCAGAAAGTTGATCCGATTCTACTGGAGTCTTGAAGGGAAAATGAGAGATCTATATACTCTCTATATAAATCTCTATATAATGATCTATAACGACTATAAGTGATTAGTGCCTCCAGTCATAGAGTTCAAATAATGAAGGAATTAAGTACATTGGAGATATCAAGGAAGACTTCATGGGAAAAAGTATGTGAACAGAAGTTTACAAAATAGCAACAGGCCACGCAAATATTCAAATAACGAAACAAGGTAAACTGCGATAAGACTGCAGATGTTTATGAGGGGATGCTTCTCAGAATTTCTGGTTCACAAACAACAGAAGACAACTCTGTTCACTTAAGCAAAAAGGGGATATATTAAAGGGATAACAAGTAGCTTATAGAATGAACAAGAAGCTGGAGAACCAAGTTTGGATTCAAGAGAGGAATCAGGTTAAGTGCAAGAGCAGCTCTTGCTGTGTAGACAGCATTTATTTCTTCTATCTGCGTATCTTTTGTAATCCCATAATTAACCGAGAGGATTTCGAAAGATTTCAAACAGAGGAGTGACATGATCCCCCTTACACTTGTGTCCCTTCCACACAAAGAATATTCTTTGAGAACAGCTAACAAAATTGGTGGCAGATTCCTTATTAAAATGCCTCAAACTTGAGAGACTTCTCCTCAGGAATCTTCACATGTTAGAAGCTGTTGTCACCTACTGGCAAAAAGTGATATTGCATATTCGTGGCTCAGTCTTGCATCTGGAGGACACTCACTCTTCACACAGAGAACAAGTGCAGAGTAAGGATGCCTCCTCCCAGAAGGGGCTTGTGATTTACTTGAGGGAAAACGTGTCTTTTCTGACCCTAATACACAGATTCAGCCACCTTCTGATTTCTTTTAAGTAGAGCCTAGTACTAGCAAGTACAATCTGATGCTGGACCTGAATATGAAAGTTGGTGGTGGATCAAACTGTGCTTTAATACCGAAAAAAAAAATATATATATATATACATATTTTATATATATTTATATATTTTATATATATATATATAAAAAAATATATATATTTTTATGGAGAATAATACAGAAAAAACATTTATGGAGAAAACTTTAAAAATTTTCTGTGGATCAAACCAAAACATCAGAGAATTACAGATCCATAATATATTATACTAGAAGCTCCTCCTGGTTTTTTAATTTAGTCATGCTTTGATGTTATGATCAGCCTAATTGGTGGGACACTATAACAAACACTGAGAGCTGCCTTCTCCATAGCCATTCACTCTTTCTTCTTCACTAACAGAATTCCAGTTTTGCTCCAAGTAAAATTATCCTAAGCTATGAAACTCGATGCCCAGCACTCTACCCCCTCAGTTAGGGGTCACCATACGACACAGTTCCCACCAGTGGGATATGAGGAACAATCTGCTAGAAATCTCCAGGGGAAAAAATTGATTACATATGACCCTTCTTCATCCTTCACGCCAGCAAGTTGAGCCAATATGAAGGAGGTATCTGTGACCGCCGAAACAGAAGCCACATGCTAAAGAAAGCAAGGCAGGGAACGAACCTGAGAAAGTGGCGATATCATGTCGCTGCTACGCCAGTCTTGGACTCCCTTCTTCCTGAATTTTATATGAAAATTAAAAAACCTAGCTATGGACTGAATCGTGCCTCCCAAATTCATGTGTTTAAGTCCTAACCCCCAACGTGACTGTATTTGGAGATGGTGCCTTTAGGAAGTAATTAAGATTAAATGAAGTAATGAGGGTGGGACCCTAGTCAGATAAGATTAGTGACTTTATAAGAGGAAGAGACCTTTCCCTCTTGTGCATGAAATCAAATATTATCTCCTTCTGTCTCTGTCTCTGTCTTTCCTTCCCTCTCTGTCTCCTTACCCCCTCTATGTGAGCACACAGGAAGAAGGCAGCCATCTGCAAGCCATTAAGAGAGCTCTCGCTAGAAAGTTAACCAATCAGCACCTGGATCTTGGACTTCTAGCCTCTAGAACTATGAAAAATAAATTTCTGTTGTTAAAGCCATCCAGTCTGTGATATTTTTGTTATGGAAGCCTGAACTGCCTAACACAAATCCTTGTCTGATTAAGCCAGTGCAATAAGATTTTTGCCACTTGCATACGCATTCTTCACTGATGTAAAATGCAGCACCTAGTGTTACATTGCATATTAAAGAACCAAAAACGTCAATTTTCCAGGTAAAAAAGGTTGAGAGATAGGCAACTAGGTCCCACCATTTCAAGCTGGAAATTCGATGATCTTTTTTTATGTGGTAATTAAACATTTGATTTTATGAACAGACTTTGAGCTTAGTGCAACTATATAGAATTAGGGGGAAGTGATAAGAAAATTCAAAATGTGTGGGTTACTTATTGCTGATGTTTTCAAAGTCCTACCTGAGAGAGATGAACTCAGACAATTGCTGGTCAGTCTAGAACTAAGAGAGGAGGTCTTTGCCTGAGGCCTGCAATTTAAGTTGTCTGAGAAGCCTGTGATATGAGTCTTTCAGCTTTGAGAGAAAAGCATACCACTTTCCTAGCCCAAAAGGAAGTCTTTCCTACTAGAGCTGAAGCAGAAGCCTTATCAGGGGCTGGTACTGGGTTCCCGGTTCTTTCTTCATGTTCTCTGCTGGTAAAGAAAGATAAAAGGTGTTTTTTTTCCCTTCAAATTTACTATTTCACATAGCCAATGTGAAACTAAGTTAAAATGATAGGAGGATGTATGGAATATGAAAATCTGTCACTAGGAACCAATATTTCTCAGCTTTAACATTATAAATCCATAAGATCTGTGGCTGTGGTGGTTCACATGCAGAATTGACTAGAAGAGACTGAGAACCTCCTAAATTTTAGAGAAAAATGTATGTCTAAAGAAATATTAAACATTGCACGATTGATTGACTTACAGAGGAATCAAAGTGCCCCTAAAATTATGCCCGTAGGGAATGAGTTGTGGGAGCTGCGCAAAAAGAATGTCCTCTCTAAGCCTTCCTTGGATGTTGCCATGGAGAGTAATAAACAAGAGGATCTTCCCAAATTTGCCTAAGCAAGGAATTTAGTTCACTGATGGAGTATGGAGTCCTCATTGTTCTTGCTCAGCATGAATCGATATGTGGTATGTGGACCAGTGCTTGGGTTTTTCATTCTCCCTTTTCCCAAAAAGGCTTATAACTTCTGTTTAAGATGACTCATCGGCAGACTATGAGGAGACACTCCAAGACCTGATGAAATGGACAGCACATCACACAGAAATCTTGGTCTTTGAATTGAATGAAATAACTGGTAAGAAACTGGTGTGGTTACTTGGAAAGCAGCTGAGAAGGAATTCTATTTATAGAAGGAAGTGTGTGCATGAAGGTTACAAAGCCAAGGGAGTAGAGGTGGTAGCAACTGGAATTTTTCTACCCAACAGCTTTTTATTTCTTACTAACAGAACTGCAAGTTTGTTCAAAACAGCAATGTGCCCAAGGATTTGGAATGTGGTGACTGATCAATTTCCCCTTTTCACATGAACTTCTAGGAGGCTTAGAGCCAAATGTGTGGCTCATCTTTAACAAGGAAGGCTCTGTGGTGGGCAGTGGTGCAATAGCCTCATTTCTAGCATCACTTTCTATCTTCATCGAATATTTTAATTTTTCTTTTTCACCGAATTTTCATAAATCTATTTTGCTGCACTTACTATCCCATTAAACCACCTTAAAACATTCCTAAAATAAACCATATAAAAGAAGCAGCCAAGAGGGTCAAAAGAAATAGTCAAAGACAAGAGGAGAGGAAAATGGAAGGAAGAGAGGGAGGGAGGGAGAGAAGGAAGGAGGGAGGGAGGAAGAGATGGGGTATAGAGGAAGAAAGGAACGAAGGAAAGAAAAGAAGGAAGAAGGAACAGAGGAA
>NW_011888887.1:4534034-4628426 GCF_000151845.1 Pteropus vampyrus | reverse complement strand
GTTGCTGTCAGGCCAGCTGTTTTAGGGGTGAGTGCCTGTGGCCATTAGCCATTAGCCTGATGAGCTGCTGTGGTTTCTGATGTGGCAAAGAACAGGTGGGGCCAGAATGTGTGTCACTGATGGGTGGCTGACAAGACCTCACAAATATTGTCACCTATAGTTATTTTACTGTGTCTACTTGCTCCTTCCATCACTTTGTATAGTCACACACATATTCTCTACCTCCTTTATTTGTCTAAAATATCTCATGTGTTACCAACTTACTTATCTCTGCTTAACAAAGATAATTTTGTTCCATTCATTTGTGTTTGATCTCACTCTTTATGGCAAAATTTAATATCCTTGTATAAAGAAGAAAACTCTTGTATCATATGTGGCATCTTTCAGTTTAGCAATACACCTTTCCACAGTGTCATGTAAGAAGGGGGAAATGCCTCTCTGTGCACTTAGCTTAATGCATCTCACTAAAATATGTATATAAAACAATTTTAACAAAAGCCTAGCACATAGAATATATATCAGTATCTATCAATACCTTAATTTGGCTCCTCAGACATCTTTTACTATGCAATAATTCTATTTTCAAAAGGGCAACGCTAAATTTCTTTAGATATTTTGTATTCTTATACCAATTTTACATACAATAGGCTGTAGTCCAACTTTCTCAACTGAATATTCTCTCAAAGGTATAAGACCTTGGACAAAATATAATATTATTGAACTTTTGCAATTTAGTAGATTATTAAGAATTACTTAAAGACTTCCTTCACTGTTTTGAATTATAATACAACTTCTGATTATATTCCTGCTATCAATTCCTGATGCCATAAAAAAGACAAGATAGTTCATCTTTAAATAGATACCAGGCTATTATTGCTCCCTCAGAATCTTTTTCCTAAAAATAATGTGAATCTCAGAGTTACTAGGAATAGGCAGTTGACAGAACAAATTCCATTACAAAATGGCATAAAGAAGTTTTGTGTCCTCGTTCCACTTATCTTTAGTAAAAATGACTAGATACATTTTTAGACGAACTGGCTCCGTGTTTTCCGGCCATGGCTAAGAGGTAGACAAATGTTCTGTTCTATGTTTATTGCATAGAAACTAGGTGTGGTTACAAGAAGAAATGGAAACTTTCAGGTCAACTGTTGTTGGAAGAGATAAATATTAATGATTAACTATAAACCATGGTTTATATAAGATACTCTTAGTATTCAATGGGCAATAAAAGTGGAGGTTAACACCCACATAAAAACATGCAGTAAATAACTCCATTAAGCAATCTGAAGGCACGTTGTGCAGCTTACTTAACTGAAAGGTAAAGATTTCTGTCCAAAATCAATCATTATACAGATGTTGTTTTCATCAATTCTAGTTGCTGTAAAAGAACACCGTAGACTTGGTGGCTTAACCACAGACTTTTATCTCACAGTTCTGGAGGCTGGGAAGTCCAAGATCAAGGTTCCAGCAGGTCCGGTATCTGGTAAAGGCCTTCTTCCTGTCTGGAAGATCACTGTCTTTTCCTTGTATTCTCGCGTGGCAGAAAGCAGAGAGAGAGGAAGCAAGCTCTCTGTGCCTCTTCTCATAATAGCACTGATCCCATCATGAGGGTTCTACTCTCACATCCCAGTTATCTCCCAAAGGCTCTACTTCCAAGGACTATTCCATTGTGTGTGTGTGTGGTGGGGGGAGATAGGATTTCAACATAAGAGTCTTGAGGGAACACAAACATTCAGTCCCCAACAGATGCTATAAATAATGATTAGTTTTAGAAATGCTGCTTGCAGTGGATAAGGTGCCAGTTAGTGATAACTGCCTTAAATTGGCTGTATTCCAGGCCAGGGTGTTTTCTTGTATTCTTTATTGAACAAGTGCTTGTCTTTCAGAATTCGTGGTGTTCTGGTAAAGAACAACTGTTAAGAAAAAGAATCCTGACTTGCAAATAGAGCAAAGATATTGCTTCTTGCCTTTCAAAAGCCATCCTAGAGCACCATCTAAGAAGCAACATTGTCTAACAAGTGTCGTCTGATGTAACAGAAAATGACATTGACTTGTTATCTCCTTTTGATGAAGTCCCCATTTCTGTAAAGTTATTTGCGTGCTTGGAGAAGATCAATAAGTTGCAAATTTGTTTTATCCAGTATAGATGTAAGTGATTTCTGTTGAGAAGAAAAGATATTTCAGAGTTCGAAGTTTATTGCTCCATAGAAACTTAACTAGTTTTATATGCAACTGAAGAATTGATTTTAGCAGCCTCTCTTTTTACTTTCCTTTCGATCTATTGTATCCTCTTTGAACCAGTTTGATTTTCTTGATGTTTCTGAAATACATCTTTTGTGTGTGCTCAACGTACATTTGTATGAGTTATAGTTTCAATATTTTTTACATTATATTTTATCACACTCTTCTTCCCCGCCCTAGTGCATATTGTATTAGGAAATAGATAAAAACTTAGGGAAAATGATATACTTAAAGATAACATACTCAAAATATCTACTTTCTTTACTGGAAAATTTGACTGGAGTACATGGCATTAGAACTGGACCCAAATGGTCTTGCCAATATTTCACTCTTGAATTTAACTCATTTGCTCACCTGGTTCCTGGCAGAACTGGATAATTTCAGCACTCTCACCGTCTCCACTCTCCAGAGGCAGGCCTCTTTTACCAGGTGGCAGACTGTAGACAATAACACTCACGAAAGACAGAGAAAGGGAAAAGGAATTGAACTGAGCCTGCACAATTCCCTCTCCCAAATCCATCAATTGGATAAGTCATTGATCCTTCCCTAGGGAGGAGTTAATGAATAAGAGGAAAGAGGCCAGGAATGAAGATTAAATGTTAGTACATGCTGCCACCATGATCTGATTATCCAACCCCTGTAGAAATAGTATGACTTTACAGTCTGGAGAAAAGCACAAGCCAAGTTTTGCCATAATAAATGTAATGACTGCTACCTACATGCTTAGCATCTTAAGTACATACCTAGCAATAACACAGAATACTTTTATATTGGGCCCTTACAAGAGACCTCAGTCTGTTCATATAATGTCAAAAGAAGTAATTTTTATTCAACTTTAACATCTAACACAGTTCAGAGTTGGTACTCAAGCATGTGTTAAATGAACCAATGACTGGATGGACACACAAATGAGGTGTAGAATGTGATTTCAGCATGTTAGGGAAAACTGAAGTTTTTCTATGAGCAAAGTGGAGGGTCAACTCGGACGGTACAGCATATCTCTGTACCACGGCAGCTAATGAAGTGGTTTCTCGAAAGAATGGTGGCTATATTAGATTAGGACCGAAAATAACATATACCGCCTTTGAATTTCATCCAAATCATCCCAGATCAATCAGAATAAATAGCATAAAAGTCCTTCAATAAAGAAGATGCCACGTGTTTCCTTGGAAAAAAATTCCATGTTCCTCAAATCTTATAGTTGAGAATTTGAGGAAGTCCATTTGAAATTCTCTCTGCTCCACAACAAACTCAATCCTATTTTTTCTTCAGAAAAGAAATGAACCTTTGTTAGAGAAACCTCCTCTTTGTAAAACATATGCTCTCCTCTCATGATTTTGCATGAAGTATACTCCAGTTAATATAAATCCTTTTTAAAAGGATTTTTAACAAACAAAGGATTTTTTAATCCTTTTTAACAAACCTAAACTAGAAACAACCCAAATATCTATAAATGGAAAAAATAAATTGTAGTAGATTCAATGTAGTAGATTCATACAAAGGAATACTAAATAGCAACGAAAAGGAAAAACTACTGATATACACAAAAACATGAGTAAATCTCAAGGCATTATGTGGAGTGAAAGAATCTGGACACAAAACCACAAAATATGTACACTGTATTATTCTATGTACGTGAGGTCCAAGAACGGGCAACATTAATCTATGTTTAGAGAAATCAAGAGTAGTTGTTTCTGGGATGCATGTGTCAAGAAGGACATTGACTGGAAAGGGTCAAGAGGTAACGCTCTGGGGTGATGGAAATGTTCTATATCTTATTTTGTTTAACAGTTTCATAAACGTACACAATTGTCAAGTTTTATTGATGTGAGTGCTAAGTATCTATACATTTAAGTATATGTAAATTCAATTCCAAGAAGATATCTTAGAAAAGAAAGGGCTGTCACAGACATTGCCAACAGCCTTGCCAGCACTTTCCATGAATCAAAGAACCTTAAGTTTCAATTGCCTTTTTGAAAGCTGAGAAGATTGTAGATAAACAAACAATCAGTTTCTGGCTGACTGCAATGTTTTCCCTCTGGAACTAGTGAAGTTTGCCAGAAGAATATGTGAGTCAGGAAGTCAGTTTCCAAATAATTCCTTACTCCTGATGGTGCTGGGATTTGAAAGGAGTTAAAGCTGGGAAGTAATCAGACCTGTCCTCTGTTAGCCAGGTTGTTTTTCTGATGTACTTCTCAAACAGGTCTAGAAGGCAATTGTGTATGCACGTTTTACAGCTATTCTGAGCAAGGCAGTGAAAGGGTTCTTGAAGAGAAAATTATTAGATCTTTTTTTTCATCTGCACAAGTACAGATCTTTTCCCGAAGATTCCTACAGAGGGGTTTACTGGTACTACTTAGTCCCAGCCAGGACAACCCAGAATTTATGAATATACAAAAATACTCTTGTTCAATATGAATGACATTACACCAGTTTCCTTAAGTAAATAGGCTTTGGAGACAGAAAGACTGTCTGCTAATAACCAGAGAGAGATACTGGCCAAACTACTTCAGATACCTTCACTTCCTGGAGGTGGTGGGAAGACTAAATAAGATGATTTACTTTGAATGATCAAGTGAGATCAATAAATGTAAATCCTGAGATGAGATCCTTTCTCAACTTTTCTGAGAAATCTGCATGCCCAACACATATATGGAAGATGACTTTGATTTCCTTTCTTAGAAAACACTTCCTCAGAAACATAACTGAGGCTCAATTCCATCAGGCTCTTTGCTTCTGTACCATAATTACTATAGAACATATCAAAACCTTTGTAAACGTTAGGGAGGAAGAAGGTAGCCAATCATCTGAATGATTCCTAATTATGGAATCAAGTATTAATTCCTAATACTTGGTTCTTCTCCTCTTTAACTTAGATGTTTATAACTCTTGATTGAATGGCAGTGTTGGGATATGATCCTTCTGAAGCACGGGAGGGGAAAAGGACAGGGTTAGAGTAAGGAGGGGTTGCTCACCTAGCAGGTCCTTGGTGCCACAGCAAGGGCAGAGAAATATGTCATCACATTAAGTGACTGTCAGAGGAGAAAGTGGGACATATTAGCAGATTTGAGATAACCTCTAAAATGACAGATTCCTAGACTGCATTATCTACTAGCTCTTGTCAGGGCTTTTATACATGTGAGAGCTTGAGGTCTCTGACAGAATATGATGATTCCAGCTTCCTTCACTCTGATATCAGTTGATATGTGCCATGCACATTTTGTATGCATCACCGTGGATGAGTTAAATAGCTAAAGTAATGCTGAAGGGCCGCTGCATCTACACCCAGACAACTCCCTTGGGCTTAATCCATTCAACTAATTAGTACGTTGGGCATTTTATCCAGACAACATACGTGAATTTGGGTTAGTTGCACACTGAGAGCAATGACTCTCAGAATGAAGGTGAAGGTATTTGTATCCCATGTGAATATCACCAAAGAGCATCCACTGCAGAGGATGCTTTCAATAATCAAGTGGACGTGGATGTCAGTTGGTCTCTTTCCCCAGCCATCCTGGTGCTTGTTTAAAGTGTCCATGTACAAGATGGCACACATGTAGGCAATGCGTAGGCTTAAAAAAACACATAGACCGATCTGGCTGCTGTTCTTGCGGAGTGCTTTGCTTGTGAACAGCAGAGACTAATGCCGAGCCTCCAATATACCAGCACTTCCTGGGAGAACCAGCCAGCCACTAGGTGGCAGGTTGATTACACTGGGTCTCCTCCATCATGGAGCGGACAATTTGTTCTCACTAGAATTAGATTCATATTCTGGAATTTGTGTTCCTGCCAGCACCACCATGTATGAATTTATGAAGTACCTTATTTACCACCATGGTATTCCCATAATACGATTTTGGATCAAGAAGCTCGTATTGTGGCAAAAGAAGTACATCAGTGGGCTCATGCTTATGGAGTTCACTGGTCTTAGTATGACCTTGAAACTACAGAAGAAAGTGGCCTGATGGACTGGTAGAATAGCTTACGCATGGCTCAATTATGAATCTAGTTGAGAGACAATACCCTGAAAGGATGGATATTACCTTACAGAAAGCAGTATAATGTTTTGATTCAACAGCCAATGTATGGTGCTGCTTCTCCCACAACCATGGAATGTTCGAATTTGAAACTGATCTATTACATTTAATAAGCTTCTCTCTGAGTTCTTGCTTCCCTTCCCATCAACTTTGAGCTCTTCTGATGTGGAAGTCTTGGCTCCTAAGGGAGGAATACTTCCACTAGGGAACAAATCAAAGATTCTATTGAATTGAAAGTTGAGATTGACTTACCTTTTAGGCTCATTGTGCCACTGAACAAAAAAAGGCAAAAGGAGTTTAGAAAAGAGATGCTCTCTATTGCCTGGGTGATTTCTCCTGATTACCACGGGGAAATAGTGTTGCTGCTACTTCCCTGGGTGTAGGAAAGACTGGGGTTCTTTCCAGCTTCCTGTTAGGCTCCACTGATAAGAGGTTGCTGAGGGAAGCCTGAAAGGCTGGAGCAAGAAAAAGAGACATTCACTTTCTTGTTTGCTTCTGGTTCAAGTCAGCAGCTCCCCAGCAACACCTCTTTGAGCAAAAGCAGTTTATTCCAGAAGCAACAGCTGATTCCAGTTTGCAGCTTTTCCAGACTGCTAGAATCTCACAGCCTCATAGCATTCACTCAGAGGCACTAGCATCGGTTGGCCAATGTGATCTCCTTAGATATTTGGTCCTGTCTCTCTGTGGCACCTCCTCCAAGTTCCCAAGGCACGAGTACCAGCCGTGCAGCACCACTGTCTTCAGAGTTCTGAATTCCAGACCCATGGGGCACAGAAGCATTTGAACGCGATGCTTGCCTCAGAGATCTACTAATCCCTGCTCCTCAGGATAGTATTTTTTCTCCTTCTCCCTTCATAATGTCTTAGCTTACATTCATTTAAATAGATACTAATGTCAAGGTTTAGTACAAAGGCCCATAGGGAGGAAGAAGGAAGGGGAGGTGAAGGAGAAGGCATTGCTTCTGGAGGGAGCCTAATCCTCTGGCAGACCTGGTGGAAGCTCCAAGGTCCTCTCAGCTTTGAAATGAGGGGTCTGATTCGGATGATCCACTTTACTCACTCCTTCATTTATCTCAATTACCTGAATCAGATACTCATCGAGCAGGTACTCAAGCCACCTTGCCATTCATTACTGGGATTCATTGATAAGTAACAGCCTAGATCTCTTTGTCTCCAAGTGACATGGCAGAGACATGCTTCTCACATGCAAGACGGAAGGAAATAGGACATATACAAGGGGCTTATTATGCAATGGTTGTCATATGCTGGCAAACAGAAATTGCTGACATACATGCAGCACCCTCATGTATAGTAATTCCCCACCCCATCTGCATTTTCGCTTTCTACAGTTTCAGTTACCTGCAGTCAACCACAGTCTGAAAATATTAAACAAAAAATTCCAGAAAGAAACAACTCATAAGTTTTAAATTGTGTGCTGTTCAGAATACCTCACTTTATTTCATCATGCAGGCATTGTGTCATCTCACATTATCACAAGAAGGGTGAGTACAGTATAAGATGTTTAGAGACGGAGACCACTTTCGCATAAATTTTATTATAGTATATTGTTAAAAGTATTCTATTTTATTATTAGTTATTGTTGTTAATCTCTTACTGTGCCTAATTTATAAATTGAACTTTATGATAGGTATGTACATATAGGAAAAAACATTATAGATAGGGTTCTGTACTATCCATGGTTTCAGGCATCCACCGGGGGTCTTGAACACATCCCCCATGACTGCTGTGCTGTACAGACTTACAGGTCTGCTTAAAGCTGGAGGAGACCAGTCTAGAAGTGTTCCAGATGTCAACACATACCTGGAGGACATTTGCTGAATCACCAGTGGCCCTGGCACACACCAATTGAAAATCTAGGCATTATTTTACAAGAAAACAAAAACATATTATGAAATGTAAAAAAAAAAAAAAACGCAGTTTCTAAAAAAAGGCCAGATTCATATTATGAAATATTAAAAAAAAAAAATGCACAGTTTCTAAAAAAAGGTAGGCCAGATTATTTCAGACTATCATCTATGACCCCCCAGGACATAGATTTACTCTCTTCATCCATGAAGGTATTTCAGTAGGTCACCGTACAGACATACAGCACAAGGAAGTGTCTAAGAGACATGCAAACACATGTAGATGATGAGAACAGACTTTTTTGTGGGTGTGGCATTCTCCATGAGCCCTGGAGAGCTGTGCATTTTTTTTAACCCTCATTTCAAAGCTGAAAGGACTCCAGAGCTTCCATCAAGCCTGCCAGACTGTGAGTCACATTCCAGAAGCAATGCTGTCTCCTTTTATACTTGGAGATTGGCAGGGAGGGCATCCTAGGTGGAGCGAAGAGGATAAGCAAAAGCATAGAAATAGGAAAACTATGGGCACATTTGGAGAATCTCAAGTAAGCATCATAAATAGCTAAAGATTAGCGTGTATTCAAGCAAGGAATAGATTAGGAATGGTTATATTAGGGAATACAAAGGAACAGGCCAAGTACTGTGCTGTATTCTGGACTCGGGTATTCTGGGGTGTTTATACTTAATCCGTTGGCAGCACAGAGACAGGAATGGGGACCAGAAGGAGGCAAGGAGTTACAGACACAGCCAAGCCCAAGCAGCGAGGAAGAGGACCCTCTCAAAATGCGATCTTTGCTCTTACTTCCCTGCCATCCCTTCACTTCATCCCTTTAGGTATATCTTGTTGAATAAATGGTCAAGGAGGTTATAGTTAAGGAGATCAGCTATGAAATGATTTAAAGCCACCTGCACTCATTCCCGTGTAGTGCAAGACCTTGGCCTGGGAGCAGATTATATCCTTAAACTTGAGGAAATTTTGGAACACGAACTACTCTTTACAGGATACTAACTAAAATCAACAGTTTAGTTTTGCACAACTTTCTGGTCACTAAAAAAGTGCCAAGTGGTATGGATTTTTAAAGAGGCAGTCTGGTGGTTACTGTTTTTGAAGAAAGGAGAAGGAAGAGATATATTTTTAAGTTACTATAAGTTTAATGAGAAAAACACGGAGTACTCTATGTTCTATGTTATTTACACTTGTTTTCTTCAGAATTCGTTTAAAAACGTAGCATTACTTGTTCCTGGAAAGTGATGTAACATGCTTTCTCTCCTTAAAATATATCATTTCCCTTTCTGTTACTTCTTCTTTAATGACAAGCAAAATTTACAGATATGTCTTTATTTTAAAAAATAAACATTCTTTTTTCTGAATGTAACATGTTTGAATGCAGACAACATTGAGATGGCTTTTAGATCAATGTAAACCCCTAGAAAATATGCTAAAACCTTCCCTAGAATCTTCTAATATTGTCATTAAACATTTTTAGATGAGAGAAAGAAAGACACGGGGCCATTTCTGTGTGCATTCACTTGGTTGAAATGTCCCTTCAATCCTTAATTTTCACAAGGTGTTGCTACTGACAGATGAGGTGCTGAAAAGCTTGACTCATTGGTGCTTTGCCTACATATCTTGGACGAGACCTGAGATTGCCTTTACTTCCTGCTAAATGAGCGCTGGACTCCAAGAATCAGCAGAGGGCACTCTGAGCCAGCCATGGTATGGCAGTGCTGTCATAATATATGCACGCGTCCAAACTCATCAAGACACTTACATTACATGTGTGCAATTTTGGGTAAATCAATTACCACTTCAATAAAATTTATTTGAGTAGCAACTAAGCTGATACTGACTTAATGAACAGAGTGAGGTACTGAGGGGGTTGGGGCAGGTGAGAACAATGAGACTACCTGGTACCAGCCCTTAATTTGGAGGATGCCTGGAATTTACATTGCTATTAAAAAGCAAATTTATGCAGAAGAGCAAGGTCAGACCTTGTCACAGATGTCACTTTAGTCTTTAAATCTTACCTTCTAGATTTTTTTCTAAGAGTCTTATTGGTATCGTTCCTAAAAGTGTTGTGTTCATCACTCACAGAAGTGTTGTGTATCACGCATAGCTACTCAGAGGTGGTGAACCAGGCTCACAAGACAGGAAAAGTTGCACTATTTGGACCATTTTTCATTCTTTTAAATCCATACACTTTCATTTCACACTAAAATATTTTACCATTGTTAAATTATACACTAAATTTCTCTCATTTAAATCGTATTCAACCCATAACTCGATAAAAAGCAATCTCTAGTAGACAATGACTAGTGTAGGAGTTTTTGTTTGTTTATTTTTGTTATTATAAGCCAAAAGACAGTGTCCATTGTCAATGTAACAGCAACGTATGCCATTTCTTCTCTTCTAACAGCATCCCAATTTCATGTTTAGATAATGTTCATTACTCTCTTTCCCCAGCCAGGGGGGATAAATAATGTTTGGTCTAAGTTAATCATTTTTCTTTATCAGTGACTGGCCAAATGGTAGTCATGGGAGCCAGTTCTGCCCAGTGATACTTAAGGAGAAGTTTGTTTGGCGGGGAGGGGTAGTTGGCAATCTTTCCAATTAAAACAGAGCCTCAAATGAAGAAACAGCTTTGCCTTTCTCCCTTCTTTCCTGCTTGAGAAGATTTGATGAGGTCTGATGTCTACAGTTATTGGCAGCCATCTTAAGATCACAAAATGATAGACATGAGGAACTTTGTCCCTATCATAAAAACGAAGCAGGGAAATTAGGGGATTAAAAAAACTCTATGACTTTTACAGCATTATCGAATAATGAACCAATGTGAACAACTGCCTACCTCTAGACTCTTTGATGTATAAGAAAAATAAGTCCCGACTATTTGTCGAAATCGCGATTAGTTGGGATTTTCTGTTACTTAATCCTGAAATAATTTTTAACTGATAGAAAATTGTCTCTATCAGGGAAGAAAGAAGAAGGTGCATGTGTTTTTATTTGTATAAAAGATAATATTTTATTATTGTTGCTGCTGCTATTGCTGCCGGGAACTTTGAGTATAAAAGAAAGGTATGTGTTGGACAGCCAAAGGGAGGATTATGGGAATATCAGTCTTACTTTTCCAGTACAAATGCCTTGTGAACACGCTATGTTTGGAGAATTTCCCAGTCAAAGTCTCAGTATCTTAGAACCCAGAACCTTACTCTCTTGGCCTTGCTTGTCACATGGTTCATGCATGAGCCTTAGGTGTTCCAAATGGATGCACCCACATGACAGTATGACTGTGAGGCTTCGCTGTCGGGGAGGTGCTGGGAGGAGTCTGTTCCAGTGAGGTGATGGTCAAGACCCCCCAGCCTTCAGAAGCATCAGGGGCACCTGGCACCAAGGTTAGTATCAGCCCTGCAAGTGACTTGGGATAATGTAGGCATGGTTCTTAGCCACAGAGGCCACGGAAGATTTGGAAAGATCCCTAATGTTCTTTAATAAATTTACTTTCTGCTGAAAATAGCTGAAACTGATTCCAAACACCCAGACCGATACATTTCATTATATCAACAATTTAAACATTCTTGATTTATTACTTTATTGTCTTAGCCTAAAGTTTGCCATCAGGTCCTAACGGAACTCAATAGACCACTGATCCCAACTAAATCTGAGGCTGAATGGGATCTCAAGATCTGAGAGCTGTCCTGGATCCACTGGCACATGGAGGATCTGAGAGTTGTATTGGTTCATATTCCATATCTTGGAACATCAGGTTTTAAGGCATTTTTGGAGATGAGCACTGGAATTGCATAGTATACGCTGGCACTTCTTGATGAGGTCATATGTTTCTTTAACCAATCAATTACGGCAGTAATTCTCAGCATTTTTCATCTCAGGTCTCCTTCACTCTTACAACTGACTAAGGACCCCACCAAGCTTTGGTTACCTAGATGATACCTACTGATATTTCCTGCATTTGAAGTACTGCAGTCGAAGGGTCAAATAGGTTTAGTCTTATTATGAAAATGGTTTCTATAACACCTTGCAGACTCTCCGAAATGATTTCAGGGAGCCCCAGGGAACACTGGCTCTCTCTATGAAAACCGTGGAATTAGGTATTTACTGAACACTTGCTGTGTGCACAACATTGAACTGGGCTCTATGGTAAATTTGGAAGTTCAGCTGAGGGCAGCAACAGAAGCAGAGGCAGAGCCATGGGAATGAGACTACTATGTTGGCAGAAGAGGAGGAAACCAACCAGGCTGAGCCCTTTGAAGTAGCGAAAAAACAATGACATTCACTTGTAAGATCTAAATTTACCCTAAATGCCTCTGGGCAATGCTCCTTGTTCAGAGGTTTTGCTATAAAGAACTATAAGAGAAAGCCTTTTGTTCAAAAAAAATAATAATTTTGTAAGGATTAATTTTTTTTCTTTTATAGATAAAATTGGTTTCAAGTGATGCAAGGTGGGTATATTTAAGTGATTGTCATTTCCCAGCAGTAAGAGGAAAGGTAATTTCCTTCACAGGATCTAGTAAAGGGCAAAGAGATAAGATAATGTGAGACTATGTCTCTCTTTGCCATTTAGTTCACGTGGAATCAAGTGGAACATTTGTTTATTGTTAAAGGAGAGTGAAACTCTCCGCCCCAGTGTTCCTTGTGCTTTCTGGGAAACCTCAGGCAAATATCTCACCATTTAGGTGAGGGTCTCTTCTGCCAAGAGCCGCCCTTCCCACTACTTCCTGGAGGAGCTCCAGGCTCTGTCAAGTGCCAGGTGACTCACGGCCACTTCTGTGGGGCTCCTCCTTCCCAGGTCATGTCAGCATAGTGCAGAGAGGCAAAAAGGCCTGGAGACCATCCACTTCTCTCAAAGAGCAAATGCTAGTGACTCATATCCAAGCGTGTGTTATCAGTGTTACTCGGAAATTTCTGAGAAGGTTCAGTGATTCAGGAAAAAACACAGCTGTAGCTTCCAGGAGTCACCTTTCCAGAGAAAGTGAAATTCTGGCCAGAGAATATATGTGCAGAATAAGATGTACGTACATATGGATGGTGAAATACATATAAATTTTATTTAAAAAATTAAATGAGTAAAAAATAAAATATGGTAAAAACAACTAACCGTAAAAAGCACTGGAATGTATATATATCAATGCCCCAAAGCATCAGTTAACATTTTATCCTATGGTCTCATTTTAAATAAAAATTTGCCATGAAATAATGTAGAAAAATTCAGTTTCCTTTGTACCTAGTTCATGGACCATTGGCCTCCACACATCCCCGGAGGTAACAACTAGCATACATTTAGCTACCCCTGACTTGCCACTGCCTCTTTCACTTCCCCTTGGTTTCTGAATTCTGTTTCTCTACACCACCAACTCCCCTGCCACTCACCTCTCTTTTAAGATCCATGTCAGTTGTCCTCTTCTCCATGCAGCCTTCCCTGGCTCCGCAGAGCAGATGCTGTGCTGCCTCTCCTCCTGCATGGTGCATCTCCTTGAGTTGGGGGTCGGGCACCTTGTCTCATTTGCATAGGTGTCTCCAACAACTTGCTGAATCCCACACAGGGTTACTGAATGAAGCACTGAGGAAAGGAAATGGGGCGGGTTGTGAGAAGCACCCAGGGTCCCACATGCACCCAGTATTTCCTCACCCGTTACAGTCCCGGCTTGCGAGGTGCTCTTAACACCTTGTCACCACTGCAACAGACATGGACAACCCACTCTGTCCCTCGCCTCACCTTCCCATGGGGTTAGACTGTGTCCAGTGTGCCAACAGCTAACACTGGAATCTAGCCCCGTGGGGAGTGGACTTCAGCTCCAAGCCATGTCTAACAAGCTGGACAAGGCTGATCCCTTACCTTGGCTTCCCCAAATCTGGCCACCCAGAACCAACTCATTTCGTCCTGAGAATGGGAGAAGTGGTGTCTTTGGGAAAAAACAGGAAGTTTTTTTTTCTATTAAAAATGCATACATATCTCTTTGTATGCATTGCTTTTCTAGGCTATAATCAAATCCTTTGTTAAAACAAAAATGCCAGCAAAACAGCATGCAGGCATTTTGTCATATTGTATTTTCTTCCATGCAGGTATACATGTACACTTAGAAGGCACTCGAGACCATCTGTCCACACGCAAGGACACATGCACACACGTGTGCACCACCCTTAGAAACAAGGAAACTCCTGGCAATCACTCTCTTCAAAGCATGAAGGCTTAGAAACAATTTCTTTCATCGTTGCTCTAAAAAAGAGCAAAGGCAAAAAGGCCAATGATTGCTAAAATTAAACTCCACAAGGACTAGAGTCCTTGTATGTTTTGTTGCCTTAAGTATTTCGAGAGCATGAAATAGCATCTGAGACAGAGTAGGTGCCTAGTGTTTGATGAGACAGAATGAGTAAGTCAACGAATGAATGACAAAGAAGCGCAACACTGTGCCAAATGGGGAGGCTGTCACTTTTTGGCATTTTATACTATCAGAGACTCAATCTACATGGAAAGGTGAGTGCAGGTTGGGCAACCCACTCACCCACCACTCATTTGCCCACTGGGCTTGCATAATATTTACTCTAGAAAGCAGAGTGTGTGACCAGGAGTGAGGAAACGGGGGGAGGCAAAAGAGGGGGCAGAGTTAATGTACAGAAGCCAGACTTGGGAAGTCCAGATGAGAGGAAAGAGCCAAAAAAATAAGTTGTAAAGGACTGGAATTTAGTCAAGAATAGTGGAAAGATTAAAATGGTAGCAAATAATGCTGATTTGAAATATCCATTCCTGGCCATAATAATAAATGATATTGCTAAAAATTATGTCTAGGCCATTCTTACATTTTTAGTGAACATTAAATCATTGTTATCTACATGTCTGTGATGTAGATCCTTTCTTAAAAGAAGGGAGATGAAGCTAAGTAGTGAATATTTATTTTATACTTCTTTGGAGACATTTACTAGAATTCACCTGGAATTGGAAATTAGCATAATTGGAAATTCAACATACAGCAGTACACAGAAAAATCTCAATTCTTAATAAAACTGATCAAATCTTATCACAAATCCTCATACCACTAGTTTGGGGGATGGGGGGCAAAATTACCAAATAAAAAGTTCCTCTGTCTCTTTCACGTTGGTGTAGGCTCTTTTGAATAAACACTTAGTGAAATTTATGTTCCAACTTCTACTAAGGGTGTTTCCTCTCAGTGGTTCAATCCACTCTCTTTTCCTTTCCAAGATATCATGTGGGTAGAGGAAGCCTTCTGTGTTGCCAGATCCTGCCCTCGCCTCCATCACAGAGGCGCTATAGCTGGCCTGTTAGCATTATTCTCTCAGCTCTCTCCCTAGTTCCCCTCAGGAAGCTGGTGGAAACTTCCAGAGCTCTCCAAATATCCAGTCATGGAAAACTTTGTGAACTGTCATGGGCCTCTCTCTCTGCCTAAAAATGTCACCATACAATCACCCCTCCACTATTGTTCAAAGTTTAAGTAGGCTCACTGAGATTCTATTTCAAGATTTTTTTTTTTTAAGACAATCTCTAATTAGTATACGGGGGAAAATAGGTAAGTTTAGAGCTACTGGCAGTTGAATTTCTTCAAGGTTTGATCATATACATTCCCAGCACAAATAAGATTCTGGCACGCAGTAAATCTTCAATAAGCATCATGAATCAGGGAATGAGGAGACTTTGACTGAACATTTAGCCACTAATGAGAGCAAAGGGAGATGGAGAAACTGATCCTCAAGGAATTCATGGATCTAGCAGTATGCAAAGCCAAATTTTACCCCTGGATTTTACAGACACTGTATTTGAGTTGAGCTTCTGTGGCCTGCAACCCAGTGATAAATAAAAAGGCATAACCATAATATAACTTGCATGAATAAATTTGAAAATCTAAAGTTATTATTTGTAAGGAAAATATAATTTACCAATATTGGCTTGAGACAAGACAGAAAATCCAATTAGTTTAGTAAACACAGAAAAAATTAGATAGGCAAAAATCACCAAATAACAACTTTATGCAAGACCTTTTTTCCCATTTGATTAGGCAAGTTTTAAAAAAATATATCAAGGGTAGATAATTTTATGCAATAGACAAATGCTCCAGTTTCATCTTACTCATAAACCATTCAATCCAGGAATGAAAATGTGATTCGGTATTAGAAATCTTTAAATAAAATTCACTGAATTACTCCAATTAAGATACTGTTCTAATGCATGCTGAAAAATCTCTTCATAAAAATCTATACTTACTACTGTAATTCTCTCCAAATCAAGACTATAAATTTAGTGCAACCAAAAGTAAAACTTAAAAGAAAATTTTGAAAATCATTAGGAAGCCTTTTAGCCCCACCAAATGTGAAAACACACCAGAAAACTATAATCAAAGCAATACATTTTTATTAGGGATATCAAATACTTCAATGAAAGGATTTAAAACATTTCAAATCAGTGAGAGAAGAATGGACTTCAGTAAACAGTTGTTGGACTTCTGAATGAAAGTAGCTATCTTACACTCTTCACAAAAATCGAGATGTTACATGATAAATGTCTTAGAATACAGAATATGCTTTATATTTTGAAATAAGTCATAAAAATTGTCATTTTGCCCATACATATAAAACATCTAAAAAAAGACACCATAATAAAGTTAAAGACAAGTGACCCTGGGAGAAACCATTAGCAACAGATATCAAAGACTAATATCTAAACTATATGAAAAAATCCTAACAAATGCATATTAAAAAAAAATCAATCAATAGAAAAATGAGCAGTGTAAAAGGTAATATAAAAATATAAAAATGGCCTAAAATAAACATTAGAAGATGCCCATCCTCACTAGCATCAGATTTTAAAATTAAAACAATGTTTTAACCCATTAGAGTAATAAAAAATTTAAAAATCTAGTATCAAATGTCCTTAATGATATGGGGAACAGGTACCCATTCATTGCTGAAGAGAAACTATAAACTGTTAATAGCCATTTTAGAAACTAAATTAAGTATCTCTTTAAAACTGCCTAACTCGGGCCCAGCAATTCAAAAGCTAAGCATATACTACAGAGAAATCTTTATATGCACATAGTAATACAGGATGACATTCTTTCAGCATTGTTTGTAATTAGAAAAAAAGAAAAAGGAATTTAATTAAGATGTCCATTATAGGCTACACTGACTGTGGAACACTATACAAAAGAGATTAGATATGATTATACTGAAATAAAAAAACAAGTAGAAAAAGTTACAGAATGATACACATATATAAAGAACCATACATTTTATTTCCTGTAGCTATATATGTCTATATATATATTCACAGAAAAAGGTATAGATGGAAAGTTAAATGTCATACTTCTAGAGGGAGTTGAGATTGAAGGTCACTGTCAAAAAATAGACACGTTTCTGATGTTTTTACAAGTAAAATATTGTCATTTACTACATCTGTAATTTAAATTTTAAAGACAAAGCAGTATGCACAGACTGATATATTTTAAGAAAAACTACACATACAAATTATCTTTTGTATTTCTTTCTCTCTCCCTTCCTTGATGGCAAACACAAAGGTTCTAGAAGACCACCTGCCAAAATGAAGCTATAATACTATCTAAATAAAACAATATCTCCAATAAAAGCAATATTCAACTTCTGTGTTCTCATTTGAAAAAGAGAAGAAAATTCAAGATTTATAAAAGCAATACAATTTCAGTTTAGAGCTTATTATTTTGTTTTAGTTACAATCTTCACATGGTACATGATTATATACTGGAATTTTGCCACAGCTTTAGAACAGTTTTGGGGCAGGAGGAAATATGATTTTTGAAATTAGAACTTAAGTCCTTGTTAACATTTCAGTCAGTGGCTTTATTAAGTTTACAGACACTTCTAAAAGAAAAACAAGAGTACAAACCAGACTGCTTATTTCTTTAGCAGCTTACTAATTCTACCTTATACATTAAACAAAAACACTTTGATATTCAAAGTTATCCCTGACAATTTCTTGTGAGAAATGTTTTTCTGGAAATTATTCCGTAAAACCTTCTTATCCTAATGATATTAGCATTAAAATAAAACCAGATGAATTTTATGAATGACAGTACTTTTGAGTAGAGTAAAAATTGCTTTTAGAGCACTATGAAGAATTGCTTATTTTTAATTCATGTATTGCTGAAGATTTGAACCATGCAAAGAAATTATTGATGGAAAAGAGGAACAACCAGAGCTATCTGGTTTTTCAATGGTTATGAGAAAAAAGTAATTAGCAGTTTCTTGCCAGAATGGTTATTAGTAAGGAAGAAAAACCTTTGAAGAATATCGTCATAGAATTAAGAATTTCCCTAACCTATCCTAGATATCTGTTCGACTGTCTCTTACAGCAATTTACCTTGTAATAATGCCTCAGGAATGCGTTCCTGATAAAAGAACAAATTATTTTAGAGAGGCAGTGTCAGAAAATCTTGATCTGTCACTGAGATCCCGAGCTGACCTTAGCAGCTTCCTCTTTTGCATTATAAGAGGGCTGAACTAATATTTAACACACCTTCCAGCTCTAAGAGTCAATGATTCATGTTTTCATCAAAGGCCACCAAAGAAGGAAACAAGCTTTTTTACTTCATATCACGAAGGCACTTTTATAACTATATTATATATCAGTTTTATCTTCAATATAATTAAGCAATACTTTACAGGAAACATCCAGCAGTTCTTATATGTTACAAATATTTGAAAAACATGAGTTGGTAATAACGATTCAAAAAAAGTCATATATGAGTAACTGATGGGAAGAGACTCAAAACAGATCACTTGAGTAGATTAAGTCTTTAAAACAAAAGGCTGGTATTTTATTTCAAGTAAGTATTTAGCATCATTAATGACTGACTAGTCAGTAGTGCTAGCATTTATTTTTTTTTCACAATCAAACTTGGAAAACAAAATATGAGTTAAACTGAACCCACTTAATATAAAGATTTTGATTTAATCACTTAAATTTATTTTTATAGCAAAGCACTTTTTATATAATTTAAAATACACATGCTTTGATTGAAGAGTGATTGTAAATGGATCCAGTTTTCTTCCACCTGTGATGACAACTTTGTCATTTCTTCTAGAAGTATGGGCTCTGAAGAAAGCACTTTTAGGTGTAACTGAAAAGAAAAATATAATAGTTGAACATTTAAGAAAATTAAATTTTTATTTTGGATTCAACTTTTTTTACTAAGGAACATCAGAAGACACTATTCTGAATATTTTTTTTCTTAAATTCTGCTTTGTTACCATCTTCCATTTCCTTTTCCTCTATTATTTTTTTTTTAATTATTATGATTTCCTTGATGGTACTGTCACTGTCTTAGTAGAAATGAAGTGGTCGTCACTCTCCTCCACTTAAGGACAGTCTTGATTCAGATCCAGAAACAAAGGTTTAGTTCTAATACTAAATCCACATTTTTGTGCTTCTTTAAGTTTCTCCTCCCACTGTAACTCACTGGTAATAAATGCCAGATAGGCCCTTTGCTTTATTTTCTAAAGATTTAAGTAACTTTATATTCAGAACTAAACTTGGTAAATTTGGGAAAGGATATAGAAACAATTTGTGGCATTTCTATTTTTTCATCCCGCATGCTACTATTTAAACATCTACTTTTTAAATAATTTTAAATAATTAGATGAAGTAAGAACTCATTTTACATAGTAATGGGAGAGGTGAAGAATCACATCTGCTGTCATTGAAAATCAGCATCATCTACCTCCTTCAATACATTATACTACTGAAATAGACATGAGATCTTCATATTAGTCATAAAAGGAACTCTTTTATGGCCCTATCACGTGAAACTCCTTCAACAAACACAGAAGTAAATATTGTGATTTCAGCAGTAAAACAAAACAAAAAATAAATATAAAACCTGACTTTCTATGATCGTAAAAAAACTGCCAAAATGTAACTACTTTAAAAAAGTTAAAAAGTTAGTATATTAAACAAATAAATGATAGGTAAGTCAGGGAGCTGAGTCAAAATTGTACTGAGTATTCAAAAAAAAAAAAAAAGACTACAAAGCTGATGGTCCAGTTGTCCAACAAGGTAGTCACAAGGTATAAGAGGCTATTTAAATTTAATTAAATTTCAGTAAAATAAAAAATTCAGTTTCTCATTCACTTCAGCCACATTTTGAGGGCTCAGTAGCCACATGTGACAAATGACTGCCATGCTGGACAGTGCAGATATAAAACACTTCTATCTTTGCAGAAAGTTCTATCAGACAACACTGCTCTAGAGGAAGGCAAACTGGGAATACTGTCCTCCATTAGACTTACCTTTAGAAATAATGCAAGGTATGCCTGGGCTAACTCGAAATCACGCTTTCTGTCCAACATCACCCCGATCATTTTTAAGAAACTCTGCATAACTTCTACAGACCCGCCATAATCAGGAGACAAGCTTCGCAGCTCTGTTTCAATTCCTGATGGGCCCAATTCTTTCAGAAGATTAAGAGCAGCTTCATCTGCATTGAGTTTTCAAAAGAATTCAGTTATTACTTATAATTACTTCACTTAGAAACCTAGTTTTCATTTTATACCCCAAGCAACATATATTTATATTGCATAGGAAATTCTGTGGCTTAATTTTTTTCTCTTAAGTAGTAGAATAAACTCCAAATTAAGTAAACATCAGCATAAATGATGAGAGCGAATACAATTAAAAGTACTAAAAGTACTAAACTTTTTTGTATTTTCAGTAATTTAAGTTTTTTTTTTTCCTGCTATTAAGGTTGTTAAAGAAAATCTAGTGTGCGCCTAGCAACCCACTTTAATATGCTTATAAATCAGAACAAATCTAAATATAAGAAGGCTATAAAAAGTACATACTAAATTATTAACAGTAGTTGCTAATGGGAATAGAATGAGGTGGAGAACTTGTTTTTCTTTCTTTTTAATGTTATAAAAAATTACAAAGTACCACATAATCATTAAGAAACACTAACAATGCAGAAATATACGAAGGGAAAGACCTCATCTTATTCTTACCCACCCCACATTACTTCTTTTCTAGAAGTAAAGCACTCTTATTTCATAGTCATCCCACGAATACATGCTCTATACACTTACAACTATTTTTATATGGGGCATCTGATATTATAATGGCAATGAGTATGCTTTCAGCTTTTTGAAAAGGACCACCACCAATAACAAAAGTCTAATAAATTTTATTTTCTGTTCTTCAGTGTATACTAATAATGCTTTTCTTCTTTGTCCCCCTCATAATAGTACAAGTTACTCCTTTTAGGATTATGCTATTCTTCAGTCATCTACAACGGCCCATTAGTACCATTCTTTAACTTAGCCAATGCGTACCCGAGTGATATTGGAACAAAAACAAAAGCCCTTGGATCAGAAAACAAGAAAGTAAGTCAAAAACAGGAGAGTGATTGTGATTTTGTTAATTGCTTATAGCTCTATTTATCATTATTAGCTACTATTAGCTACAAAATTTAAATCTATTATTAACACACTCAATAAAGAAAATTTTAAGTTGTCTTTTTATAGGATAATTTGGGAATACCTGAAATCGCCTACGACAAAAGTCTCTGCTATATTGCAAACTGTTTTTGTAAATAAAAACAAAGCAAAATCTAGAAAAGAGTCTAATTTTCATGACAGAAAGTGTGATTTTCAAAAGATTATTATAATATCAATATTATCTGAGTTTACGGCATTAATTTAATATAATAATACAAAAGCTAAAATTACTTCAGAGTAAAACAATTTCAATCCTTTTAAGTTTTTACTATCTTCTTTTAGCTAGAGAAATCTGCTAATATTTCATCCAATTTCTCTTTACATAAAGTAAAAAAAGGTAAAGTTATTGGTAAAATATTTATAATTTAACTTACATTTATTATTTACCAGTCCTTCTTCAAGTTTCAAGCAGAAATCTGATTTTTGAGCCAAAATTCCAAGATTTACTACTTTAGACTTAAACAAAAACAAATACACATTATTCAAAGAACACAAGTTTAACCACCAAAATGTATAGTTCATAATTAAAAGCTATCATTAACTTACTCCGCATGTATAAAATTGGGTCTTGGTAAAAAACTACAAGTGTATAATATAAAACATACACCCCTATACTTAGAATGCTCTAATTTGGGTTCTACCTGTTGGGAATCATTATTTTGTTCAGGTGCAGCATATCTGGGTATAAGGCCAGGAACTGTTGGTATAAAAAATGGTGCTGATTTGGGTACTTTCGGTGGTTCCTTTGGTTTATTCTTTTTCTGAAGAGAAAATGAGACAGGGAAAAAGACTAGTAAGTAATTATCTTGCCAACGGTTTCTGATATTTAATTCCAAATCAATTTTAAAACAAAGTCCAAAAAGTAACAGGAAAAAAAAAAAAAAAGATTTTCAGATTAGAATGCTAAAGTAAAATCTCACCAATCAACATCACAGATATCCTTAAACTGGGCTTCCCAATGCAAACCTCTTGTACCCTTGCTGATAAGGCAGAAGGAAAATGACAGGGTTCAGGAGAAGCCCTAAGACACACTTAGAAATTTGGAGCCAGAGGTAGACTCTGCCATTAGAAGTAATTAGGTGAAAATTTTTTTGTGAAGCGTATTTCCAATTCTTCTTTTTTGCTGGAATTTTAATTTATTTTTTCTCAGTACTTGTGTTTTTTAAAAACAAGAGAACACTATTGCTCATTTATAAAATATTTCAAATGTTAATAAAATTCAATCAGGAAAACTTCCATCAGATTTCCCACTGACGGAAGTTAGTTTTGGTGACTACATTGCTACATATCGCTATCTCAGGAGCATTTGACGAAGAGCCTTTCTACGGTAAACTGCCTAATAAAGGAGTCTCACAATTTTACCTTACATTATTCCTCTTCTATTCTTTAGCAGCTCTGTAACCCTAGGGAGATTTGCTTTTAGAGAAAAAGCCAGAGATATCTGCAGCCTCAGGGAGGCACACAATAAAAGAAAATCACTACATGAAAGCAGGATAACGTATTGCTAATTACAGTGTAAGCACAGCCCTTCTTTGGGATGGTAGAGACTAATAAGAGTCACAGTTACCCTTCTAACTCACTGCTCTGTAGTTAGAAGGGATACAGTCACTAAGTTGTAAGTAAAAATAAAAGGCTTTGGAGGAGGTCCATACTGCTCTGAAAGTTATCCAATCTCCTAAAAAAATCAAAAGTAAAAGAGTTACCCATTGGAGAAATACAAAAATTCTAACTTTTTTCATTCAGTAAGAAATAAATATATGGAAGGGATAAGCATATTTCTCTCATAAAGATCATTCACTCAAGTTTCTAGGTAAGTTTTTATGCAGAATAAACTATACCTCAGCAAGAAGCGAAGTAGTCCAAAAACTTAGCTCAGTTAATTGGGCATTATTCTGATTGCTCCCTTCACACTCATCGACTTATACTTTTTAATGTGCTGCTTTTATAGTTATTCCATTAAATAATCCTTTATAGCTGACAGGTTAGATAACATTATAGAGAGTTTTCACAACTATGCTCCTGAACAAAAAGTGAGCAAGTAAAAAGAAGCAACTTAAACTTCTGTGAGGAAAATTAACACGTCAAAACTTCTGTCTCTTCTTACTCAAGACACTCATATCTTTTTTGGTGCTGTTATAAAAATACTTACCATACTTTGTCATAGTTATCTATTTCACTCCTTATATGTTTTTTATGCTACCCCCCCAATGTGACTTAGCCCACACATCTCTAGTGAATGTGTATATCTAACCAAATCAAGTGTCATAAAAAGACACTTGTCATTATCAGAGCATAACCTCTGAAATTTTCTACTGTAGTCTATTCCTTTCGACTGCTTTTACTATTCACGAATGGGGCGGGGGGGGGGTCATGAGACGTACTTTGGAAAACACTAATTAATGCCATAATTGTCCATTTTTCATGTGAAATCGTAATTTCCTCAAGTACAAAGGGGCCAGGTTTTTTTCCACTGCTGTTTCCTTAGGACATTACCTAGAACCTAGTTCATATTAACTTACATGTCTGGACCTGACACAGCAAGCTCTAAACATCCTGTAGTTGGTAGAGAAGGGTATGGAATGATAAAGGGTAACTGAAACTTAATGAGGAAAAATCAGGCAAAGTCTTCTAGTCTCCAAATGACTAGCAACAGAAATATCACACATTATGGTGGCATTTTTTGTTTGTTTTAGAAGTTAAAAAAGTAGTTTATGGCTGGGTTTAAAACATCCAATTTCTAATAGTTCTGTAGTTGTGGGCTGTACTTTTGCTATATACAAAGGTCTGCTGAGTGCTCTCAAAGTCTCTGTCCCTCTATATGTGTACACACACACATACGCAAAGAAAATCTTCTGATAATCACACTGGATAAAACAAGATTAAACTAAATGGCATTCTCTTTACTACTTTAAGTATTAATATTAATTGCTCCTCCTAAAGTGCTCAAAGTAGGGGAAGCTATCTCTACTAAAGAAAACGCTTCTGGAACGTGTCTTTTGGGGCTAATATTAAGTGTACTGTAGTATTACCTTAATAATATCAAGATTAAGAAGGTTCTTCCACCGTGATTCAGGAAGGAGTGACAGAGTCACCAACTGCTCATTCAACTGTTCTGGGGAATCATACTCTATCATTTCATCGCTTGGTTCTATGGTTTCTTCTGATAATTCTACATCTTAAAACAAAAATTTTCAGGTAAAACAAATTAAGATTTTTATTGTATAAAAGCAATTTAATTCATTCCAAATCCATTAGTGTTTCAGGTAAAACAAATTAAGATTTTTATTATATAAAAGCAATAAAATTCATTCCAAATCCATTAGTGTTTCCTAACAGGTTCACTCTAAACTCTGTTAGCCTTCTAAACTCTATTTCGTTTCCTCATTACTAGACTCAAAACAGTTCTCCACTGGTTTACTATTAGATATCTTATCAATGCCATATCAAACATATTTTTGCAAAAATTCATGAAGTCATTCAAAATATTTCACATCAGTTAAAAAATACTTGGATCGAGTGCATTAAACTTTGCCTTCAGAAGTAATATCCCCATGTTAAGTTAATGATATTACACTTTAAAAATTCTTTTACTGTTGTGTGATTACCTTGAGTTTGACAAGTACCAGGAAGCATCACAACTGAAGGAACATAATCTGTGGGAAGTGGCCGTAATGAAACGACTGAATACAGAGAAATATTGGACCTGAGAAATAAAAACATAAATGTTTTAAATAAGTTTAAAACTTATAAAAATAGTTTTTTCAGAGAAACTTCAATTACTGCTAATAATCTCTACAATCTTGAATTTGGCTATAGATTCCAATCACTCACAAGTTAAGAAAAGATCTCAAAGATAGACAGTATTAATTTGAAAATGCCTTGATTCATGTCATAGATGTACATAAACATTCTTAATGGCATCTTTACTTTTAATGAAGTATTTATTTGAGAGATCAATACTGGGTGATACTTTTAAAAGGTAACATAACCTCCATATATTTATATTATTCTGACTTATGTCAACCTTCATTTGAGAAAATGTAAGTAAAGGAAAGATGGACTAATAGAGCTAAGTCAGAGAGAGAATATGCTGATGAAATCCTAAGGATTGCTAACAGTCATGGATTTCCCCTTCTCTAGAATAGTCCTCTAAGTGGCTATGTTTCTGCTACCTGATTATGTACCATGATCTGGATAACTAACCAAGATGTAGCTACTTGTCCCAAAGTGGGCCAATCAGATTCTATTTCCCATACGTTATAAATTTGGAATAGAAAATAAAAATCGGGAATAACAGGTTCTGAGTTATATTAATAGTGGTACTATATACTCCTGCTGTTGAGGTCCCATAGCTACTATTCTTCTCTTGACTGTTCAAGCTTCACAGATTCCAAGAGATACTCCATTTTACTTATTAACGTGGCCAGAGTCTGTTTCTACTATACAGTGAATTTACTTTCAAATCCTAAAAATCTAATTATAAAATTTTATAATTAAAAAAATATATTTTTTTCTCTCCCTCGATAACAACAGTTAAAAGAATTAGACATCTGAACTTAGGAAATAGACAAAAGTTTCTCTAGACCCAGATGCTGAACCATTTATTTTGAACTCTTACACGTTCATCACGTGGAGTTGGAAGATCATCTTAAGTATCTTTACATGGTTATGAAGTTATGCAACTAGAATGAATCTTAGTAAGCACTTTGCCCACACTTGTGCCTTATTTTATAGAAAAAATAGTTTGAAGTTGAGAAGAGCCTGGCCAAGGCCATAAAACAGTATCAAGTAGTGGCAGGAAGGCCAGGGCCTGGCTGGGGACTCCCTTTTCCTAATATTTTTAAATTCACTTATCCTTTCTGCAAATAAAAGCTAAATATGACAACAGAAGTAATCAATCGTGTGGTTTAGAATACACATTTGAACAAAGCTATCTAAATTATCGAGCAGATGTTAAATCAGTCATAGACTTGTAAACTAACTCTCTGTGACATTTCTATTTTACAAATTAAAAAAAAGAAACAAAACACTAAATAGCAATGTTAGCACCTATAATTGTCTGACAATATCCTTCTCTTCCTTACCTAAACAGAATTGTATGAAAGAACTTACCACAGATAAATTCCAAGGTGGTCCACATGGGAGGTAGCCAGAAAATCTCCAGTAGGGGACATAGTCACATTGAGAGGAGCTGAGTCCAACAAAAAGCAGTCTATAAGGCTATAAAAAGAATCAAGATGTTAAAATATTTAAACTCTACCAAAAGGATGTAATTCATGAAATATATTTTGTTAAAATAATATGGGATAAGAGATGTAGGAAAAATGCTTTTTTTAAATTGCCAACACCAGAAAGATCAATATTTACAAAGACTTTTATCATCTAAGTTACTATGTGAAAATAATCTCTTAATGAGAAAGACCCAAAATACTAAATGGACTAAGTAACCAGAGAAAGAGAATATAGGAAGAAATACTCCATTTTTCTGAAATGCCATTTTAGTAGACAACCTTGTGGGTAATTCTGAAGATGTCACATTTAAAATAAATCTACTATTAGTATTCTCTCTCTTTTTTATCCCAGTGAAAATAATAAGAGGCTTAGGCAACAGAAGAAATTAATAAAATGGCTGTAAATAAGCATAAAAAATTAGTAAGAGAAAAAACTTGAGCAATTGTTTTTCGAATAGGTAACCATGCTATACACGCAACATATAAAAAAAAATCTGTCTATAGAGCATAACCATAAAGTACTGCATGGAAATTAGTCACATAGCTTTAAAAGCTGGAAGAATAGAAAAGTTGGGGAGGAATGGGGAGCAATCACGCCCAGGTTCCAGGAGACTCAGAATAGGCTTCTCACAGAATATAATGTTGGAGATGAGCCTTTCAAATGGACAGGATTTCAATGGATGTTGATGGTAGAGAAACGTATCCTGGTTGAGAGAAATGTGGAGGGCAAGACAAAGGAAAACACAATTGGGTCTCATGAGGAGTGCAGTTTGGTGCATAGGCATAAGGGTCTTGAATACCGAACATCTGAGTGTTTTTAACTTAATTAATAAAGAGTCACTAAAGGTTTTTGAGCAGATAGTGACATAATCTTCATTTTCATAAAAAAAAAAAAAATCTGCCATCGGAATGTAGAGTATATTTGAACAGGAAGAATAGTGAGACTGTGGTAGTAATCTAACAAGCAATGAAAATCTGAACTAGGATGGTGACAGAAGGAAGTGACACAAGGTAGATTTAATGAGCAGAGCGAAGGCTGGCTAAGGGTGGAATACTTTGTATACTTTAAGAGGAGTATACTGATTTTAATTAAGACTGTTTTAAAAACTACTTTATTCACTGAAGCCAGTACATTATCCATGGGAGGGCACAGCAAAATGACTGAAATTCAGAATCAACATTAAATAAAACATTTCAAGAACAAAATAATAGCAGTTTTCTTTCTTTTTTTTTCCTTTTTCCTTTTTTTTTTTTTTAGTATTCCATGCTAGGAAGTACTTTGAGCACTTGAGTCTATTAATTTAATCCTCACGACCCTATGAAGCAGATTCGTCCTTTCTATAAAGATCAGAAAAATGAGGCCCAATAAGATTTAAAAACTCACTCAAGGTAGAAAGCAACTGAGCCAGGACTGTCACTCAAGCAGTCTACACTCTTAATCACTATAAACTCAGTAAAATCACTACTGAAGCTAAAGGTAAAACAAACAGCTTGATAGCACATACACGCCCTGGGGATGTCTACACTGGTGACTCATGGTACACACTCTGAGCAGCTCAAATGTAAATGAAGACTCTCTAGTAGAGTTGCTAAGTGACTTGTCCATGATGAAATCTCTCTCAATTTGTTCAGAGAATGATTAACAATGTAAACCTTAAGTAAAGAATGTAAGATAGGAAGACAAGACAAAACTAGGAGCACTGGAAACAAACACATACCAAAGTGTCCTTAGGACAATGACAGCTGTTTAATTCTCAGTTATGGGGGAAACAGTGAGTAATAAACCTGTCTGATTTCTGCTCAAACCTACTCTAGAAGCTCACAAGAATGGCTTCTCTTGGGGATCCAGAGAATCGGAAAAAAGAATATACTGGTAAACACTTATTATAGACCAGAGACTGTTAAATTATTTGTTAATACATTTAATCTAAAAAATCCAATATATAAAGATGCTATCCCAATATGTAAAGATGACAATTAAAATTAATAGAGCAATTTCAGATCTTACCATTTCTTGTCATAATATTTGTTCATTGAAAGTGTAAGCATGTGAGGGGTGAAACTTTCTAACATGTTTACAATTTGTTAAAAAACAGAATCTACTGTTTGAGCAAATTTATTTTATGTGATACTATAATTGTTGTGTCAAATTTATTATGCAACTTGATTCCACAGCTGCTGTGTGGGTAGAATGCTCTTCCATTATGTAAAAGCCTCAAATTGAGGAAGGTGGTTTTCACATACACAGCATATTTTACACACATTAGTTCATAAAGCATAAGTGTGTATGCAGGCCCAACCCCAGACTACCATATAGTGTCCTGCTAATCTCAGAGAATGAAAAATCCCATATAAGTTACATATATTTTGAGAGAAATTCCCATTCTAAGAAATCAGGTTTTCAAACACAAAGCCCTGCACATATCAGTAACACTCAGTAAATCATTTCTGATTATAATCTGAACAAATGTAGACAGTATGTAAAGTGATAGCATCGCTTTATACAGAAATCTAATAAATAGAACATAGGGATGGTTTTACCTCGGTGAGAAATGCAAAACAATGTTCTATTCTAATTATTCTCATGTAATACTTCTCAGAAAGCAGTGGTGAGAGAACAAAATGCAAAATTCTATTAAAACTATTTAATTTTATATTTTTCTCATCCCCAAAGAGTTCAATCTTAACTTCCAATAGACTGAAAACAATCAGAAATAAAAGGTGGTAGTGGTTAGGAATAATGGATAATTTCAAGGATACAAAATTTCAACTCTGCTTTTCCGAAAACCCTATAAACACAAGAATGTTCTGCAGTTTAAAACAACTTTACAATTTCAGTTCCAATATCCTGCCCAGCAAAGAAGAAATTAGTCAAAATGATGCCTGGAGGTTTAAATGAAGCCAAATCTGCCATTCTGGAAATCTAGGAGATTGCTAATGAGGTTAAACCACAGCTTGAAGGAAAAATAAATGAGAATTATGATGAATTTGAAGCTGTAGAATACAAAACTCAAGTGGCTGCTAGAATAAATTACTATAAGTAATTAAGGTAGGAGTAGGTCATACTTATTATATTCACATGAAAATATTCAAAGCTCTTCCTCAACAAAATCAGTCTTTGACACTTACTGGTTATCAGAATGACAAAAGCAAGACAATGAGCTGATAAGCTTTTAGTAGCATGTTCCAAAAGTACTCTGATTCCTTTGCCTGGCTACTGATTAATGATTTCTGCTAATAAATGTAACTATCAAAAAAGAAACTTAAAAATTTTTTTTTTTTTTTTTTACAGGAAATAGTTTAGTACCTATGCAATTTGTTTTAGGTAGGCACAATTCCAGATGGATACATCTGTATGTTACCACACCCAAAGGTTTACTCATAAATAGCTTCACTTTTCAGGCTATGTAATGAGTATATTTATTCTCTAAATATTTAACATGTTACATAAATGACAAAGCTGCTTACTGAAGAAAGAACTCGGAATCTCCAAAGGTTGCCTGCCATATTAATTATGGCTGAAAAACCAGGGGAACCAAAAACCCCAACAGTTATACATGGTTGTATGATAAAATACTGATCCTCACTTATCTTCTGCATCAAGAAAATCAGTTCATCCTTATAACATATGACACAACCTGAGCTAGGCTGATACCACAACTGTTGAGAAATCTGTTTCTTTCTCCTATGCTTACTGCAGCAAAATGTCATTTTCAAAACTATGCTACCTTAGGCAAATCACTTAACTTCTCTTTGAGCCTCCATTTCCTCATTTATAAAATAGGACTAATAACGGTAATAATACCTACAGCCATTAGGATATGAGGGAAGATGAAAAATAAAAGCACATAAAGTGCCTAGCAGCTCATGGTGAATGTTAGCTTAGTTGTAATTAGGCAGCAGCAGTTGTATGATATTGCTTTTCAAGCTTTCTCATTCATTCCACTCTAAATCTTAACCAAAGTAGTACTTATTTTTGTCTTTATTAAAAATATACTTTGGTTCAATCGATGTAGATATTATTGCATTTTCTTTTAACAATCCCTGTGACTCATTTCTTGCTCTTATGTTTCTCCCAGCTTCGTGCCTCTGTATTCACTTAAAATTGCCTCAGTGTTCACCTAAAAATAAGATAGAAGAGTTGAAAATCTACCAAATTTAAATCTGTTCAACTTTTTACTAAAATAAGAAATTCAGCAAAAAGGCTAATGCTGAGTCAGTGACTGGTAGCTTTGAATGCTTTCAGATCCTAATTTTTCTATTCCAAAGATAAACTTGCCACTTTAAAGAAATATTTTGCAACTTAGTACTATTGAACATTAACTTATCTCTCCCATCCTATGTGAACTAAGACTACTAAAAAGGAAAATGAAAAAGGCATTATGTCGACTCTATTACTTGTACAACTTTCCTACTGTAATTAAAGCAATTCAAATTATAATGTTCCTTTTTAGAAAACAGCAAAAGTCTAAGAAGCAACAGACTACCAATATTCTAATGACTTTTAAAAAAGGTTATTTAAAAATTAAGAAAGTACCAACTTTAGGTGAACTTTTAAAGTCGGAGGACACAGCCAACTAAATAGATTTTACTTTACTCAATTTTAAGTGAAAAAGAGTACACCTGTGGAAAAATTCCCAAGTCATGAGAGCTAGAAACATTAGCAACACTTTTGTTTTGCATATTCCAAATCTGGTGTGTATGATGGATGAATGGCTGTGCCTCATTCCTATATCAAACTTGAAGGGAAATGAGTACATCAGGGTTTTTCCTTTCTAAAGGTCAAATTGCTTTTAGGTATGAGCTTATCCAATTTCTCAGAAGAGTATGTAGAATTGGACAGAGCTTAATTTGGAAATATTTCAGAAGATTAAAAAGTACCATCTTCCTTCTCATTTTTCTCACCAATGTCTTTCCTTATGGTATATTCCTGTTAAATTAGATACTTTGCTATTCCCAATACTCCTTTTACAGTTAATTTAAACAAGTCTATGTTAAGTGATACGATTTTAAATAGTGTCTATTCTTACATAATTTTTAACTACAAGCTCGCTCTTGCTTGCTTGCCTGCGTGCTCTCTCTCCCTACTGCCATGCATGTGCACGTGGTCTCCACTGTTCATATTATTTAACAGAATTAGATAATCTTTTCTCTTCAAGTGCTGTTTTAGTAGCAAGTTTGAATCTATGAAATAGATTTCTGAACACTGCTGGGTTTTACCCAAATCTTAAGTCACACGTTTTCATTACTTGAAAGTATCTAAAATGTTTTCTTTCAAGAATTATGTTAGAGACAAAAAATATATAATATACATAAAATTAGGACTTTTGACCTTTTTAACTAAATTCAATATGAACAAAACGAACAAAAAACCTTAAAAAGTTTGCAGTCCTAAAGTCTGAGCTGTATTTTGAAGTATCAAAAAGGCCAAATGAGTTTTTTTAAGGTTTATGCATCTCACTTCTGTATCTCAATTTTGCAGGAACAGAAAACCTAAGAGAGATTCCATTTTCCTCATTCTTATTTTTTATGGTACTACTCTCTGTCGTTTAAGAGATCAAAAACACTCCAAGGATAAAATACTCTCAAGTTAGAAAAATCCCTGAATACATTCATATTCAAAGAAGCAGGTAAAAGACAATGACTGAGAAATCTTCTGATAGAGATTAGGGATTTAAAAACAAACTCACCACCCAGAAGGAAGGTCCCAAGTTCTAACAGAGCAATCCATTGAAGCACTTATTAACCAACGACCATCTGGACTGAAAGTCTTTAAATTAAAAAAAAAAAAAAAAAAAAAAGGACACAAATATAATTTATGTGTACATGTATGTATGCTTGTGTCTATATTTTTAGCAGCTTAGAAAATGCAAGAAATGAAATGATGCAGCTTCATGAAAAATTATGGTTGAATAAAATTTAGTCTGCCTTCTTTCATATAAAAGAAAATACTATTTCTTACATACCACTGATTTGGATACAGATAAGGAATAAGTTTATACATGAATTATAAAAAGTTTTAAAAATTAACAATATCAACTATTTAAAAATTTTTACTCCAGTATATCTTAAATTTATTTATAGACAATTAAACTGACTAGAAATCATTTTTAACATAAAACTGCTATTCTGAGAATATTCAATTAGAAATACTTTGTCAGCCTAATTTTGGCTATAAAGCATCTGCAAAAGCAACAAAAACCACATTTTCTTGAAAAGAATCTATGTTAAGCTAACTTTCTAAGAATTAATCCAAAATGATTTTGAAGACAAGAATGCAAATTCTCTTAAAATATTCAAGTTACTAAAGAAGTCCTTCTACTTTTACTTGTAGCTTCCTTAATCGTTTTACTTCCAAAATGTAATTTAAAACTACAAGGTTTCAAAATAAATTTAAGCAATAAACTATCCAGGCTACTTTAAAGAAGTTACATTTTTTTCTATCAATAAAAATGAATAAATAATAGCTCTTCTTGCCTGTAGCAAATAGGTGTTGTGAGCTTAAGCAGATCAGATGTGTAAGAATATCTAAAAGAGAAATCTTTAAAGCTTATAATGGCAGTATGATAGTTCATCCAGGAAGCTAAGTATACCACAGGAATCATGACTATCTATATTAGCAAAAGGTACTGGGATAAGTGAACTCTAATTTGTTCATCAGGTTGCAGTAATACTGTAGAAACTCAAAACTTAAGGTATGGAGAGCTCAATTTACAAGACAGTACAGATATTAAAAGATAGGAAAAGTGACTCTAATAGGTAAAGTCATGTTATAAACGTTCACAGATTTAATTAAACAGGAGTGATGTATTACTTAGTCAGAGAAACTCAAAACATACAAATTGAAAATGAAGTTTGAAAAGGAAACAGGAAGAGCAAGATGGCACTGACAGATGTTTTCAAAGATGCCATTTCATTAAATTATCCCACTCCCACCCTCACTTCTCTAGATACTGTCACAACAAATTTTGTTGATGGGTAGTTCTGCCAATCTCCTATCTGCAGCACAACACTATTTCCGGACCATTTTTTCCTCTGTTTTTAAGGAAATGAGTAAACGTTGTAAATTCTGATTTTGGTATGAGAACTAATAAGTTAAAGTAGCTATTGGGATTGCTGCTTAGTAGCCAGAATTTTCTTTTAATTTTTGTTTTCAAATAAATCAAGGATATCTGCAACTGATATGAAATGACAATATATACTTAATACAGTCCTCTACAGGCACTTTTTAAATTAGAGCACCTCTTACTATATCATATATCCCACAAAAAGAACATAATGGAAAGCTAAAACACATTATTAATTAACAATTTTGGAGTTAAGATATATAAACTTTAGAATAACATGAAACTAGAATAAACCAGATACCAGATAGTCCAGGTATCCTAGTAGTAATTCATTATGCATGTAGAAATAGAGAAATGAGTTCTCTTAGCCTAGTTTAGTATTAAGTCAAAAATGATATATTTCAATGAATCATTCATTCCCCAAAGTATATTTCGGTCTTGTTTAGAGGTTAAGAGAAAAAGGTAAATTCTAAGATTTACATTTTAATCTGACAGTATTAACTTTCCTGAGAAACATTAAACTTCTTTTAATTCTACATTTTCTTGTCTATGGCCATGCCACCCTGAACAAGCCCGATCCTGTCTGATCTCGGAAGCTAAGTAGGGTTGGGCCTGGTTAGTACTTGGATGGGAGACCACATAGGAAGACCAAGTCCTGTAGGCGTAAAAAATAAAAAATAAGGGATTATAAGCTGACAATGTCCTTGCAATCTGTGAGGTCAACTAAGGCTTGCTTCGCTTAAAAAAATAATAATAATAATAATTCTACATTTTCTTTAAAATTCTCTTTGAAAATTAGTCTCCAAATTATTTATTTTAAACATTTCCTCATATGATGAGTAGTTTAATGCTATTAAAAAACAACAGTGTACATTATTTGAGCATTTTTAACCTAAACAGAAGTAGAAATGACTCAAGTTTTGCTTTAAACATCTAAAGTTTGTTTTACCATGTCATTTATTTGGCCTTGGTGTCCAGAAAACTCTCTGACAATCTTCCTGGTTTCTATGTCCAGAACACTAATGGAGAAGTCATCCAAGGCGAGTCCCAGAATGCCACTAGCAAGATAAATGCACCAGTTTAATAAACAAACAAAACCTTGAACAAAAATCTCATAGTCATTTTAATTTTTAAAATCAAATAATACCTTTGGGGAAATTAAACAAAATGCTGTTCCTTTATATTCAAATTCTGAGTTTTCCCCACTTGGTAAATTATATACTTTACTTAAATTAAGTAAAGTATCAGTAAAAAAAAAAACTTTACCTGTCTCTATGTAGCAGCATCATATTTGGAGTTGAACTGAGGCTTATAGAATGGATTAAAATTTTGTTTTTAAAGTTCCAGAACTTGAGTAATCCTTCACTACCAGTTGTAACTGTCAATTGGTTTAATCCATCCACTGCAACACCTCTAACAGACCCTTTATGAGCTTTAAAACATATGTTAAAAGAAAAAAAGAAATAATAATTGACATTGCTTCTCTGAATATTAGAGTGATTCCTTCATTTAAATATATAAGTTCCCACTATTTACCTTCCCTAAAATCTTGAAATTTATCTGGATTTTAGGGAGCAGGGAGATTATACTGCTTGAATAAAACCAAAGTCTAACAGGTTAATGCCACAAAGACTTCAAAAACTACTTATGATTTCCTGCTTAAAGCACAAATTTTAATTTGTATAATGACTTTATCCTAACATATCCATGACTTCATTCTCTTTGAGTATTTCAACATGCTGTTTATAATAAATGTAACGGCAGTATCTGTCATATAGGGTTGATGATAACCCATCTACAACTTTTGCAAAATGGCTGGAGCTCAAGAATTTAATAAATGTGAGTGACAGTTATTAGCCTTGTATCTATCTATATTGCTTTTTCCCAAATAAGAAAAAAAAATTCAATACCTTGATCCTTGCCAAAACTTCCTCGATGTATACCAGACTGCATGTTATACACATCTACAGTTCCTGATGAGAGACCAATTATAGCAAAATTTCCACAAGAAGTTATGTCCACTGCCTTAGAAAAAAAAAAATTTAAACAAAAATGACATTATAAAATAACTAACATTTTATTGCACTTTATAGTTTCCAAAGTATTTTTTAATTTACTAATTATCTTACTTTTTAAAAAAGCATGATAAATGAATTGCTTCATCAATTTTCTTAAATTTGAGTATATAAGAAATATCTACTTGATTCTATCTCCATTCTCTAGGAGGAATGAAGAAATTATTATGAGACAATAAAACATAAGTGAAGTTAACTGAAATTTACAAAGTCAGGCCTTCAAATTTTAATTTATTCAGAACAGTGCTAAAGTCAAAGCATTCCACTGCCTAATTACTTTACTTTTGAAATTGCTTCTACAGCTGATATAAAACTGAAAACACAGAATGTCCAATGAAAAAGCCCAAAACATTTTAATTATGACATATTAGAAAGGAAGCCCATAAAATATTACATGGAAAACATTTAGTTTATAAACAGTTTCTATAAAATAAACTCATAATTTAATACTTAGAGTGTCAACATTGTATTAATGAGATGTCTTTTTTCCTATGTTAAAAACATGAGACTGGGTATGTATTGGGTCATGGCCAGAGATATCCCTGATTACCACTGTGTCAGTCAGATGTCATCCACCCAAGAGAAAATTCAAACAACTATTGAATTTATGCCTAAAGAAATCGATAACTTCTAAGATCTAAAAGAAAATATTTAATAGAGGATATTTAACTGCAAAGCAGCATAAAACTGATATACCACCACCTGAATCAAGACATATTTACATAGTATTCACATAAGTATGTTCCACTTACATATATTTTTCTAGGTAATTATTACAGTTTATTCCTCAAAAAAAATTTTACATAGGAAATTATGGACTAATCTTAAAAAGCTAATTCTATCTTCCTAAATAGAACATAAACATAATCTTACCTATTTTGAATAACGTATAAATGTTTATGCTATGTTGTATAGTTATGCTATCAGGAACTAATGGAGATACTAAGCTATAACCTACAAGTAATAAAGACTCCTGATGGCCTTGCTATACTTTTTGTAACTTGCATTTATTTTAATAAGATTTATTAGTGTGCCTGCTTCTGGCAATCTTCTTTTCTAATTGATTCACTCTAATCTCTTATCAAAGATGGGACAGGCAAAGCAAAAATGAATAAGCTGAGGGCATTACCATTGAATAACAAATTGTACTTTGGTCCATGGGCTCTCTGATAAAGACTTTTGTTTATTACTTTCTGGTCACTGGCTTTGTTCTAGGTAGTTGAGTTTGCCAGACAAATGACTCAGCACCAGTTAAGTACCACTGTATATACATATACTAAATATCTATGAGTGATCACTATAGGCTGTGAATTAAGAAATAGATCTTAAATTGAATGGTCCTGGTTCAAATCCCAACTCTGCTATTCACTAGCTTTATTGACCTCAGGCATATTATTCATTACATTAAACCTCAGTTTTGTCACCTATAAAAAGAGGCTAACAATAAACCATACTGTAAGATTATTGTGAGGATAAAATAATACATGCTAGACAGAAAGCCTGGAACAAAGTAAGCATACAAAAAACAGTTAGCTATAATTATCATTACTACTACTGCCACTACTACAGCTACTCAAAACTGTGCAGGTAAACTTAAGATGCTCAAGATAAAATCTCTATGGTTTAGAAAATAGTATAAAAGTTTAAGGCTGGATTTTTGTACTAGAGAATAGAACATATATAATTACAAAGAAATCTGTAAAATGTAAAGTTATACTTTTAATAAGCATTTTCAAAATTCTAGCTGCCTCCTTTTGCAGAAATTGATGAACTGATCCTAAAATTAATAAGGAAATGCAAGGGACCAGAATAGCCAAAACAATTTTGGAAAAAGAAGAAAAAAAATCTTCTTGAATTCAAACCTTACTACCAAGTAAAAGGTACCCTAATAAAGACACTGTGGTACTAGCATAAAGACAGACACATAGAAAAATAAAAGAGAACTGAGAGTACAGAAATAAACCTTCATATTTATGTCAAATAATTTTTGGCAAGCATGCCATGACCATTCGATGAGGAAAGAAAAATCTTTTCAACAAATGATGCTGAACAGCTACATATCAAATGCAAAATAATGAACTTTGGACCCCTACATCACACCATACACAAAAACTAGCTCAGAAAGAATTACAGACCAAAATTTAAGAGCTAAAACTATGAACTTGTTAGAAAAATACACAAGAGTAAATCTTCTTGGCCTTGGGTTAGGCAGTGATTTTTCAAAACCACAAGCAATTAAATAAAAAAAAAATAGGTTGGATTTCATCAAAATTAAAAACTATTTGGCAGAAAATGATATCAACAAGAAAATGAAATGATGGTCCACAGAATGGAAGAAAATATATGCAAATCACATTTCTGATAAGGAACTTGTATCTATATTATACAAAAAGCTATTACAACTCATTAATAAAAAAATAATCCCACTAAATAAATAAGGGGCAAAGGATTTAGATAAACATTTCTCTAAGGAAGATAAAAAACAGCCAATAAGCACATAAAAAGATGCTCATCAAGTCATTGATACAAATCAAAACTATAATGAGATTACCACTTCATACACACTAGAATGGCACTAATCAAAAAAACAGAAGAGCCCAACTGGAGGAGTAAAGGAGAGAGAAGAGCTGAGAGAGAGACAGAGAGTCAGAGAGTCAGAGAGTCAGATAGACAGAGAGACAGAGAGAAAGGGACGATGCAAAAATAGATTACAAATGTAGGAGAAAATATAGCTCAAGGAACAGAAGAAATTGCTCACAATATGGCATTAGATGATTTTTTGTTATTGTAAATTGTGTATTTTCATATATTTCATAATTGTTTGTTGCTACTATATAACAATACAAAGTTGAACATTAAAAAAAAAAAAAAAAAACCCAGAAGATCACAGGTACTGGCTTGGATATACAGAAATTGGAACTCTCATGTATTCATGGTGGGAATGTAAAATGGTGCAGCCACTTTGGAAAACAGTTGGCAGTTCCTCAAAAATGTTAAACACAGAGCTATGTTATGACCTAACAATTCCACTCCTAGCTAATGATGCAGACAAACAAAAACATGTCCACATAAAGACCTGTGCCCTGATGTTCACAGTAGCATTGTTTATAATAGCCCAAAAGCAGAAACAATACAAATGTCCATCAACTGATCAACGGCTAACCAAAATGTGATTTACACACAAAATGGAATATTATTCAAAATAAAAGATATGAAGTATAAATACATGGTTGCCTAGGCTAGGGAGATGGGAAAGGGGGAAAGTGAGAGAATAGGGGCAGCTGCTAATAGGTAGAGTTCCTTTTTGGAGTGACGAGAATGTTCTAAAATTAAATTGATAAGATTTTGGTGATGACTGTACAATTAATTCTTTGAATATACTAAAAACCACTGACTTATACACTTTAAATGAGTGAATTATATCTCAATAAAACTTTAAGAAAAAGCAAGGCAACACTTCTGTAAACCAAATTTGAAATCTTTCTTTGTATCTTAAAACCTGAACCTAATACAAGGAAACTTAAATATTAACAAAAGAAAACAAAAATAAAATTTCAAAAGATGAGTAAGAACTTATAAGTAAACACTGGCATTTAAAAGCTACATTTAAAAAAGGCTTAGACAGAATTCAATCAGAATTTCTCTAAAAGGCACTTTTCACAAAAGACAAATATAAAAAAATGAGAAAAAAAGAGCTAATACTACTCATTAACTCATTAAATATTTAGCTAAATCTTATTCCTGTAGTAAAAAAATCAAGGAAGAAAGGAAATAAAGGAAGAATCCTTCAGATTCACATTCATTGACTATAGTACTGTATACTCAACATAATTCAGGTGAGAATGTATACTGATAAATACTGAAATTATCTTCAAAAGGTGTTCTGAGTAATCCTATATTAATTAGAAAATTGAAATAACCAATATACTACATCTGATTAAGCAAAGCTTAATTCAAATAATTACTTGCACATAGGAAAACGTAACAATATTTCAAAATTTTAAACTATGTGCTTTCAATCAATATTATCATTAATAAACATGAGTATAATGAGATTACCACAGAACAGTTTTAAGGGAGAAAATACTCTTATAAATAAGCTCACTTACTGTTGCAGTTATGTCATCTTTCTTCAGCTCTTTTGGCTTGAGAAAGTAAGTGCCTATTGTAGATCTCTGATAGTTCCAAGTTGAACAAGATAGTTTACCTTGATGGCAGGCAATGATACCATCCCAGTCACTCTCACGAGCTTCCTCTAAAACATAATTAAAATCATATATTGAATTGCTTTTCATTCTCTCATTAATTCATCTATTATTTATTAAGCATCTAATATTCCATGTTATCATCAAGCACTAAGGAAACAATTATAAACAAGTAATTCTTGATAGCAATGAGCTTCCAATCAAACAAGATTCTAATAAGAAATTATGATAAAGTATGATAGTGTCTTATAAGAGCACTCAGGAAGAGTTTGCTAAGAAATGTGTAGAGAGTAATAAATGGCTCCCTGAAAGAAGAGTAAAACAGCAGTAATCAGCTAGGGGGTGGGGTACACATGGCCCTAGAGTGACTTGAACAAAATTACAAAATTAAGCATAGCAAGTAAGTGAAGCATTTTCATGAGAAGGGACAACTGGGGCAATGTTACAAAGTGTCTTGAAAGCTATGTTAAGGAGAGTTCACCCTGAAGGTAATAAAGGGCCACTGAAAGATTTTTAAGACGATGAGTAATATGCTTTACATGTTTTAAAAAGACCAATCAGTTTCTAAGATAAAAAAACAGACAGGAAGGTGGTTAAAGTTAAAAAAAAAAAAGCCATCAGGTTGTTATAACCACCCTGAAGTATAAAAATGGTGTCTATACAGTTATTTCTATGACAGTTTTCATTCAACAATCCCATCACTTATGTTTTTCTTAAAATCACTTCTTTGAATGAAACACTGCTCAAATGACATGATATATACTAAGACCTCAATGTATTTAGATCTTTATTAGTCAGAACTCAATGTTCTCTGATCTTGCTTTTTAACATAAGTGACTTTAATTATACTGCATATGACAATAAACATAAGTGCTATAAAATGAAATATCAAATATTGTTTATTAGTATCTCTTACAGAGAAGAGCAAAGCCTGAAATTAATAGATAACAAGTTCAAATTATAAATAACTCACTTTTAGTCTTCACAAAAGATTAACATGCACTTGGGGTTAACTACTAGATGCTTAATATTTGCAAAAATAGTTATCAAAATGGAGAAAATAAAGAAATACATAGTTAGAAATAAATGACACAGCAGAACTTCTCCAAACACAGTATGAAGTTACTTACCAGCTGCAAACTTTGTGATGGGTGGAAGTCTCACTGACATGGCATTCTGAAGTCCTTTACGTTTGACTCTCTTTCTATTTATTAGTCCTGAGGTTGGGGGAGAGGGGAACATAGCTATGAATATTCTTAATGAACATGTATATAAAAGAAAATTTATTCATTGTCACATAAGTGTAAAGTTCAAGATATTGCCATTTAAGTCAGGAGCAAAATAAAGATGATGTTATTACCACTACTGTTAACAGTTTGTGAAGTTTAGCCTATGTAATTATACCACAAGAAAATAAACTATGAGATATAAATAACTGAAAAAAGATAAAAATATCCTTTTTTGCAGATGATATGATGGTCATACAGTGATGTCAATCAGGAGAAAGCCAAATAATTATTAAAATAATAGTTTCATTAGACCAGACACAGAACAATACAAAAAAATCAGCAAGTTCCCTACAACGCAGCAACATTTACTTTAGAAAATTATGTCAAAGTATGTAAAATACTACTGAATAATCTTAAATATGTAGAATCTACAGGAGGAAAACTAAAAAAAACTTCACTGAGTAAATTAAAAGACAACTTGAATAAGGATATAGCATATTCCTAGATGTGAAAATTCTTAAAGATATCAAATTTCTCCGATTTAATCCTAAGAGAAATTATTCTGGATACTGATTTAAAAATGATCCTGAAATTCACCTGGAAGTATATATCTGCATGAATAACCAGGTCATTAGCTTTAAAAGTAATTGTGAATAAAACTGAAAAACACTTTTTTAGTAAACAAAATATTTCAAATGTTGGAAACCACGGAAAGGGATAAATAAAATGTGCCCTTTTTACAAAAAGATAGGACACTGCTTACTTTGATGCTTTCTCTAAGCTTCCCTCCATCTTTAAAATTCTGCACCCTACAGATGGCTCAGGTTAGACCATCAATGTCTTCTGGGTGGTAGCAGTATATTTTTACCACCCCAGATGTCTAACTCTTTCCAATGACCTCATAGCAGCACCTCAACCACTTCTAGAGCAATACTGATCTTGGTAATCTTACTACCTTTCCATACAAGGGTTTTTTATTTCTTCCAAGAAAGGAGGAGATTTATCAATGAAACCTCTATGTTGTCTCACAGAATCTTGAAACGTTTTTGTGATCAGCAGCTTTTTTTCATCTTGCAAATAACCTACCATGTCCCAAGCTCTTGTTAAATTTTTCATGTATCGTGGAAAATGACTGAAGAGTTCCATCTTGACCTGTTGATATATATAAAAAATGCCTAATCAGGCTTCATCAAAACAATGTACCATCTGCATCAGATCTTTAAACTAGATGCTGTAAAAAGCTTGAAGTTATTGTTTGGGACACTTTAAAAGAAGAGCCGTATTGCAACTACAGTCTTCATTACAGTATTCAATTGTGCACAGAATTCTGTTTATTAAGAACAAAGAATGAGGTACTAATAATTTTCAGCATATCATTAGAATAGGCAAGGGCTACATTTTCAGAATCTGACCATTCTGTCTCTAAGGATTATTAGTAAACAGGATGACACTCCAAATAAAGATAACATCTATAGTATTCAAAAAGAATTGCCTGTTTTCTTTGACTCATTTTATCCAGATTTCCAAATCAAAAAGACATTTGAATCTAAAAATGTGTAAACACCAAACGTATTAAATATTAAGCACTCTGTTCTCAATACTTGCTGAAAAAAACTAACAGAACAAAGGAGAAACTCACTTGCACTAAGAATTTGTTGTCCATTTTGTCCATAATATCTAATTTTGGTAAGAGGAGCACTGTGTCCCATTCTGAATCTCAAAAGCCGGCCTTCACCTGTGGGACCATCAAATATCCATATCTGCCAAGAAATAAAAAGGTAAGGTTCTTCCACAATGTATAAATTGGTCTGAAAGCAGTCAAATCACTTTTAACATAAAATGACTGGCACTGGGAAGTGCTTGAAACTGTAACTCTGTCTCACTTTACCGCAATAATGTAATGTAACCTCCTGTGATTTTTGTTTCAACTGCACCAGTATCTTATCCCACATTCCTTCTATCTTCTAGGTTCCAAAATGATACATTAAAGCAGGCTTGTAATAGTCCAAAGGGTAGGACAGATGAGCCAGAAAGATGATAACAATAGTCATAATACCCTGAGAGCATTGTCAGCACCGTTTGTGACAAGAAGTGGTTCTCTATGGAGAAATGTCAGTCCAGCGATTGCTGTAGAATGTGCATTTCTCATTTGATTGATTAATTTTTTGTCTTCAAGATCCCAGAGTCCAATATGACCACAAGGGCTTCCAGCTGCCATTATTGGATGACCATCTATTATTAAAATAAAATACATTAGCAAAAACATGCAGCATAGAGTAACTAAACAATTCTCTGCTCCATCCTTTTAATCCATAAATACAAAGTTAAAACAGACTATACATCAAGAATCTATCCTTATTCCTTTGGTTCTTCATACTACAGTATTTTGTTCATTTCAGTTAGGTTAAATTACAAGAAAACGTCTATTAAGAAAATTTCTATGAGCTTTAAAGTAATATATTTTAAGTATTAATTAACTCTTATCAAAAATTAAGACTTACCTGTACGAAATGAAATTGAAGTAATAGGGCCCCAGTCTTGACGAAACTTCATTAACGTTTCATCAAACTTAATGTTGTGAATGATAATCTGACCAGACATAAGACCAACAGCAATAACATCCACGGCTGGTGCCTGAAAATTAAATTACTCAACTTTTTAAATCTTCTCAAATAGCTTTAATAATCCTGATTATATGCATCATTACTTAATTGTGTTAGCAAAAGAAATTATGGATTATCTTCCTGAAGGTGGCAAAAAATCAACAAGTATTCCGGCATACTTTAATTGCTATTTCGCTTGGAAGTATCTAGGAATGATTTTTCCAAGTTACTTCCCAGCTTTAAATCTGGTTGTCACCATCACCTCCCTACTCCCAAAACACAGCCAACTTGGTAAGAAAGCAGCTATAATAGCAAAGGAAGCTCATGGGTGAAATCATTACAGATCATTCACCAGATGGAAACAGAAAAAAGATAGCAACTCTTAGAAAACATATAATGGCTTGCCATATGCATGGCAACATAAAAAGCCAACTATGAAAAAAGTGAAGAATTGTTTACTCAAGGAAAACAGAAAAAAATCTATAAAACAAAGCAAAAAAATTTTACAATTAGTCTGTTTCAGATCTAATAGCCCAAAATTATAATCTTCATTTTATACAATGGTCTTACATATAGGCTCTATGATAAGTTCCTCTATTATACAGAAAATCAATGTCCAATACCACTGTAGAATGGAATTAGGCTAAACATTTTATTAACTGGCCATCATGTAATTACTATGCATAAGACCCTGTGTTGAAGCTGTGGATAGTAAAACAAGTATCCCTTGCCCTTAAGGGCCCTAATCATCTGATACCTTTGGGATCTGTCTTTTGGGTAGGCTAAAGCAGAGCAAGGTTGATGGTAATGAGAAAGGATGAAGGAACGTATATAAACTGGGCAGGTATAAGCAATGGTTATTTAGAAAGACAAAAGTACACTGGCTGTGTACGTGTCCATTATATGTGTAAGATTTTCTCCATACTTTCATTCATTCATACAGGTCCTGCAGACTCATAAAACAAAAAGCAGTTATTTCTGGAAGAGTCCAGCATTTAGTGAAATATTAGAATTTAGGCTCCACTTATTTCAAGCTATAAATCTCAACAATCCTGTCCTCTGTATGACCTACGATCCCTCTTGCTTCACTGAAAAACTCATCTTCACTCTGCAGAAGGTACTGGACTATATGCTTGCAAAATGACTGGTAAACATCATTCCACAGCAACCACAGGTTAACAGCCTAATTCCAGGCAAAACAATTTTCAGAAAGGTTATAGGCAAAGGTTTTATTACTTATTTTCAAATACATCCCTAAAATATTACTTTTTTAGGGGAAGATTTACAAAGATAAACTAGTCTATGTATTATTTTGTCTTTAGATGTAGAAATATGATTGACCCCTGAAACTGAAAGATTCTAGTACTAACTTAATTTCCTCTTTGACTTACTTAAAAGAAAAATACTACCTGCTGAAGAGCTGTCACTCCAACTTTCCATCCTGGAAATGTATACAGAAGTTTACTACAAGAAGAAAAATAGTTGAAAGATATATTTTGGAGGAAAACAAAATTAACTACATATTAAAAAGTTAAATAATAACAAGTAATATTTACTAAATTCTTAATTCTGTTCCACACTATTCTAAATATATATTAACTTATTTAATACTTGAAATAATTCTATGAGGTAGACATTATCACCACTTTCCAAATAAACTAAGAAACTTAAAAATGTGAAATAATTAAGCTAAGGTCACATGACTAATAATTGATAGAGCCTAGAGAGAACAATTCCTATCCCGAGCTGCTAGTAAACACTATACATACTATGCCACCTCTTTAAGAAATTAAATAGAGGAAAAAAACACATGAGTAAAAATCATTTTATAGTATACACTACAATAGAAAACAATATTAGCATATAAGTAGATCTCATTTTTCACTGTAATATTTCTAGAAACTTATCACAAAAGGGAATATATTATAATTACAATACTACTCATGTGTTATATAACATATGATAGTGATACTGCTAAATTCTGGAATCAAACCAGGAATGACAAATAGATCCATGGAACAAACAGAGATTTCTGAAATTGTTATAATGATAATAAAGTACTAAATCATATATTAAATTCTGTAAGTAAGTGGGCACAGATTAGTTCACTCAATGATTATCCACAAGATATTTAACATACAATAAAGAGTGTAAATGTCACATAAAGAGCCTAAAGAGGTAACAATAGGGGCAGAGACAATATCTCAGTCATTATCCCTGACCTAGTACAGGAGATACTCAATATTTGTTAAATTGAACAGAAACGCTGATAAAACTAAAATCCAGGATTAACATTAAACTTTTGATAATCTTATCTTTTCTCTTAAATTTATAAGACATGTGGAAAGGACAATTTGGATGGCCAAATATTTTTGCTTGTCTTTTTAATGTTATACAATAAGAAGCCTCGGCTGCCACTTTTTTCTCTGGATAAACGTTCAAATAACAGGTAGTTATTCTAAAAACATTTAGCCTTCCAGTTACACCAATAATATTATAATAGATGTCTATCATGTTTGTGGTTGATGATCAAAGTACTGTTATCCTGAAAAATCATTCCTAGATGCTAGCACTAAATTAAAACTGATATTCCTTGCTTTCTCCTACCTTTTCGGTTTACTGAAAACTAGAAGCTGCCCAGTGACAATCTCATAATTATTTTCTGATCTATTACTTTACTAGAGCTTTCTCTACAGCTACATGGATTTTCTACAGTGACTAGGGCCTTTAATATATACATTTCAATGGGCATTTGTGAAGCTGAGTAACTACTCCAAAAACATGTTTATTTATTGAGTCTTCCAAGTAAACATAAAGGCAGGGAGAATTGAGAGACTTAAGTACACATTAGGAAGTAATTGATGAGGATAAGGTAGGAGACACCCATGTAATGTTCTAAAGTGCTTACTTAGACTTTACATTCCACAACTGAAGGCTTCCTTGTTCACTTCCAAGAAGTATTTTATTCAAGTAGGTACTGGGATGCAAAATTGCCGAAATTTTAAATACTGATTTATCGAAAGTCAGTTGCAGGTATTCTTCTACAAAAGTAAAAGTTATAAAAAAAATAAATTTTTTTATAAAATATTTCAAAATATTTTTCATATACCCATTTATTTAGCACTTAAAGTCTACCACATCAAAGATTTATGTGGCAGACTAACTTACTAGCCTATAAATTTTCCTTGAGAATTAAAAAAATATGATGAGGGACAACTTGTAAAAGTAATTTAGACTCAAAATTTTCTACAAGTTCTAATATCAACTATTTAAAATTTCACTCACTGCTGAATTGATTTACAGAAATGAAAAAATAAGAACTTAAAAAAAATGACACTAGGGATTGGCCTTAATATCATTATAATTGTATCAAGAGGCAGAGTGAATATTCCAAATTAAGTGCTTCCTCTGAGCTCTTCCAGAGAGTGAAAGGCCAAATATCTAGAGAGCCTAATTGGCCACGTGAATATGTAAAAAGTAGGAGGCAAACTTTAATGAAACTAAGTGGCTTCTCACACATTTCCATAGAACCTCTAATAGAAGAGATGAAAAGAACTTATAGCCCTTTGGAGTGGAAAATGGCATAGCCTACTGCAAGATTAAAACATTTTTTGAAATCTTATATATGCTTAAAATCCTACGTACTTCACATACAGTTCATCCATGACAAAAACAATTTTTTCGCTGTTTTCCAATAAATCTAAATATCAAAGAAGGTACATTTCATTTAATCTTTAGGTTCACATACTATCTGGCACACTGCTGCACACTCCCAGGGGTAATGTGTATCCCAGTTTAAGAAACATAGATATAGATGAAAATTATACAAAGTCTATTTCAATACTATTTTAAGAGAGCCTTCATTTGTAATTAGCAGTTTTACTTAAAATCATTACAAACAGCTTCCTGAAAACACTGGTTCAATGTGTCAACAAAAAGCTGAGCATCAGCATCAATAGAAAGCCTACTAAACTCTAAGATTCAGATTCTTTAATTTTATAAAAGGACTTTTAACATCCTTCTACATAGGGACTACTTTTAGAATTCTGTTCCCTCTACTTGAGAAAAGACAAAGCAAAGAATAATAATATGAAGACTAAGAATAAAAAGAATAATTAATAAGAATTCTTATTATTAAGAATAAGACTAATAATTAGACCAATAACATGCATAACTCCCAGGAGAGCAACCTCTAGAATTTCTACTAAAAGAAAACATACTGCATCAAACATGAATTAATCAAGAGATAATGTAAGATAAAAATGTAAACAGATTAACAACTTATAAGCTTTAATTCACGATAGATCGTCTTTTACTGAGGAAAGCTAAGGATTAATTCCTAAATAACAGTCCCATAAACACAGTTCAGTGCCACTGTATATTACTGTTAAAGGACACTGACTCATCCTTAGAAGATAGATGTATATTTTCCTTCAGATTACAGATCTTCGAATTTACTATTATAATCTCCTTTACTGAAAATTGAAAACACAAACCAGGAATTAACAGGTATAAACATATACCAAAATCCACTCCACAGAGAAAATAATATAACACGTCACTAAACTTGGAGAACTGTAATGGAAAATGTATTAGTTGAGATAAACTAAACAGGGTATAAATAGCTCAACAGCTGACTAAAACAGTTTATTCATTTTTTACTTAGAACTTTTTTCTTCATACATGTTAATGATTATTCCTTAAAATTGTTTTACTGCTTATATGTGAAACCTCTGGTATATAGAAGTTATGTTTATACAGGTTTTTAATTTTAACTACAAACATACTATCCCAAGATAAAGTAATAAATTGGTTAATTCTTACCTTCTGAATATATGTGCCAAATAATAAGAATGCTGTCAGTATCAACAGAGATAACGTGATCCCCAAAGGGTTGCAAAAGATGGATTTCTGCCTTATGACCCTTAAAGGTATGTACTACCTACAATGTCAAAGTTCAAAACAATTTCATATTACTCATTGATCATGTAATATTATTCATATTAACAACAACGACAAAAAGCTAATCCTTTAGATGCTCATGTTAAGAAATGTGGTCCAACTTTTGATTATCCAAGGTTAGATTAACAAATAGCAAGGAACCAGACATTATCACCTTCTCCCCGAACCAGTCCAATAATAAGGAAGCATGGATTAGGAACACAGAGATGGACCTCAGACTCAGCCATCCAACCGAGCTTAGAGAGAAGGCACATACAGTGGGGTCCCTAACTCAATTCAACCAGCTCAACTCCATGCACGCTAGAAAAGTGGTATGTTCTAGAAAGCTGACCTCTACAGACTCCATCACCAGTTGGCTTCCAGGTGAGATGAGGGAGGGAAATATAGGGTACTTCTTCCCTATAGCTTTCTATTTTAGGAAAGAAGTACTACATTTCTCAATAACGGTTTCGGTTCTCACTAGGCTCCAGTAACTCTTATTTCTTCTCCTTGTCCCCTTGGCCCTAGCGTGGTAACAGCTTCCTACAACTGACAGTCTCTGATGCCTTCCCACACCTACCTTCTCTCTCTATCTCCCAGGAAAAACTACAAACTGCAATATTTTGCAAAAAAAAAAAACAGACATTTTTCTGACTATAAAAATCCAAACTCCCACTAAAGAATTCCACAGGTCAGTTGCTATACTCTGCCACAGACAGTGATGATGAAGACTTTAGGAACAAACGTCAGTCCAAGTCGAACCTTGACAAGTACACTGATTCTACCATGTGGCTATCTAGGCATCCTCACTGCCACTTTCCCTTTCATTCTGGACCACTAAAAGCCAGGTCACCAATTTAGCTGTCCCAGGAAAAACTTAGAAACTATTGGTATTTAAGACAAGAAAAGATTCTTCCTTAGCAGTGGAGAAAACAGAGAACCTAGATTTCCTTATACAGGGAATAAGTACTTGGTTCTTGGAAAAGGAGTCATGGGCTAAGTTGTTCATAATAAAAAAGCTGATTCACATAAAGCAGTAGTGCGAACATGAATCTCCCATGAAAGCATTTTCAAAATATACGTAACAAATCCTATCCAAACCAAATATACAAAGTAGAAAGCTCCATAGATGGTACCCGACTGCGCGTGAAAATTTTGAAGAAGCTGCCCAAATAATTCTGACATTAATCCCTGGGAAAGGAAATGGTATTAAAGCATCAGTTTTAACTGATTTTGAGGATTTGATGAAATCAGCTTTATCTTCCTCCAGAAAACGGAATACACATTAAAAAAAAAAAACATTCAGAGTGTCCCAGATGAAGAATGGCAACATTAAAGTCCCCTCCACTACCTCCAGTGTCATGACAACTACCTACTAACTCCAAAAGACAAACAAATTCAGACAGTTCAGTGATACAAACCTCTTTATTACGGGCAAATGCAGAGAAAACATTCCCATAAGCAGCAAAGACTAGCTTCCCATCAGCTGCCATACAGCAGATATCCTGTGGAAGAGAGTTACCTAAGAAAAAAATGTATATATGAAAGAAATAAGAATTTTTAAGATTTTGGAACAGAGACCTCAAATATACGTATAACATTTTTCATGGTTATAATTTTTAAAAATTATATATAATGAAAGCTGAGAATTAGGTATAAAATTTTTACTTCAACTTATTTTAGACATCTAATATTAACTATCAGATTAATGTCTAGTAATTGCTGACATAAAAACATAATTCTAAAGGAATGAAAAGAAGCTTTTTGAGGTTATTTGGAAAAAATCTTCACTTTAATACATAAAACTCTGGCAGATGGTGGTCATCCACTCTGAATGTGAATGCCTTCACGAACAACAAGTTCACAAATAACTCCAGGAAAATTTCATAAGTAAATCAAAACCTAGAACTCCGTCTAACTCTACACTATGGAGTATCCCAAAGAAAACTTCATATGATATTCTTTGCTGACCCTTAAAATGAACACTATGGTTTCCACCCAGTCTTCTCCAAGGTAAATATAACTATCACCTCTAACCATTTCTCATATGATATGACTTTTTGAGTCTTCTCTATCTTGGTCATACTGGCCTGTTTTTTTTTTTGTTGGTTTTTTTTTTGCTTGTTTGTTTTGTTTTTCTGTTTTGAGGGCAGGAAGATTAGAAGATAAAAGCTTGTTTTAAGTATTTTTCATACTGCATATTACCCTTTGGGATTTTCTTTCCAAAATATTATTTTTATAGTTTATTATTCATTTCTGTATTCACCTTAGGTTACACTGTCTTTCTTCTGCTTTCTATAATCTTTTTTAAAAATGTAAGTTTATCAGACATATACACTGAATTCCTTACAGTTCTCCTCTGTTTCTCTTACAAATGTCATATTTGATGGTGAAACTAGAATCTCTCAGCCCTGGCAAGTCTTTTATTCTATTAGTTTCCAAAAAAATAAATATTCCTTCCATTGGAAAAAACATCAAAACATGGGAAAAGAAAAAACTCTTCCTTACAGTAAAAGTAATGATACAATCATAAAATCACTATTTGGTAATCATAATACTAATAATTTATTCAAGAAAGAACCATCACTAAATGATAAAGCAGTGGATGAAACTTTGAAGAGTAATAGGATATTTATATAATCACAATGTATCTTATCACAAGATACTTATTAAGCGTAAAACTTTAAAATGGAGCCTCCTGACAAATGTCACCTTAACCAAATAATTGAAGTTATCACTGCCAGGAAAAGGACTAAACAACAGCATGTGCCTCCTGATATGATTCACTGAGAATTCAGCATCATTTCTTTGTTATTTTTGACATAGTGCATAACCTGAATCTAATCGTGAGGGAATATTTTTTAAAAAATCAAATTGAAGGATATTCTAAAAAAGAACTTGCCTATATAGTCTTTAAAAATGTCAATATTGTGAAACACAAAGAAAGTCTGACAAACTATTCCACATTAAAAACTAAAAAGACATGACAACTGAATATAACATGTGATCCTGTTGTAGACTTTTTGTTGTTGTTGTTATGTAAGAATTCAGAAATACGCACTGGATTCTTTTTATTTTCTGTAAGTCTTAAATTTACGTCAAAAATTTAAAAAGATATTAAACATGCATAAATTCAGGTTAAAGTTCACACTTACTTACTGCGACCAGACTAAGTTTCTGAACCTGTTTAAAAAAAGAAAAAAAAAATGATTAAATAAATTTTCATTAACAAAAACAATTATAATAATCTAACACTTGAAGATTAAGATATAACCTCATACATATGTTTGCTATGCTGTCCCTCCTTAAAAAACAAAAACAAACAAAAAAAACATTTACTGACCCTAATTTTCATTATTAGGAAATCTATAGTTTCAACTATTTCATCAGGAGTGGTGATGGAAGGGGTAGGGAAACATTTTCTATAATGGGCTAAATAGTAAATATTTTAGAGTTTTACAAGCTTTGTGGTCTTTGTTGCAAATGCAAATGCTAATGTACGAGAGGAGCCATATAGTACATAAACAAATGTTCAAGGCTGTATTCGAATTAACCTAATCTATGAATACAGAAATTTAATTTTCATATAATTTTCATATGCCAGGAAGTATTAATCTTCTTTTGGTATTTTCTCCAATCATTAAAAAATTTCAAAACCACCCATTTCAGAAGCACAGAGCTCAGAGGGGTATAAGTTAGAATTCAAACCCCAGAGATGCAAGAGTGCTAAGACAGAATGTGCCCTTAGGGATCAATTAAATGTCCCATATTTCTTAAATGAGAGTAGACCCATGTCTGCATCCCATGCCAAAATTTGATTATACTACATCCTATTACTGTGCAAATTTTACTTGGAGGTTATGTTCTATTAGAATAAACACAAACATAGAAAAAATAAAATAAAATGTCATGGGTCATATAAAAACAAATGGTGGGCAGGACTGGCTTGCAGGCTGTAGTCTGCTGACCCCAATCTATGGTTACTGATCCAGTTGTGTAACTGAGAAAGTTACTTGACCTCCCTGTGCCTCAAATCCTCATCTATAAAATAAGAATTAAAATAGATAACTACTTCATAGGATTTATTATGACTCGATGAGTAAAATTTGTGTAAAAGTTAGACTACAGTAACTGCTCAATAAATGTTAGCTACTATCACCACTATCAACTCTACCTTGGACATGGCTCTCACTTTTCCTCTTCCACTAACTCAACAGGCTACTAACAACCAGCTCTTCTTTTAATAACCCACTTGATTTTCACAATCCTTCAAGGAATATAACTCTACAGCCCGGTTTTCAGAAAAAGTGCATAATTAACACTTGCTATTATCATCCTCCTAATCAAGAAAAGGCCCCTTCTTTCACAGAGCATACATTCTTCGGAGAAGACAAAAAACAAAAACAAGACAAAATATATCAAACAGCAACAAAAGATTATTTCAATGACTGATGAGAAATTAAAGGAGAAAAGCCCATCACTAGCAAGCAAGAAGGCCTTAGGCAAGTAATGTATTATTTCTGAGATTTAGTTTCCTAGTTTACATGGGGCACTATGGAATAATGATGTATACCTTGCAAAGAAATAGCTGCAAGGCTTAGAGTTAAGTGGCACCGTGCCAGACCCTCAACGTTGGTAGAAAATAAATGCTCAGGGGAAGTTTAGGGCAATTAGTTCGCTATCAACATGGACAGTCCCCTAAATCATAATTAATCTCATCCCTTTCAGTTTTCTCAATATATGTTATTCTGAATTTCTAACCCAGTTTGTGTCACCAATTGCACAAAAAAATCCCTTTGCAGCTCTTTTTCATTAAGAACGTGGGGGCTAGAGACTCTGTTAATCACATTTACATCTTCAAGGGAATCTCAATAAATATTTACTGAATAAAAATATTGCCATAGAACTGAAATATTCTCTAGTACTGTCCCCCAGCCAGACTGCCTCCTAAACTAGCCCCCAAGAGGACTGCAAGTTGCTAATCAGCACGTGGATGTGATATGGCGGTGAAATAGGTAGGGCAAGAAGGGGTTACGAGAGAGAAAGGTAGAAAGCGAAGCCCTTTGAAGGTGGTGGAAGTGCGGGGGGAATGGAATCGCCCCAGGGCCCAGCTGGGGGCCTGGGAGGGTGGTTCCCGGGAAGCGGGCGAAGGAAGAAGTCACTCACGTCATAGGTGTGGAAGCTCTTGCCCACGCAGGTCGTCACATAGAATCGGCGCTTTAGCGCACTGAACCGCACCACGTGTGGAATGTCGTTGCTGAAAAGCCCCAAAGCCCGGAACCCCGCGAATAGCGCGCTGGCCGTGCGGCCCCCCGCGTCCTGCTCCATGGATGAAGCGGTACAACTACTCTAGACTCCAGCCGTTATGCCAATCGCGAACCCCGTTCTTGAGTGCGTCTCGTGGGGCAAAATTTGCCAGGGCTGCAGACTCACAAGCGTTTCCGGTGCCCGCTGCCAATCGCGTCAGCGGAGCCTGTCCTCAGTGCAATTGAAAAAGGGCTCCCTCCGGAGCTCGCAAGGGAGGTCGGATTTGCGTTCCGCTGGCCAGTCTCTAGCACTTCAGCGGTGATCGCGAGCTCTGATCGGGCAGGAAGAAGCTGGTCACTTTTCTGCAGAACGTTGGGGGAGGAGAGCGACAAGGGAAGCGCGAAGTCCGGGAGCGTGAAGGAAGGACCAAAATCTTGACCCAAAAGGAGTCAAGTTAAACGTGTGAATATAAAAACGTATAAAACCACGAGACTAAGAGAAAATTTGAACATCAACTGGATATTTGATGATATTGAAAATATTTTTTTTTATGTGACAATAGTATTGTGACTACGTTTTTAAAAGTCCTTATCGTTTGGAGATGCATATCGACATAATAACGCATAAAATGATATATCTGGGAGTTTACTTTCAAAATAATTGGGGATAAAGTGCTGGGTTTAGATGAAACAAGACTGATAATTGTTGAACCTAGGGACTGGGTATGCAACAGTTCATAATACTGTCCCGATGCTTCCAATAAAATTGAAATTTTCATAATAAAAATATTTTTGTTAGCTTTTTACTGAGTTTGTTTACTGAAGGAGTTAAGAGAGTTGGGTCCTTGTTCCCTGGCACGCATGACGACATCGGCTGGGAAGAGTGAGCTGCAAACGGCCGCTCCCACGGACCTTGTTTATGCTTACCCCAGGTATTTGCCTTAGGCGTTGCACGCAAGCCAAGGCGCCCCACCCTGCACACAGGAAGGGGCCGAGGAGTCAGATGCCACACACTGACCTTCCTCGGGGACAAGCGGAACAAGAACAATCGGTGCAGGGAGAAGGAACTCAAAGAATGAGGTTAAGATTAGGACTCGGAAGTAAGATAGGGACAGAAGCCAAGTTCCAGCCTTTAAAAATAAAACGCTGACAGCTCTCAGAGCTGCAGTCTTTTACCCTGTCTGTGTCTGTGTGTCTTTTGTGTTCATTCTCTCCTACTCAGTTCACAGGAACCGTAACATTTACAGTAAAAAAAGGTTGGAATATTAACGGATTATTAATATGCATTACAGAAATATGTACAAACTAAATAAAACATTTTTAAGAATTTTCTAAATTGTGTATAATGTAGATGTTGCTTTTATAATTAGAAGCAAAGACTTCAGCATCTACTGGCAATTTGGGGAGAAAATTGAAACGTTTCCTGACCAGGACTTTACAGTTCACGAATGGGTGCCTTGACACTCATTAGCATAATATAATTCTCAAATTAAGTCAGTGAGGTGTTTAGGGCAAAAATTATAGTGCTATTTTACAAACGAGGATGTTAGCTCATTGAGGTTAAGCGATTTGTCCAAAGTTCCAAGGTTATTTAGTGCCAAAATCCAGACTAGCACTAGATTTAGAAAAAGAGGAGAAGGGGAGATCACTGAAGGGCAGCTGGAGGATGGGAGAAACATGCATTCAGCCTTGGGCCTCATGATGGTGTGGATTCACATTAGATAAGAAACGTGAGTTTTCTGGATATTTCCTATTAGGCCTCTAAATTGAGGGGTAATTGGTTACACATCAATACATAACCAATATTTATGATTATCTTACCAATCAAATTTAGAAATGCTTACGCTTCATTTCATTGTATTGACAAAATCATGTCAGAAACCCGAGGAAATTTTAAGATCTTTCTTGTCCACCTGCTTAATTCATAGATGAGTGAACTACTATGGACTACAACTGTGTAATTCAGTGGTGGAGGAGCAAATACTACACGTCAGTTCTCCTTATTCTCAATCCAAGACTCTTCACTTTGGGGAGTTGTTCATTGTGGCTCCCCCATTTTTGCTCTGGTGGTGGTAGGTATATGAGAGCTTATCTGTCACAGGTTCAATAGTACCACTAGACCTCACATTGCACCAAGATATTGTTACCAGGGTAAAAATAAAAGATTTGCTGAATAAGTCAGATGTATCTTGTCCACAGATAAGCATAAACATTTCACTAAAATGTTATTATGGCGATTTTGATCTGGACTTTGAAGACTGCAGAAAATGCTTGTTTTAGTCAGCCTCCTTGAGAAATGTCACTTAAATGCTGCAGCATAGAGAAACCTCTTTAACATTAACAGAAAACAATTTATTTAAACTCTTTTCATGTAAATCCTCTTTTTCACATATCAAACACTACTCTCTTCTTTCTAAGTAATAAGGAATTTAAGTTAATCTGCTTCACAGTTTTGCTGTGGCCAGATCTGGATTGGCTGTTTCTCTAATCCTCTATTTTGATAACACTGCACGAGCCACAGAGTTCTGAGAATTACCAAAGTTCCTGCCTTTATTAAAGTTTAACATGAAAATGAATGGTGGATGCCTTTCTCAAAACTCTGAACAAACTTTTACCTAATTAAGTAGCAGCAAATGAAACAGTTCTTCAATGGTACTTATGTTTGCAGTTACCCTGAAAGAAGAGTCAGCTCCCTGGAAAGAGTATCCTTAGGTTTGCTATCACTATAGGCATCCACGTAACATGAAGCTCCCCTATAGTCAGCCTGGGGAAATTCTCTTTGTTTTAAAGATCCTTTTATTTCCTTTTTCGGTTACACTGGGAACTCAAAGCTGAAGTACTCCACTGTACTGAGCTGGGGTAATAGGACATGGGGGCTAGCAGTGTCAGGTGATGATATTATAAAAATACCATTCAATGTTCTGCTGTTCTCTTCAGGATTTTTTTTCTTCATTTTAGTGCCAGAAATGCAGGCTTCCCAATGATCTATAAAATGTAGCTTCCAAGGGACATTGCCTTTCATGTAACAGCTTTTCCTTAGTATTCCATGTAGTCTTTTCCTTGAATAGAATATCTGGTGCGAGACTAAACCCATGTAGGCCTACTTATAGTAAGGTTATCACTTTTCTTTCATCCTCATTTAAAAAAAATATCCTATGCTACATTAATCATGATAAAATATTATTCTCCATTCATTGCCAGACTTTCTTGACTCTAAAGGACTAAGAATAGAAAAAAAGGGGTGGGGGTGGGGAATGAATGGAAAAAATTAATCTGTAAATCACCATGAAGGTTCTTACTTTACATTCAATCTTTATAATAGAATTATCTAGAGGGAAGGTGTTGGCATGCTGTGTTATCGGTATAATCTGAACCCATTTTAGGTGCATAATAAATGCAAAATGAAAAAGTTATGATTAGAGATGTCCACCAACCTGGAGAATTGTTAGGAAGAGTTGTGAGGGCATAATTTCCCACACTTATTTCATTGGTACAGAATCAGCATCCACTGTTGCTAAAAGGTTCGCTCTAAGAGCAATACCCTGACCATCAGAGTTCTTTCCAAAACTAGAAATTTAGAAGGAACAATGAGTTATTTTAGTTCTCTTCTTTACCTCCTTTTTATTTGTTTTGCTATAAACCTCAAAAGACCATATAAAACTATGTCTATGGGTCAGTTTAGAATTCTAGATAACTGAATACGTGGTTGGATGTATGACTAAATTATTGTCCCTGGTGGTGGTCAGTATCCAAAAGAATCACTGAAGCCCTATAAATCAATATGCTGATTCAGAAGAAGATGGGTAGAAAAACAGGAATCTTCATTTAAACAAGCTTCCCAGGTGATTCTGATGCCATTGGTCTGCAAATCAATTTGTGACCTATTGACCATTAAGGAAATGGCTGGCACAGTGATGCTGTTCGATACTTGACATGGATGAGATCATGGAATGTGTGCTGCCACTACATGTTATCAGAGCTTTAAACTGTCTGGCACCAGTTGAAAAATGGCACCACTGAAATGACACAGTCTTGCAGGATGGAAAACCTCAGTCACATATGGTCCTGAACTCATTACATTCACTGCTAAATCTTCAGGCAGGTTCCAGGGAAAGGAATAACTGAATCTTTTTAAAGAATTATTTACAGTCCTTTAAAATAAAAACATTGAGGCTATTCTACTTTTCTGGAGACTAGGATTTATTTTCTAGAGGAATGAACCCTAAATAATCCAGATTTGGACAGCATGCACAGAGGAGTATTGCAGCTGAGACTGAAAGATGAAGTGAACATCCTGCACTGATCAGTGGGTCTTCTAATTCCTTCCATACCATGTTCCCAGAAAGCCAACCCTCAAGTGTATATACACCTCCAAACAGAATACTGCAGGAACAATAAGAAAAACTGAACAGTCCCACAGAAAAGACCTACAGATGCTGCCATTTGGTGACCTTGCACTGAAAATGTCACTGAGTGACCTACATTTGATTCAAGAAGTATTTAATTTAATATCTAATGAATATCAGATACATCTAGATGCTTCTGATATTGTCAAAATCAAAACAGATATATAAGACTTACTTCAGACATAAAGATAATTAAAACAGATATACAAAAACTTCCTCTCATGGAGTTTGTGTTCTGTAAAAGAGAGACAGACAAGAAAAAAGAAGTAAACGATAACTTTTAAAAATGTTGATAAATGTTCTGAGGGTGGGAGAAAAAACATAGTGAGGAATAGAAAGTGTCAGAGTTGCAATTTTAAATAATTCAGGGAAATTCTAACTGAGAAGGTGACTTTTGAGCAACAGATTGGGGTCACGAAATATATTTTTGTATCCTACATATATCATATCATGAGTATATTCTCATATAACTAAATATTGACAATATTTTTAATACTCATATGACATAGGTACATTTCAAATAATGTTAATAAAACACATGTCCAGGTAACCACTGTTCACATAAAGAAATTAAACATTAACAGTAATTTAGAAATTTCCCAAGTGAGCTTCCAATATTACATACTCACTTCTCCTATTCATAACTAATTGTTAAGTTTTGTGATAATTATTCTTTTGCTTTTTTATTTAAGATAGCTATCATGTTACACAGAGAATATGTATTTGTTAAATGCCCTTGAACATTTGCAAAAATTGATTAAATAGAAGATGATAAAAAAATCTTAATACATTTCAGAAAGTTTGGGGAAGTCATAACCTCCTCCCCGCCCCAAAAAAAACCTATATAAGTTTCATGATCAAGATGAGAGTAAGATCTTTTGAAAGAGGGATTTTAAAAATTGACATTTTCTAAGTCTTCTCCTATGATAAGCACTGAGGCTCATACTCGGTGCTATTATTTTTCTTCTTTCCACATCTAATTAGGTATTTGGCTGGATCTCTTGAACGTTGAAAAGAACCCAATTGCTCCAACATCTGTTATTAATCTTCCAAATAGGCCATCTGACTACATGATTGGGTAGCATAAATGGCTTCATACAGTCATGTATAAATATTGGTGGAGGGCGGAGGGGTTGGTAAGAAAGTTCTGTTGGCAGTTTTGCCCAGAAGTATTCTTAATTATAAAAGGAAAAGAACAAACATAGTACCAGTTTATTTACAATGTTACTCTGACTTATTCCAGGAAATTTTAAAGGAGATTTTAAAATAGCGGACCCCATCCTTTTTGGCACCAGGGACCAGTGCTCCAATGAGAATCAAACGCCTGATGCTCTGAGGTAGAGATGAGGCGTTGATGCTAGCGCTGGGGAGAGGCTGCAAATACAGATGAAGGTTTGCTTGCTCCCTGCCGCTCACCTCCTGCTGTGCCACCCAGTTCCTAACAGGCCATGGACTGCCCAGGGATTGTGGACCCCTGTTTTAAAAGATACATGCAATATAACATGATAGCAAAAATTAAAAGTAGAGTTAGATCGGAGAAAGACAAAAAACAAGATGTTAGGGGGAATAAAATGGAGACAGGATTGAGAGTAAACAAGAATACAGGCTTCTTTCTTTATCAAAAACAAAGAAACATCGATTAAAACTGAATTTTGAGAGACAGCTTTGGTTCTATGACTTATTTTATATAAGTTGGCTATCTTTACAAGACATAAACTTGAATATAGAGTTAAATCTATGTGTTTGATTCTGTCTGGAAATCAATTTCCAGGTTCTACACAGAGTGCCTCAGGAAAAACAGGAGAAAAATCACAAAAAACAATGTCCCAACAACATAACGCTCTATTGTGAAATGTTTGGCTCCTTAAAACACTTATCTAGAAGAAAGATTAATATATTTCTCAGACATTTCTTAGGAATATATAATATATTTAAAAATTCAATGTCAACTTTCTTCTATCAAATTGTTTCTTTCCTTCCATTTTCAGAAATGTGCTTCTATGTAAAAGCTAATTATTTTTGCTCTATAAATTGTATACTTTAAAGATGCAAAATTACCACACGTTTTCTGTTTCACTTTACTACATAAATATTCTTGCTTTTTGTTAAAATTTGTTTCTGAATTATGAAATAAGTGATGTAGTATTATGATAATTTAAGTATCTTTCTACCTTGGCCTAGAATATACCATTGATGGTCAAATTTCTCTGAGGTGAATTAGTATGTGGACATAGAAAATAATTAGAAGCAAACTAAAAGGAGTCCCAGATACTTTAGTCCTATTCGTAGGAAAGAGAGTATGTGAGAGGTGCAAATAATCTGCTTGCATTTGAAGACAGTCCCATTCATAGAAATGTAGGCAAATAGGTCATGTTGTGATTCTCACAAACCATCTTATGAATGTATGGCATATGAAAAAAATTTATTCTATATTGAGTAAAGATCATTGCATTAGGATGAGATTTCTGAGAGGGCAGAAAATTAGGTAGAGAAATGATCTTCCCGGCAGACAATCTGCCAGCCACTGAACAAAGTAAATAAATGCACAGCGGCAACATAACTGACTGCGCCTAGTGGCATGTCACTCCAGCGTATCGGTATGGCTCAAGTATGTGCCAGTGGTGTTGATATGGTGGTGATTCTTCATGAGGAAGCCAGAGAGAACTCCACGGACCTGCTTTGCCTTATCCTAAACTATGTGGGAGGGCCTCAGAAATACAGATATGGTTATAAGAAGATGGACATCTGAGTCAAACAAGAAAGGCAGAGTATTTTAATAGAACACTGAATTAGGAGTTGCCTTTTATCTACCATTTGATCCATAATTTCTCTTGGGCTGGGTTTCCTCTTTAACTAGTAAGCATGGCTGGGCTCTCTATAGGAGACAAATATACTTGGAGCAGGTTTTCATCATTATGATAAAAATAGCCTGAATAGATTGTTCAGTAATGTAATGGGGAGGCCAGTATATTGGATTACCCTAGGTAAAGCTGCAATGGGACATTTCAGACTCAAAGGGGAGCCCTCATAGACTCCCTGATAAGTAGAACTGATGACTTGTGGGAGAGAACTGGTTACTTGGGCAACTTGAGTGGATTCAGATGTCCCCTGGGGTTTGCAGGATCAAGGTTAAATGTTATCAGGAGCCTTGGACCAAAATAGTACTCAGGTCTGTTGTCAAAAGCAGACAGTAAGGGCTCTAGAAAGGAACTCATCATAATGGGAGTGAGAGTCTAGGCATATAATTAGAGCTAAGAAGTACCTTAGAATGCTGGAGATGGCTGATTCTGCTACAGTGGGTAGCAGAGGCTTCACTTTTCAGGAGCCAGTTGCCCTAGCAAGATGTAAGTTTGGGGAACAATCTCTGTGCATGAGAAAATGAACTAAAACGGCAGTAACCATAGTATCCAAGACAAAAACCCAACACACAGAATACCCTCTTATTCTTACTGTTTTATTTCCACATGCTTTTCATTTATGAAAAAATTAGCACCCTGATAAAATTTAGATCAAGTGACTAATATAAGTAAAAATGTACATGACCATACTTGTACTTGACAGAGATGAGAGGTCTTACCAGTTATATCTAATGAACAGAAGTCTGAGTAAATCTCTTAAGTTTCTTCCAGTTCTAAAATGTTATTATTTTATTATGAAGATGAAAAACACATGTCAGCTAATTTGAACATCTGACTCATCCATTCTAGAACAAGAAAGAGCATCATGACTTACTTTATAAAATTTGGCACCAAAGACTCTTGAACACTTGGGATATCTGGGTAATTAAAGAATAGATGCTAAAAGAATGATTGCTTGTTATTTGGTTCTTGACATCTTGTACTTGAACTTTCATTTTCACCCGGGATTTCTCAATAGCAGTGCACATTTCTACGCATGCTTGGGACATGCCTTGACAGTGACCAAGATGCTAATTATCTATAAATAGTTATTCAAAATCAAAAAAGAAAAGAAGAGCTTCTTAATACACATGCATGTTTATTAGGTTTATTTTATTTTAATATTTTAGTGGATAAGTTTCATAATGGAAAAGTTTCCTTTGTTTTGTTTCGTTTGTTGATACATAACAAGCACCCAGAACAGAGCCTGGAACAAAAGAGGTGCTCAACAAACATTCAACAGAAAAAAAGCCCTACATTTAAGTATATAAAATGCTAAAAATGTAAAATGTTCTTTCTTATATCAGTTATGTGCCTTTCTAGAGTCACGAGTTGTGTATATTACTTTAGCATTTCTAGTATTTATGCTCCCACTCTGCAAGAAGATTTATCTCCCTGCCCTTTGCCCATGACTTATAGCACATCCTTTGTGGGCAGAGTAGGGAGTATTTGATTTGCTTTGGTCATCACACACAAACAAACATGATGCACACCATGTCCCAGCCTGAAGAGTCACTGTATATTCCTTCCAACTCTCTTGCCCTTTTCCTTTGTCATGAGAGAAAAGCATGTCCCAGATAGGGCCTGCTCTTTCAGTATGCATCCTGGAAGAGAAGAAATGCAGAGAAGACCTGAAATTGACTTGCAGTTGCCAATTGTAATGTGAGTAAGAATTAACTATTGTTGTTGTAAGCCTTTGGAATTTGGTAGTGGTTTATTATCTCACTGTAACCTGGTGATTTCTGGGGAAATGTGTGAAAGTTAGCATATAAAAGCAAATTGTTAAAAAGGGATGGTTTGTTTTTCTTTAGAGAAGTATTAAAGCTGCATTACAGACGGGGAGAGACATAAGATTCACAAATGATAAATATTCTCTAGTATGATTCTAAAATATTCAAATATTCCATGTTCTCAGCTATGTGCTCGGGATGAAACAGAATAAAGGCTCAGAGGATGTTTGATCCTTGAACTGCAAGTTTAATTTTTATTTTGCATTTTGTTAGGGAGATGTTAAGAGGAGGGCTGTTGGAAAAGAAGCCTGTTGGGAAAAGACGCTGTTGGAAAAGATCCCCTTTACATGCTTGTAGAAGTAATGGGGGCAGGAAAGTAGGTGGAAAACATCTGATAGCTCATCTAATAGTTGCTGTTGCCAATTCAGTTTCTGACTCATAATGGCTTTTAAGGAACAGTTTCTTCCTGGGAAACAGGTATCTAACTTTTAATTTTATTTTAATTCATTTATTCATTTACTCAGCATATTTATTGAGAATTCACTATGTATTAGGTATTGCACCAGAATAAAGTATGAGTATTACTTATAGTTTCACCAAGTCTTACTCAAACTCCACATCCATGTGATTTATTTATCTCAAATTATTCTGCAAATTTTCATATCCAAGATATCTACTCCAGACACAGTCTAAATTTATTCTCAATACAATTTGAAATTCCTTGCCAATCCTCTCTCCATGAGAATAATAGCTATTGGAAGGGAAAGTAGAAAGAGAGGGAGCAGGGTCATAAAAACAGTACATCCATGAGCACATTCTAGAAAAGTAGCATCTTAACTATAATATCCAAGGCCATAATTCATAGACATGAAAATTTGCTGATTTCTTCTGCAATGTCTAATCTCCAATTAATGCCATCCTCTGTATTTTTTTTTTTTTTAATCTCACACATTGTAGTTTTCACCTCTAGAAGTTGGAGTTGAGCCTTCTTTATATCTTTCATGTCTCTAACTTTTTGGACATATAGAAACATTTATAAAAATTTCTTTACTGTCCTTGACTGCTCGTTTTAACTCTTATTTGTGAATGAGTTTCATTTTTTTCTCCCCATCAAGGATTGTATTTCCCAGTTTCCTCATGTTTGTTAATCTTTAATTGCATGTCAAACATTGTGAATTTTGCCTTGTTGGATATTTTTTATTCCTATACATATTCTTGAGGTTTGTTAGGGAATGCAGCTAAGTTACTTGACAACAGTTTGATCCTTTCAAATCTCCCTTCGAAGATTTGCAGTAGTAAGGCTTGGCCCAACTATTCTCTATCTCTATTGAGATAAGACTCCTCTGAGTACCCTTCTCAATACCTAATGAATTGAGAATTTTTGCACCTAGCTGATAGGAACAATCTTCCTGGCCCTGAGTGAGCACTGAGAAGTCTTCTGTCTAATCTTTCAGATGGTTCTTTTCCCAATCTTGGGCAGTTTTTCTCAAAGGCCTGTGTTGGTCAGTACTCTACCGAATACTCTAGGGTGCCCATTGCAGATCTCAGGGTTTCTCTATGTACCTCTTTTTCCTTAGGTACTGTCCTATGAACCGTACTGCCTTGGTACTGCCATGAACCCAGGACCTTCTCCATGTAAAGCAGATGTGCTAACCGCTACACTGTGGAACCATGTCCATATTATGTACTTTAATTCTCATAACAACCTTTAATGTAGTCAGCATTGTCCTTATTTCAGAGGTGTAGAATCTGAGACTCAAGAAAGTTAATTTGCTATTTTCCTCATGTATAAACAATTATCCTTATGTTTAGGCACAAATAACTTTTATTAATAGTAATCAGTGAAACTTTATTAGTTGGTGTTCTATAAACACTGGTTGTCAAAAAAACATAGCTGTATTTAAACATAGCTGTATTTAAAAAGTACTATGCCAGTTAGGAGATATTCTCAAAGCTACAGCTAGAACAAAAACATTTGAGAAAAGTTAAAACTTTTGAAAAATGGAAAGGAAGAAACACTAAAAAACCCAAGTCAGCTTGACATTATTTTCTGGTATAATTCTTGTTGGTTTGTAAGATTTAGAAAGGAATACCATTGAGATATAAAAATATCACATTAATTTTTTGGATAAGTTTATTTAATTTGTAGATTTGAGGGCTGATATAGGCTTAGTATTTTTTTTTTTTGTGGGGGGGTTCCTTTCTTTCTTTAGGCTTGATATGTTTTGACTTTAGTAAAGCATGTGACACATTTCCCCTGACATTTACTGCATTTTGACATGGCTATCATGAAGAAATAAACATTTCATTTTAAAAGGTTAAACTTCCTTTCCATTGATAATGGGACACTTATTAAACTGACCATATATTAGTCCACTTAGAAAACCTCAGTACATTTCAGAAAGTAGAATTGTATGATTCAGAAAATTAATGAATACTGGTCAGAGAATTTTTCTCATGATGTCATTTAAGGCCCTGTGCTACAACTTAAAGGAAGGTTTTTGGAAAGTGGATATGTATGTCCTGATTTCCATCATGGCAAAGGAAACTGCCTTTTCAGCTACACTCTGAGTTTCCCTGGGTAAGAGCTTTGCCTTATTTACTTCTGTATCTCCAGTATTTGGCTGAAGCCTTGACACATAGTAGGTGCTCCGTAAATGCTTATTGGATACATAATATAAGCTTCCTCTTACCTGTTGGCAGGTAAAATAGATTTAAGGACATTGAACCTCTTCTCTTCTACCATTGCTCAGCACCATCCCTTGGGGCACCGATCAAGGTAAACTTTCCACTCATATATCAATTGATGTATTTATATCTGCTCTATACAGGCCTGGGTGCTATGGCTAAGGTGGTCCCTTCCACTATTGTTTAGAGTATTCTGAATGATGGGTGAATGACAGGGTGCCTGTGTCTCTGGCTTACAGCAGGCCTTCAAGAATTAGAGAATGAATTTAAGATATTTTGTTTACCTTTGTCTCTTTTGTCTCTTCCAGGTGTGGGGATGTCTAACAGGGCAAAGAAAGAAGGACTAGAGACATGATTTAAAAAAAAGAATGCTTCTGAAGCCACCTATCCCCAAATAGTTTCTCTAGAGCAAGCACAATGTAGGAGGAGAGTGGTCAGTGGGCTCTAAGGACCGGGGGAGATAAAAAAGTAAAGTGAAGACGCTCAGAAAAGTGTATAGGTGAAAACCATCTAGTAACTACATTAAAAAGTTTTTAAATTTGAGAATTATTTTATTAAGAAATGTATAGTGTCAATTACAAAGCAATATGTACATTATTAAAAGTGCTTACAAAATAAATTAAAAATAATTTCATAAATTTAAAAAATATATTATATTAGCTTTAAAAAAGGCATTTCTTCAGGATCTGCTTGTATACATCATTCTCGTCTGTTACATAATTTTTAAAACTTGGCTTAAAACACTCTCACAATATTTGCACGGACACTCTTTCAAATTGCTTCATTGTATGTACAACTTTTTGTTCACACCTTTTTGATTTTATTTTCTTCTTTTGTAAGGGACACATGAAGTGTCAGTACTTGTGGAAGAATATTTAAACAGAGGTTTACACACCATTAAGTTCAACTTTTTTTCTTTTTCCAAGGGAAAAAGTTCTCCTTCCACTACACTTCTAGATTTTTCCCTTGCATAAGGCTTATGTAATTCCAGCTGAGAATTACTGTCACAAAGCCAGTGGCCCAGACATCAATACTACAGAAGTCTCCCCTGATATCTGAGGGATAGTATTATCCCCCACCTTATAGACCAACATTAAACAGTAAAAGTTTACAAAAATAAGTTAAGACCCTTCCATAACTAAAAAATAACAACTGGTGACCTCTTAAATGTCACAGTTAAGAGTTAACATTCCATCTCCTTAATGAAGGTGATTTATTTTGTTGCTGTGAAATATGACTTCAATGAAGGTTTATTTTGTTTCTGTTAAATGCGAGTGAAACGAGCCCACAATCTTATTAAGTTTGAGACGACGTCCCGACATTCATTTGTTGTGTCTTCTCTTTTCTTCATTGCCTGGGTATTATTTATCTGTGAAATAGGAAAATCAATAATCAGACTTAATTGTCACTATTGTTACCAACTGTTGAGTGGCAGGTTATATTGTCTTCTCTAGGCAAATCCATCTCTCAATGTGTCCCTAAAACACCTGCTTACTGTCTGCTCCTATGTGCTTTCCCCAGAGGAACGCCCTCCCATCTTTCCAACCACCTACTTTTGCTTCAAGGTCAAACACCACCTCCTTCACAAGGCCTCTGCTAATTGCTCAGACTTTTCCTTTGGAAACTCTTATAGTGTTTCCCAGTGTGTTTCATTTAACTTGGCTCTCACTTACATGCTGTTTTTATTATTACATCATGGGTATTCCCCACAGTGCTGAGCACAATCTTTTTTTTTTACACATAGGAAACACTGAATATTTGCTGAATGAATAAGTAAATGAATAAGTTGATGATGTCATGATCTCCCTGGCAAGACCATAAGTTCCTCAAGAACAGGACAAATCCAATGGCTCTTAATAGATATGATTCAGTAAACCTATTATTTGGACCCAAAGTACTCCCATCTTCTGGCCCTTCAACTACCTGGATGTGCCACAGACACTGAAGGCTTTTCTGAAGACCCTAAACTTAAAAAAAAGATTACAACAATCTTTCGGTGTATGCTTCTACCTAAATTACTGTTGAGTAGTTAGTGACAGACTGGATCTCCTAGATATGCAATATTTGGATCAGTAAGGTTACTAAGCAAAAATCTTAAAATCTGCTAAATCATAACTCAATATTATTGGTCTTAGGCTCTCCCTTTGGGCTTGGAAGGGAGATGAAATAAATTACTCGAGACTTTCCCTTTTTTACTGTCCAGAACCTGATCTAGCCTGTCCTCTATGCTCTTCTTACATGGATGAACTTCACTGTGGCCATCTGTAGATTTGTTAGAGTGTCCTTGATAAAAGGCATAGAACTGAACAGGGTTTTCACAGGGCTGCCTGGTATTGAGTACTCAACTTAAGCTCAACCCAGTTCCATTCTATGGCTTCAATCTTCAATCTCCAAAAAAGTGACAGCCTTGGCCACCCAGACACTTGGTGTGCAGACTGATAAAGTCCATTGGTTAACAGATAGCAACCACACATATCTGCATTGTTTCTCTTTGTCTTTTTAAAATTTGCTATCAGGAAGAGAAATTCCCTGCTTTACTTGCATGTTGAAATAAATAACTTAGTGAGTATTAGTTATATGCCAGGCACCATTCCTAGTGTTTCTACAAATATTGACTCATTTTTATACTCACAAACATTCTATGTGGGACTTGCTAACATGATCCTCATTTTGCAGATAAAACTAAGCACACAGAGGCTAAGTAATTTGTCCAAGTTTTCAGTTAGACATTATGGGGCTAGAATTCAAAATCAGGTAAGACAGTCTCCAGACTTCCTGCTTCTAACTCTGCCCTACTGTTTCCATATTTAAAGTTACACATTCATTCAAATACATGTAACTGAATACACAAAAAGTTTATTTTATAGACAGCAATATCACCCATACAAGCAATTAAGCAAACATAGGTAAAGATTTAATGTATAATTTAACATTTTAAAAAAGAACGCACAATTATTAAATGATAAGCTGAACTAATGCTGCTCAAATTAATGGATAAAAATCTCATAAGAAGCCCATACACGGGGATTGTGATTTCGAAGGTCTAGGTTGGGTTCCTGGGAATCAGTATTTTGGCGGATCACCTTCCCACGCTCAAGCAGCCAGGACATTCTGATATAGGAGGCTCACTGATCATACCATGAAACACTGGCCTAAGGTTTAGAACCATAATTCTGCGTAAAGAATCAGAACCCTCGAAATAGTTGGATCTGGGTGGAGACGTCAATGTGGGTCTACAGCTTTTACCCAGTTCATTTGCTCGTCGAAAGATAGAAACTGAATAAAAATCACAACGACTTTTGCATTGCACGGAAACCCCGCTTTGATACAAGGTTAGCTCTAAGATATTAAAAAGTAAAAGTGCGCGGCATCCGCTTACCCGAATTCCGGAGTAGCCTGGGCACTGGAGAGTGAGCGTAGCATTAGTTTTCATTGCGAAGATTTCCTTGGCGAGTGACGTGCAGCCGTGGGTGGGATAGAACGTAAGGCGCACGATTTTAGAGAGGCAATCCGGCTGCTCATAGGCGGCAAAGTTTACGAGAAAAGAAGAAAACGCGGGGGTGGTGGAGAAAAAAAAAAAAAAAGCGTTGATAAGACATGAGCGAAAGTGAGGCGGGGGTGCGGTGGGGGAGGAGTGAGGGACACAAATGAGAGTGAGAGGAAGGAGGTCTCGGAGGAGAGGGAGAAAAATCCCACGCAAGGAGAGGAAGGAGGACGTCGTGCGCGTAGCGGCGGGCGCTTCAGGAGAAAGCACGGCGCCGCCTTGCTCCGCCCAAGACTCGGGGCCGCGCTACTGCCAAGAGGGGGCGCGACGCGCGGAGGCACCGCACCCCTGGGATGTGGGGTGTGTACCCCTAACTTCGGGCCCTGATCCTAGTTCCCCTTTTGTCATCATCCCCAGGGGGGCGGGGTGAGGAATGGGCCAGCCTCTTTCGGAACCCCGCTAGTTAGTGAGAGAGACTTCCTCGCCTTAAATTGGAACAGAAGTGGCGTTCCAAGGTGGACACCCGCCCAGAGGTTCCGGCATCAAGTCGTCCCTATTCAGTCGGCGTCACCTGGGAGCCCAGCCACCGCCTGGGGTTCTACACACTACAGGGGACCCTGTTCCTGGAATGCCTGCTGTCTCTGGAGAAAACCAGAAGCACTGACCACTTACTCACCCGGTCTTTACAGTAAACATAGTTGTTGCACAGGGTACATTTGGTCTGGAAGAAAGAAAAAAAGCTTACGATGAGAAAGGTAAAGACTTACGTTCACCAGAATAATCACCGTCCCCCCACTCCCCCCCGCCCCCCGCCCTCCTTTGCTCCCAGGTTTTAAAGATGCTCCGAAAACTCCGAAAGTTTCCATTCACGCACTCATTTTCTATGCATCTATTCTTGTCATTGACAAGGCAGTGAAACATTTAGTATCGTCAGCTAATGCTTCTAGTGTTTGAAACTGAATATCAAAGGATCCTGGTCTTAGTCTTGGAGGGAGACTCCCCATCCCCATCAAAGTGGGCACACCTGTACACATGTGAGCACTATGCTATTTTCGAATGTCCACATCTTCCCTGTAGTCATTCATGCATTTCATATATGCATGCTCTATCTAGAAATTAGAATAATCGAGAATGATTCCCACTATATATTAAACGATTACCACTATATATTAAACAATCTGAAGCGCATCTTATCCCATAGCATCCTAAGGCATCAAGAACATTAGAAAGACCTGAAGTGTACCTCCTGGTGAGGGAAGGTATCCTCACTGCTTAGGGCATAGCTCACAAGAATTCCCTCTCTTTTACTCCTGTTTTTTTTTTCCCCCCTCAAGCCTGTCTTTTTAGCTGTATTGGTGGAGCAGCACTTTAGCAGAGGATAGACACCCTTGGTGGATAATGTGTTAGCTATCAGTATTTGCTCCTCATCAGCATCTGCACACTTAATGTGTGCTGGCTTCTAGGTAGTCATTTTAGTAGCCGATATATTTCAATATCACTTTAAAAATTTGTGACAAAATTCTGGGCCATGATTTTTCCCCTCAATTATTTTTCTTTCTTTGAAAGCAAAATTGTGCTTTGGGTGAGCATGTCTACTCTTCAGATGAAAACATTTTAAAACAATGTTTCTTCACTTACCCCATTCATATATGAGTTCAGCTTTCCGAAAATTACTTCCCGATAAGTTGTTCTAATCTTCTCAAAGTCACAGTCAGTGAAATTGTGGGTTAGCACCAGCCCTACCAGTTGCAAAATGAAGATCTTCCTGAAAAAAACTGAAAGAACAAATAATAAGGCATCAGGCAATGTACTCGGAGACCCCATTCCACCCAAGTTTCACACTAAACTCTTTCCACCCACACTGAATTGCCTCTAGATCTGCAAGGCCTGCCTTAGGAGCAAGTGCCCAGGCACTACTCTTTCCCTCTCATTCCCTGTGCATAGAAGCCCACATTTCACACCCATGCTGTTGCCTTAAGTTGGAGTCTCCCTGATGCTCCAGAGCTTTCTGGCTCCACATATATAACACCTAAACGCCTACGGGCTCTTTTCTCCTAGGCCAATGATTTTCCTTGATGTCATTTGCTTCCTTTATAGAATTCTGAATTGATGACATGAATGAAAAAAAAAATAAGACTAGCCAAATCTATGGAATTTTAACATTAGCAAAATTATCAGGAATTTCCCTCACCTTCCTCGTTTGATCTTTGCCCAAAACTCTTGATATATGCCTTAATGTGCTTTAAGAAAGAGATACCCACATCTTTCTCCTACAGGGCCATTTTCATGACCAAGCCCCTTTCTTGTTGGAAAAAAAACACCCCCAAACGGCAGCCACTGTAAGGACTAGGTACCGCTGCTAGTGCATATTGTACACACTGAGCATTTCCTTCAGCCATTTGCAACGAGTGGTTTCCCTCCTTTGTGGCTACTAAGAAAACTCATGTGTTTACTTAATGAGATACTTTGGACAGTGGGTACAGCCTGAGGCTTCGACCGAATTTCCATGTGAAGGCAATAAATGAGCAATTGTGACAGAAATCTTAGGCGCAGGGACGACGAGAAGCTGAAATGAATGGGAAAAGATTCGATGGGCCTGCCCGCCCTCCCTTCCCCCAATTACTTTTCAAAGCACTCTTGTCAATTTCAGGAAAGATGCACTTACACTTCGGCTGACTGGGAGCGCCTAGTGGGGCTGCAGACTTCTCTAGTACATTCTATACATGTCTAGAACTTTTAAAACCACAAAGTCCTGCGCTCAGCCACCTTCACAGCCCCACTCTTTGGGCCAGCCTAAGAGCGAGGACGCCAGATTCAAGCTGGGGGGCCAGTCGTTGCAGCGCGGTGCGCAGAGGTGCGCGCCCAGAGAAGGTGCTGTCCAGCGCGCAACGAACCTGGTGGCGCGCATGATTCAAGCGCCCTGCGCCGGGTGCTGAGCGGCCAAAACAACTTTGGATGCCTTAAGCCCATTTTGAGGCCTGAGTACAGGCACAGGCGAGGGGCAGGTGAGGCAACGAGATGGCGGGCTCAGATTTTTACGCGCAAACCCTTGTAAATCCAGGAAAGAGATTTTAAGCGCCGCGAAGTGAGTCAAGGAGAGTGCCTGAGAGGATGCCTTAACACCTCTGGGCTCTGGCAACGCCAACGGAGGGTTGAAGGGACATACAAGGCCGACACCAACCAAGCTGTTGGGGGTATGAACCCTGCTCCGCCGGAGCTTGGCCCGCGCTGCCCGGGCTAGCCTGACGTCCAGCTCCCCTCTCCCTCCCCCCGCCCCCCTCGCGTGTAAGAACTTGCAGAGCCCTGGTCCTTGGGAAGTTCCTAGGAGTCATCACCGGAGCCGCCAAGGCAGAGCGCCCCACGTGAGTCCTAACAAATGTCACATAGCGCCTAGGAACAACAGGAGGGGGTGGCAGGGAAGAAGGAGGGGGACAGACTCGGGGGTGGGGGTGAGGGTGGGATGGGGACTCCAGCCAGAAGTGAACTTTTTTCATAGAAAACCCTCAACAGCTGTACCGGTACAGATGAACCCAGTTCGCTGATTAAGTCTTGAGGATAAAAGTTGTGGCGCCGAGTGTGGGAAAGCCGTTGATTCACCACTGACTTCAAAAATGTTCTGGAACCTTCAAGTCTAGGGTTTCATGTCTTGTCAACATCCTTTGGAAAAGAAGTCCCTCTCCCTTCTTGCTTCCCTATCACCAACTTTTCAGGGTATTTTGGATGGTGCCAAAACCTGATTCTTTTGCTGTGACATCAGAGGTGTTGCTGGACTACAGCTGGACATTGGATAAAAAAGCAGTCTGGAGCTAGAGACACAGATCTCTTGACTGAGTTGAGATATACTGATGGAGGCAGAAACGGAAGAAAGTAGCCCTTTCTGAAGTTCTCCTTTCCTTTGCTTCTTCTTTTAAACATTATACCTATGTCGGTCTTTGTAGACGATGGCTCTTTGCCTGTTAAACAACTGGGTCCCTGGGGCCCCAATTTCCTTATCTATAATTGTGTGATCTCTGAGATCATTAAGATCACATCACTTTTCCACTCAAAAACTCTTGGTAGACTCCCCTCTTGGCTCCGAGTTGTCTTTCCAGCCTTATCTCCAATCTCCTAGGCTTCTGCAAAGGTGCCCTAAGCTTTCTTCTTCCCAGCCTCACACTCTCAGGTGTTGGCATTTTCCTGTCATTCAATGCTCACTTGACTGGCCATCTCCTCCAAAAGTGGTCTCCTACCTGGATGTGCCCTCATTTTACTTTAAGCTATATTTATTTTGGGCTTCCTTCTTGTGACCTCCATTCGTTTTGTAATATTTCAAGAATATTTTTCAACCTTATTTATTAGACCTTGAGTTTTCTTGGACGCAGGAATGTTTTATAATTGATTTGTTCGATATCAATTCACTTTTCCCCAAAACATTTGAAGTGACTTGCAATAATTTAATTGGTGCCAGAAGGCAAAAACAAAAACAAAAATCAAAACAACAAAAAACAGTCAAGATAAGGCAAAATAAAGGACAAGGAATAAAGGAGACAAGGGTCAGTTTCAAGGAATGCCGCAGAAAAACATTATTAAAACTGGAAAATTAAGACAAGCTCAAAAGTGAGTTCTGATCTTCCAAACACTAATTGCAAAGGATAGCATGTGATGGGCTCTATAAGTTCATTAGGGTAAGCCAATTTTTCATACAATTGTGGTCATCATCATATTCACCATAGAGCTGTCTTGTGTGCTACACGTAATAGATACTCAATAAATCTTCAGTAGATTGAAGTATATTAACTTTCTTTTACAATCATTGTCAGATAGCAAACTATTTTTTTATTAAAAGAATCTCTCTATAAAGATCTCTTTTTCTAGCTTTTTTTGCTGCCCTCCTTCTGGAATCCATTTATGCCTTGCCTGGCCATGAATCAAGTAAGGGCATCTCTGAAAATTCCTGGTGAGCTGAAGAGCTTGTGTTTCTGCTCTTTTCAAATGCTGAAGGTGTGAACTGTACCTACATGTGTACCTAGTCTGGGAAATCCTAGGTTGAGTCAAGAATGGTGCCCTCCTTATAGTAGGAAACAGAAGTGAGATCATTTGAATCACTGTGATTACTCAGAGAGCTTAGGCAATCCTCTCACCTATGAGAAGGGCCAGAAAATGACCCACCACAGCTCTCCTTTCTCTTGGTCTAAATGGAAAGATCTGTCATTCATTTATTTCTTTAAATATTTTTATTTCTTTTTAAATAATAGTTCCTTTTTTTAATTTCCTTATTCTTTCTCTCCCTCCTTTTAGATTTACTCCTTTCCTCCTCTTCTTTTAACTGTCCTGAATATTTTAAGAGGCTAGTCTTCATGCAAAACTATGTTTGAAGAAGTAGATCCACGTTGTCAGGAAAAAAGGATTCTTATTTTTTTAAACTTATTAAATCACAGAGTCATTGGATTAAAAAAAAAATGGAAGGGCTATCAGATAGGTTATTGATGAAAAGGGAGAGATCTCTTTCTATGGGGTAAGAAAAGTGGATGACACCAGTCTTCTCTTGGTAATATTTTAGGAAGTGTAACAGTGGACTTTCCCCAGCAGATGGGTGGTTTCTTTGAGGGCCTGGAAGTAAAGTGATTGCTCTAGGTTCTTCAGGATGCTGGTTATATAATCACTACCTTTTGACTTTCATACACGCATCCAGAAAGGAAGGGCCACACTTTGCAGAGATGAATAGTCTTTCTTTCTTATTCTACCTTCATGTTCACAGTCAGGTATAGTATTTATATAATGTGAAGTGATTAGTGTGTGGTTTGTCATGACTGCAGCATTAATTTGCATTATACATTTATACTCAAGCAGCTTTGCTGTTGGTCCGAATAACTGATTGGTTTCACCAAACACTATACTTCCTCTAAGATCTTTTAAGGACATTAGTGAACTGGAAAGTGAAGTGAGGGAGTTTCCTATGACAAATGCTAAAAACATCTCTTTTATTTTATTGTATTCTCAGACTGTTGATACCTGCATAATCGGCTTATGGCCAGATACTTTTGAATTAGGAAGTGAAGAAGGCTTAATATATGTATGAAAACCTAGAGCTTGTGCTCATTCTTCTGTAAGGAAACAGCCTTACCTTCAGCCATTGGAGGTAAAAGATCTTGCTTACTTTACTGTTTTTCTACAATGTATAGGACATGAACAAGAAGAAGATGGTTCAAGAAGAAAGTAGGAATTGAACTTTCTTAGACTGCTTCAGAAGAGATCAGAGCTGAAAGATAGTTCCAACTTTGGATACCTTTGCAAAGATATTTATTATGCTGGATATCTTCTATTTTTCCCTCCCGATATACCCTCCTCGCTTCCCTATCCTGCTGTATTGTTCCCCCCACTCCCCCGCTTCCCCACCCGCCTCCCCCCAGGCTGACCCATAAGGATTGACCTCTAGCTTCTGGCAAGATTCAGAAAGTAAGAGGCCAGAGAAGTTGGGATTTAAATTCACCCACTCCTTTTGTGTTAGTTCCTTATAGATTGATTGCTTTACTTTCCTGAGGGCCCCAGCCCCTGTTAGTTGACCTTTTTCATCTTGCTGCTTGCTAGGTTCTGGTAACCATTTCCTCTCTTTGTCTCTTTAGTTCTAAGGGTGTTAACAGCTCCTTAGTATTGCTAGCCTAGGGAAAATAATCTATTTAGTCTATTCTAAATGTTATACTTGTCTGCTCAGACCCAGTTTATAATCATTGTCCTGGAAAAATGTATTAATAAAGCTTCTTTTTACCCTCAAAAGTGGCACAATTTAAACAATAAAAATTATATAATTATTGTTGATTTTTCTACTTATATTCTTTGTAAATAGTTCCTTTGTTGAGCCCTCCTACAATTAGCTAGTTTGAGTGTGCCATTTGTTTCTGTGGGCCACTTGACTGATATAGTTACCTATAGTCATCACCAGTAAGTCATCACTTGAAGCCATCAGCTAACATTCCTCTTTCCTTACCTTTTGTATCTACTTTATGTCATCAAACTAGTTTTATAACTTTTATAGAGGAAATGGTGGCTCTTGAAATATAATTAAATTGTAATTTTTAGAAAAATTTTCTGCTCTTAACTGTGAAAGATATTATAAGAAATTCTGCAGTTTTCCTTTTTTTTTTTTTTTTGGTGAAATGACATCTCTTCCTAGTAATATTGTCAGCCTGGATTTGGAAGAAAGTTACACACCTACTTAACACAGTTGTGTAATTTGCTTCCGAACTTAACCATCATTTTTTACAAATAAAAACATCACAAGAAAAGTGACTATTATGTGAGTCAGGTGGTAGCCATTAGCTTATTTCTCATCTGGTATGTTTGAGGTCCTCCAAGTATCTCCCCTATGGTGAATCTCACTCTTATTAGTAACGATATCTGGGTTAAGCAATGGCCCTAAGTATTTTCTCATTGAGGTCTACTTTATTCCCAAAGAGCCAGTCAGTGTTTTTAAGAATGGGCTGCCTGAGAATTCCAGACTCATGGTGAAGGTGGAGGGAGAAAGAAACTGAAAAGGAGGAGACTGTAGAAAGCTGAGGAAGGTAAATGGACAGCAAAAAACTATGGGGTCAAAGAGTTTGATCTGGGGCCTGTCCTCATGTAGGACTATCGCCTAGAAAAAACGTTGGGAGTTTAGAGCATGTGGTCAGCAAACAATGGCCTATTTGCTGAATCTTGTACACCTATTTTTGTAAATAAAACTTATTGGAACATAGTCATAACCATTTGTTTGCAGTATTGTCTCTGGTTCCTTTTGCACTGCAAAGACAACTTTGAATAGTGTAGACAGAGACCATCTGGCCTGAAATGCTTAAAATATTTAGTATCTGGTATTTTACAGAAAAAGTTTACAGGTCTCTGGGTTAGAGAATGATACCACTTGGCCTTATTTTGGGTTTGGTCATTGACAATCTATATCATTTACAATTATTTTTGTCAAAAAGGTGTGTAAGGGTCTTGTGGCCCCAAACCAGTAATTTCTCCCTGAATATAGTCTTTCAGTCAAGGGGATTCCCCCTCCCGCCGTTTGTTCTGACTTCTACACTTATGATATAAAAATTTGTAATATAAACTCCCAATTTACATTAAGTACTTAGGAATATTGATTAATTACACTCCAGAGTTTCCAAGTTTTCTCATTTACTCATTTGTCATTTACTTTCTCATTTTAAAGGTTTGAGTCTCTTTTAGAGAACATTTGTTGTAAAATGCATTTGAAAATAAAGGAATCTAAAAAACCAGAAGAGGATCTCAACAACTTTATCTTAGAGAATACAGTCTACTCTCACCTTTTTGAAAGATGAGATTTATAGAATTGTGTGGTTGTTATTCCTATTAGAAGAATGTGCCCACTTATAACTTCATCGTAATTTAATTTAATGAATACTTGTTTTTTTTCTCTCTAAATCACCAAGCTTCTCTGATACGAGTTGAATTGCTTTTTCTATCTATATTCATATTTTTGTAAAATTGGAGCTTTTCTATTAGTGACAATTCTTTAAGGAATTTCTTCTAGACGATAATAGTTTTGGAGTAATCTTGATAACTTCAGACCTATACGTTTAAATTCGTATTATAATGCTTATATCTCCATTCTGTTTAGGACCTAGAGCATTGTCTCATTATGTCTTAACGTAACTCAATTATATTTAATATTTATTAAGCAACTATTAGTTGCACTGAAGAAAATCCAAAGATTTAGATAATGTCCTTTGGTATTTTGTTTTACAAATAAATGATTTTTAAAAAGAAACAATTAATCATTAAAATTATTATTTGATTTATAATAATTAAAATTATTAATTTAAAAATAATTAAAATTACAATATAGTGGATCAATTAGTAGTCAGTATGAAAATCTGGAGATGAGGGTCCTGACTTCGGCAATTTGTTTACACAATTCTGTTTTCTCTTTATGCTTCACTGGCTGATTTAAAAAGAAGTTAATATATGCAAAAGTCCTTGAGTATATGGGGAAAGTCTCAGTAGTGCATTTTATACAGTTCTCCTTTCATCTTCAGATAAACTGCCCACCACTAGGTGTCTCAATGGGAATGTGGAGCATCACATATACCTGAGAAACAGTGTTTCTGAGCAAGTATGTAAAGAGCTGCCGTGGGCATTTTTATCTCAAAGGGCTTGGGAGTGACAGTCTTCATGAGTCATTATTTTTTAGTTGCAGAGTGAGGCTATGTATCTGTCCTGTCTTCCTCTGCTCAGGCTGCTATAACGTAATATCATAAAATTGGGCAATTTACAACAGATGTTTATTGCTCACAGTTTTGAAGGCTGGGAAGTCAGTGATCAAGGTGTTGGCCAATTTGGTTTCTGGTGGAAGTTCTCTTCCTGGGTTGCAGATGGCTGTAGCCTCACATGGTGGAGAGATGGGTCACCTCTCTAGTGTCTTTTCTTAGGACACTAATTAGGATTATGACGCTAATGCCATCATGAGGGCAACACACTCATGACCTAATTCTCTTCCATCTGTGAATTTGGAGAGGACACAAACATTCAGTACATAGCATGAATATCTATCTGACAAGTTGTAGAAAAGAAGCATTTCCTTAAGTAGAAACTATTTTACCATTTTTTCTTTGTTTTCTTTTTCTTTGTCTCTTCTTTCTTTTGAATTAGTTCAGTATTTTGTTAAGATTTCTTTTTATTACTTTGTTTGCTTATTAGCTATAGTTCTTTTGTGTGTGGGCCTGCTTTAAAGCTTGCAGTGAATATCTGTAGATTATCACAGTCTACTTTCAAGTAATATACCATTTCATGTATAGTATGCGATTTATAAAAGTGTATTTCTATCCAACTGCTGCCATATACTTTATTTCTATGTATTTTTTTTAAAACTCTACAACACATTATTATTTTAACAGTCAATTATCTTTTAAAGAGATTTTTTAAATAAGAAAATTTACCTTACATATTTACCCGTATAGTTATTTCCTGTGCCCTTCTTTACGTTGTATAGATCCATGTTTTCCTTTAATAAGGGACTTTTTCAAAGCATTTTTTTGTAGTTCATATCTGCAGTAATGCATGTTTCCCAACACTTTCTGTGCTTCATTTTTTGTATTGTTATATTCTCAAGTTAACTATTTTTTTTAATGCCATCCAGTGTATTTTAAATTTAAGATGTTGCATCTTTCATTTCTAGAAATTTGATTTGAGATTTTAAAAATATCTTCTATGTTTCTATTTAACAAACAATCTTTTATCTTTTTAAATATATGGAATACAGTTTTATTAACTATTTAATGTCCTTTCAATCAATTCTTTTATCGCTGTCATTTTGGATTTGTTCTTATGGATTGATTTGTTTCTATGCATTATGGGTAGCATTTTTCTTCTTTCTTGTAGTTCTAGTAATTTTGGGATGAGCAATATTGTGGATTTTACCTTTTTAGAAACTGGATTTTTTTTGTATTAATATTTTTGTGCCTTGTTTTGGGACAGAGTTAATAGGAAAGTTTATTCTTTTGAGTCCTGCATTTAAGCTTTGTTAGGAAGAATCAGAGTAGCTTAGGGCTAATTTTTCCCCAAGACAAAAGCTTCAACTTTCTGAGTATCTGCTGACCTGTGAATTATGAGCTTTTTCACTTTGGGCACATATTATTCCTTGCCCTGTGTAAACATTGGAGATTATTTCAATTGCTTATGATTATTATCTTTATCATCCCCAATGATAAAACTCTAAGCAGCATTGCATCAGTATATTCTGTGGAATATGAGTCTCTCAAAGTTCTCTTTAATTTTTCTCCCCTTGCGATCAATGAAGTTTGCAAAGCTAGTCAAGGACCTCCTCTGTGGACATTGTTAGTGATGACACACGCTAACATTTTAAATGTTTGAGAAATTTTGCAATTAAAAAAAAAACCTCTTTGATTTGTGTTTGAACTATTATCTCCAAACATATTTGACCACAGAGTCATTCTCACCCACCCATCTCTCCAATACAGATCATGACCTCCTGTGGCAGTGTAGAGGGGGAGCAGTATAAATTGTAACAACCAAAAGAAGGAGACAAATGTTGAAGCAGTGGATAAAAAAATTGCCAATCTGAATTTGTGTAAAGCTAGATTTTTAGAAGGCTATTTTGAAATTTTGATATAATAAATAGGGCTGGATTATAAATAATTCAGTAAATGAAAATATTGCTAATATATGGGTGCTTTTGAAATTTGAAATAACCCTCTTCTGAAGAACACCAATAATCATGTTATTACACACAGTCTGTCTATTATGGCCAAAGTGTCATCAGTTCAGATCCTTTCTGAATTAGCACAGATATGAATTAGACAAGTCTAAATCAGTGATATCTGATTCCAGTGTATAAGTTCTGGAATAGGGATAACTAACTCTATTTTCTGATTTTGTTTCCCTAGAATGTCTAAAACAGCAGTAAGAAATGTTAGAGCTAAAGGTTAAGCTGGGAAAGTGGGAAAAGCAGGCAATAGAAAGGAAGGTTTCTATGGTCAGAACATAGAAAATAAAAAGTGGGGAAAATAGATGTCTGTGGCAGAGATTGCTAATGACTATGCCTCAAGAATCACTTCAAGTGTTGTCTGTCTTGAGAATGTAAGGGTTTAATATTTTCAGTTCTCAGGCCTGGCACTTTTGGATCTTGGTAGAGGTCTTGTGTTAATTAAATTAACACAAGGGGATTTTGTGTCTGCTCCGACATTAAGGGCTGGTGAGAATGTTCACAATTCTCATCTCGTGTCAATACAAAGGAATGCTCTAAAATATGGTTCTCAACTTACGCATATATTAGAATCACTCAAGGGACCTTAAAAACGTACCAAGGCCCATGCCCCACCCCAGGCCAATTAAACTGGAATCTTTAACATTAGGCTATAGATATGAGTGTTTTTTTTAAAGCACCCCAAATAACTTTAACGTACTAACAAGACTGAGCCACTGCTGTTGTGATCCAGAAGTTAGTTGCCTGTTGAGAATCTGGTTGCCCCAGCCAGCACAATAACTCCCTTCCTTGCCTGTTGATTCAGAAGCATGAGGAGGCCAAAGTGGTTAGGTGACAGCCTTACTCTCCAGTTCAATGGAATCATTGTTGTGTCTCCTGTATCCCTCTCTCTAGAATTAAGACCTCTAGGCCAGTAGAGCACAAGATTGCAGGAACAGGAAGGAAAAAAATTTGCTAGTGGTCTCTAGGGGAGATCATGAGTGGTGCCACTCCCATTTCCACCTCTGGATTCCTGGACCCATGAATTCTGGTTATGGGAAGAATAGCACCATTATATTGAACTCTGATTCAGAGTGTATATAGTCTTCTAGAGAAGCTTACCTCTGTCCTTCAAGGTATTACCTTGAGCCATTATACTGTTCTGTCAAGTCAGCCATTTCAGAGTAGTGGAGAACATGGGAAGACCAGTGAACTCTGATAGCATGGGCTCATTGCCACACTTCTTTTTCAGAGAAGTGAGTTCGTTGATCAGAAGCAGTGCCGTGTGAAATACCATGACAGTGGATAAGGCAAAGGCATTCTGTAAGTTCACCGACGATGGTTTGCACAGAAACATTTTAAAATAAAATAAACACTGTTCTCACACTATCTAGGAAAGCATTTAAAAAGATTTAGAGAGCATGAATTTGTCAATGATTATTTATCACTGGAAAAAGGTCATAGAGGACTGGGCCTGGCAGAAATGAGTAATTTGATCAATAAAAATCTGTGAGGTAGACTAGGCTCCATTGTAGCCTACATGAACTCTGAGGCAAGACTAATGACTCTTTCACATGTAATTTCTCTCTGGCTTGACAGGACTTTTGATCCCAAGAAAGGGATAGCTTACAAATAGAGCAAGAGTAGTCTGTCACTGGTATTTTTCTCATTTCAAATTAATTATTGGCAAGTATATAAGGAAGTTTTGAAGAGTAGGAACAAGTTTTACAGAGTCCAAACATCATTGGGAAAAAAATTGTTCGATTCATACATTATCACTGAAGCAAAATTAGGAATACAATTTTGTAAGAGGAAAATATATCAAATCAAAGTCCTACTAACTAGAAATGACCATTGTTAACATATTAGTTTCAAGTGGGATAGCTCTTAATTGACTTCTTACCTGAAGGTCGTTGGATGAGATTATTGGTGCTTCCTATTTCTTCTATCCAGCATAACATTGGTTGCCACTTTGTCCTGAATGAGGGTGGCTAGCACACTGCTGACACTTCCTCTCCTGCCATCTGAGTTCTGTACTCACTAAGAATCAATTGTGTTCAAACCTAATTCTTAATTTATGTAACTATGTAATTAAATGTTCTGTGAAATATGAGTAAAAAAGAATGTCATCAATTCTATGACAACTGGATTGAACACTGAAAAAATTCGATTAATAGTGATACACAAAAATTGAGTCGGTATGAACAAGATAGCTATCAAAGATAAAAGAATAAAATAAAAATCTAAAAAGATTTTTTGTTCATATTTCTTTACAATTATATAGGTTTTTTTGCATTTGATTTTTGTAAAAACGAAATCACATCCTATATAATCTTCAGACTTTTTTTTAGCTTGGCAGTTTGTGGGAATCTGTAGTTATAGTTGATTCTGTCATTATGGCTCATTCATTTTCACTGCTAAATAGTGTTCAATACCATGTTTGTAAATGCAAAAAAATTTATTAAGTTATTTTTCTGTTGCTAGACATCTTAGTTTGCTTTAATGTTTACTTCTGTAAACAGCTACAATGAACATTCATGCGATGGATTCCCATATTCTGTGGGCAATAAACTCTCTTAGACAAGATACCTAAAAGTGTGTTTATTTTTCAATGACTGAAAATAATAGTGTTTTTAGATAAAGAACTTAGGTTAACAGTTTTTTTTAACTCATCATTTTAAATAAAAATGACTAATATCCTTCTATATTTTTTTTGTTCCTGATGACATGTCTGCTCTGAGTATAAGTCATTTCTTTATAAGCTTTCATTTTGCTTTGATAGTCTTTATGATTTTCTAGTATACATTTTCAGCGTAAATGTTTACATTCTGGAACATTCTCAGTACTATATTTTTGAATATTGTTACTTTGTCATTCCCTCTATTCTCTTCTTTTGGAATGCTTATTAAAATATATACTCAAAATATTTTTTATTCAAATATTTTAAGTGATTTTCATAACTTATAATCTCTTTATCCCCCTGTGACGTTTCCTTTTTTTCTCTCTCTTATCACATGGATTTTTTAAATTAAATTTATTGGGATGACATTGGTTAAGAAAATTTTATAGGTTTCAAGTGTTCAATACTATGATACATCATTTGTATATCACATTGTTGTGTTCACCACCCAAAGTCAAATCTCCTTCTGTCACCATAATTTTGACCCCCTTTACCCTTTTCTACCTCTCCCACCTTCCCCCTTTTCCCTCTGGTAACCACTAAACTGTTGTCAGTGTTTATGAGTTTTTGCTTGTTTGTTTGCATTGTTTGTTTGCTGCTTTCAGTTTTATATCCTACATTTTAGTGAAGTCATACGGTTTTCAACTTTTTCTGACTTAATTTTGCTCAGCATAATAATCTCAAGATCTATCCATGTTGTCGCAAATGGCAGTATTTTATCTTTTGTTATGGCTGGGTAGCATTTCATTGTATGTATGTACCACATTTTCTTTATCCAATCATCTATCGAAGGACACGTCAGTTGTTTCCATGTCTTGTCTGTGATGTTTTCTTGCTAAATTCATTATTACTATATTCTAGTTTGATGATTCTCTCTGTGATTTTTTATTTAGCATTTGTCCCATACATTTTTTAATGGAATGAAAAAATTAATATAGATTATTAATTAACTTTAAGTTTTAATTTTTTAGGTTTCATATTCATTTTGTATAGTCTCCCTCCTTCTCTTTTCTCTTTTCTCACCAAAGACCAAAACTATTTATTTAAAAGTCATTTTCAGATTTCTCTTTTTTTTTGACCATTTTAGAATCTGTTTATTATAGTCTTCCTTATGTCCTTGCACATTCATTTCCTCTTCCCAGGGTCCCCAGAGTCTCATCCAGCTGAAGCATCAGCTCACAGTTCCGTCACTTGTCATCTAGATGAGGCTTTCCAGGTGTAATTTCTTAAGTTCAACTCTCGTAGTTCCTTTCAATCTGTAAAACTCCTCCCCACTCATTCCCAGTAATGGGACATACAAAAGTGGGACAGGCATAGGATAATCACTACAAATGTTTTAGTTCAAAAAGGAATGAGATGGGGGGTATAGGAGGCACAAAAGAGTCCTGTCTGACTTATTTCAGTTAGTATAATGCCCCCAAGATTCATTCATGTTGAGAATGGCAGGATTTCCTCCCTTTTCTGACTAAATATTCGTGTGTGTGTGTGTGTGTGTGTGTGTGTGTGTGTGTGTGTGTGACATTTTCTTTATCCATTCATCTGTCAGTGGACACATGTCATTTTCATGTCTTTGTTATTGTAAATAATTCTGCAATGAACATGGACATATACATATCTTTTGGAGATAGTTATTTCATTTTTTTTCAGATGAATACCCAGAAGTGGAATTGCTGGTCTATTTTTTTAACTAGGATATATTGATATACTAATTTATTTTCTTGTGTGTCTTTATGAATTTTATTCTTGGGAAATGGAAGTATAATATGCAGGCTCGTCTTGATTACAAAATTTTTCTTTTATTTTTCCTTCATATTTGAATATTTCCATGACACTTTCATTCCCAAACTAGGTCCTGTTCAAGGCTTGAGGCTCCTGCCCGCTTTTAGAGTAAAACTAGTTTTATTGAGTTCCTGTCTGGAAGGGAGTCTCTGCTTTTTCCTATCACGCTCATTAAAAAGCTTTATGAAAGCAATAGCCTACATGATGGTAATAGCTTTTTGCATGTTTTATTTTTTCTTAAAGTCTCTTTTTGCACACAGGAGAACACTAATTTGTTTCCTGTTACCAAGCACTGGGTAATGCTGTCCCTTAGCCTCTGTGGGTGACTTTGAGTTTTCTATTCCCACAGGAATGTCATTTCAACTGTCTCCTCCTGATTCTAGAGGCCAGCAGACTTTAGCCCTACTTACCGTTTTGTTATTTGGTCTGTTTCTGAACTACGGTGACATTTTACCTGTTTTTAAAATCATTAAGGCTATATCTTTTTATTATATTTAAAAGTATTTTATCAATTATTGTTGTGTGTTTGGAGCAGGAAGACTGTGTGTGTGTGTGTGTTTATGTGTAAAAAGTGCCCCACAGCTTCGTTTTACCTGCGAGTTGCTTCTTAATAATTTCATAGATTTTCTCATATATAAAGAGAGCAACACTTTTGCTACCAATTTGCTACAAATGTTTTACTCAGGTTGTCACTTTCGTCTGTGTATTGTATTTTCAGTTACCAATGTTATAAACTTCACAATTAATCTCTTTGATATCCCACTTAGAAATTATCAACCTATACTTTGTTCTAGTGCTTTTATAGTTCTTAATATTCTATAGTATTTATATGTTCAATTCTCCTAAAATATATTTTTATTTTAGATAGTAATAGTACTATTTTTCCCCTCAATAATCAGTATATTGTTTACTATATATCCTATAGATGTTATATAACTCATCATATCAACTGACTTGAAATAGCTGATAATGTTATAGATTCTAGTTCATACTAGAGAATTCTTTATGTTGTGTTCTGTTTAACTCTGCTGATTCTAGCAGCATTTACTAGTTTGTAATTAATTTTTCTAATTTGCAGACTAAACCTTGGACCCTGGCGAAGCTTCCCAAGGTGTAGCCTCCTGAGACCCAACCTGAATAACCAGTTGTGCCCATCTTTTACTACACACACTTCCAAAAATTTTCACTTCACACTGCTGAAATGAATTGTGAGAACTAGTTTATATGAAAACAGTAAATTATAGCAGAAAGACTGATAGGTAGACCTCTTGCTAGCCAGGTGAACTCCATGATTCTGTCTTTCTTCATCTGTGAAATAGGGATAAGAGGCTTACGACATCTCTATTAAGCTGAGAAATCCTGGAAAAAGAGTTGTTGGTAAGAAAAATTCAGGTCACAATGTCTTTTGGCAGCTTCCTTTTCCATGGTCAATTGTGACAAGCTTCATTATGTCATTCCAATGGGTCAGTTTAAAGTAATGTAATGACTATCTAGGGACATACAAGCATTGCTGTGAGACTAAAGAGAGTTCATTCCCCTTCTGGGAATGGTAGCTCCTTTTCCTATAATTTACACATCATGTGAAAGCCCCTGACTCCTTGAAGTTCCTATCAGGTATTCCTGATATAAAATCTTATTCGCTGTTCTTGATACAAATTCATAGTACCAAAGAAATGTACGGGGCATTGGGGCTTTTTTTTTTCCCCTTCTGTTCAGTGCAGAAATCTACTCCACAATATCTCTTATTCGATCTGAACCCTTCTGGTGACCATTTCTCTCTTCATAAGTTAGGGTTCTAGTTTTGAACGCTTAGCCTAATAGGACATTTAAAATAGTTTTTAACTTACTCTTTCAACTTATAGGGATAGTTTCCCTATAATTTCTCTATTAAAATTTCTTAACACACAGTGTATATATATATATATATATATATATATATATATATATATATATATGCCTTACTGTTAAAATGTACAGTTGAACTTATTGGATTTTGTTAACCAATGTCACCATGAGAGAAAGAAAGAAAGAAAGAAAGAAAGAAAGAAAGAAAGAAAGAAAGAAAGAAAGAAAGAAAGGAAGGAAGGAAGGAAGGAAGGAAGTAAGTAAGTAAGGAAGGAAGGAAGGAAGGAAGGAAGGAATTATTGATAGAAAAAAAAATTTCTTACGATGGTAGAGAGTCTCAACAAGGTGTGCAGAAATTTGTCATTTTCTCGCATTTTCCAGCGTTCCATAACTTTGTCATCTTCACTTCATTTGGTCTCTCCTGCTTTCCTGATAAGGTTATATCCACTGACTCTGAATTTCATTATGGACTTTATGCTCCACTTCAGTGTACCATTTTGTCTATTAATATACTTTTATTTTTTCAAAGGAAAGATTGACTTCCTTAAGATAAACCACTCTGTGTCCTGGATCTTTTTTGACTTCTGTGAAAATCTTAGGCTCAGATTCATCTCATTCCTATCCTTGCTTCTTCCTCCTTACTAACTCGTCTCCCGTGCCTTCCAAATAATGTGGTCTCTGCCTTCTCTTTATAAAATATTTTCTCTTACTTTCATTTCACTGCCACACTTTTGAATAAAAAGCCTACATCTTCTACGTTTTCACTGTTCATTCTCTTTTTAAACTGTTATAATCTCACTTCTATCTCAAAATTGTTAACAATTAACTAATAGCTAAATTCAGGAAATGTTCTTGGCTTGAACTTCTTAGAGACTTGAGCTGAAAGTCTCTCCTTGAAATTGCAGATCTGTATCATTCATTAATGTAGTCCAAATATTTTTAAGTGTATTACATATAATAATAACTCATCTTGTCATCACCACACTCTATGAGGTGGTACCGTGATTACCCTGATTCTATAGACGAGGACAGAGAGGACCAGAGAAGTAAAGGATTTGTCTTAAAGTCCAGTTCAAATGTCTTTGGTTCTTTGCTCCCTCATTTCTGTTTGTTTGTTTGTTTTTTAGCTTCTCCTTCTGTGTTGGCTTCTCCTTTTACCATCTTCCTGTGAGCATTCCATTCTTCGCAACAGCTGTTTGTCCTCATTTGCTCTCTTTCCTCACTTGCCTTCAATAAAGTGGTCCTGTCTTAAAGTTACTAATAAATGAGCTATATATTTGTTTCTTACATGCATGTCTTGCCTTTCTTGCTGGACAGCAAATTCTTGGAAGAATGGGGCTCTTGCTTTTTAATTATTTTATAATCTCTATTGTTTGCATTTAGTATCTAATAGTGGTGAATATGTGACAGGTAGTTTATGAGCTAAGTTCTTTGTTCCAAACAAGAGAAAATAACTATGGCTAATATAAGCAAAAACAAAACTGTGCTAAGGATTTAGGGAGCTCTTGGAGCTGATGGCAGATAGAGTACTGGGGGTCATCTGGCCAATGATCAGAAAGCTGCTGGTGATCAGGATGGGACTCCATCCACTTTGTCTCTTAGACTCTTAAGATGCAAATGAGAGGAAAGAGCATCCCGAGGGAGGAAAAGTTACTAATTAAAGTATAACCAGGTTGTATTAGATAGGCAAGAAGTAATTCCTCCAAAAAAAAGTCACATTGCTATTAGGAAAGGAAAAAGGATTTTGGGAAACAAACCTCCAAAATGTTTATAATAGGTGCTGAATAAACATTTATTGAATAAATGAGTTAATTACCTTGCGACCTCAATCACCACCTTCAGGTTTTCTTTTGTAAGATTAACATGGCAGTGTTGCATTTATTCTTTCTGATTAGAGCCAAATCAACATGCAGATGATAATTGAAGACTGCAGAAATTCAAGGGCAGAGAGCGGTGTGGGTCAAGCATGTTCTAAGAATAAATTTAGAAACTCTGAAGAAAGCAGGCTCTCATTTGAATGTTTAGATTCAAGACTGTTTACTAAGAGATAAATGAGAGCATTTGGTCATATGTCGTCTGAACTACACTTAAGCCTGCATCTAAAATTTTAGGAAGAAGAGGCTGAATAATTACTGGGGATGGTCATGAAGAAGGTGCTTTTGATCCTCCAACTGGACCTGGGCAATTGGAGGCTCCCGCTCCCTTACCTGTGCTTGAAATGTGCCCTCAGCTTGCCTTCCCTGAGCTAGAAGCTTCCAAGGCCACAGCCTTGAGATAGTAATGTAGTAATGTGACTGTATGAACTGGGTCTGTGACTGAACCCTATTATGGCCCCCTGTGTGCTCTAACCAGACTCAGTTAAGACTCTATATAAACTTTTAAGATTTGGTGGGCAGGTGTAAAAAACCACTCATTTTGTGGCTGCCCAGGACAATCATCTTACGTAAGTTCTATCTTTAATATTTAGCACCTAACGTGATGACTAATACGTGAAAGGTAGTTTATGAGCTAAGTCCTTTGGTTCCAAACAAGAGAAAACAACTACAGCTAATTAAACCTGTCACTTTCCGGTCTGGAGCGGCCTGCCCCTTTCTTTGGTTTTCCCCTGACTTTTGGGGATAGAGGCTGGCAAAACCTGGGAATCTCCCATGAGGATTGCAAAGCAACACTAATATAGACATTGGTTTTAAGGTCAGCATGGTAAATTGAGCAGTTCTAACTCTGCTCTTCCTCCAACTTTCTTTGCTGCTAGGCAGACTATTTTAGCCCTTTGCTTCTCTGATTCCTTATAAGTAAAAGAGGGGATTGAAACAGATGAAATTTAATATACCACCAGTTAAAAATTCTACCTTTTCAGAGAGAATATCTTTTTCATATTTTATGTAGTTGAAGATGGTCCATGGTTAATTATCCCTTACAGGAGCCATGATGGAATACCTTTATTGGTTGCTTATCTAGCAGCACCAAATGACTCCTCAAATAAACTCCTCATAGACTTGCCCAGATCAGTCTAAGATGTTCATTTGAAATTATGCCCCTCTCCGTATTTGGCCAGACTGTCCCTTAGCCCCCAATCATGTTGGTCTTTTTAAAATAGTATAATTCCAGTCTTTTTGCTTGTCAACAGGGATCCTTAGCAGTGACAAAATCCAAAGCTCTGTCTTTCACTTTCGTTTCCTCCAGATTTGTGCTGAAGCCTTCATGGCCTCATCTAGGATAGATTTCTGCCCCTACTCTGGCCTGCCTTTTATTAAAATAGCTATTTTCCAACTCACTGGGCCCAAATCTTTAGTCCTGGTTTTCAGACAGTTCATGTTACGTAAAATACAGTAAAACAATACATAAATATATGTTGTGCTAGAATTAGTGCCCACCTGCACACCCTTTGTATGACACTTACTTTTGTGGAATAAGCTTAGAGTACTTGGCTCTGACTAAGCATTTACATCAAGAATTTTAAAGTTCAAAAACTCTCCAGTAGTTTACAGCTTCACCCAGATTAGATGATGAAATATAATCAAAGTCATGTGCTTTGTCCTATGGACAAAGCCAGGCAATGTTGATAAAATTTCACTAATTTGCATAATGTTACAAAGAATGAAGTATTATAATGAAGTGATTTTAGTGTCCTTGTAGTGAGTAGCAAGGCTTTATAGATGTCATACTTCCTCCTATCCCATCCCCCATCCACTACCATCACATATAGTTATGTAGGTTTTGCACTGCACCTCCCTAGGGACCACCATTCACATTGTAATCTAAGTAAATGGTGCTACTTGGTTCTGAGCTTCCCTCCAACAAAACAAAGAGAGGAACAAGCTCAGTAGCTAAATCATAGTGTTCATGGGCTAAACATAAACCATGTCCTGAGGAGAAGGCTAATTTTTATTTGTTCCTTTATTAGGCTTTTGGACATTATCATAACTGAAAGTGTTTCTACCACGAGTCATTCCCAGTAAAGGGCCAAGTGATGTGGAGGGCAAATTCTCAACTAAATACTATGATAAATGGAATAAATTCTGTTGTTTTCATTATTCCTCAGTATAACTAGATAACATGATGTGGCTTTATAATATAGAAAGAATTATTTTTAAGTAGCCAAATCAATGTGTTATAGGTATGGTTTGCTGATGCTATGGCCGCAAGACAAAATCTAGTATACCTGGAAGTGCATAAATTACACATTATTTTATCTGAGAATATTATGTCTCACAATTAAGCAGGTAGTAAATCTGTCCATTAAGATTTATCATTATCAATGATAATTGATATTATTATCAATGGAAAAGAATGTAAAGTTGATATGTTTTTATCAAAAATCAGGGGTATATTTATTTAATTTATTCTAAGATATATATCTGAGTGGACTGTTATCTGTCACCACAGGGAGACTGGCAAAGGCTTACACTAGATTCTGGGTCTGCTCTAGCATGTTGGAGCATGATTTTTATCCTCAAAACAAGTAAAATCATTTTGAGTGTTAAATTTTCAAAAGAGAACTTAGAAAACACTTTACATGGTCATAAGTAATTGAAAACGAAGTAGCTAACTTTAGTTATTATAATTTATGAGTAATCCTTTCAAATCGATTTCAATTTAAAATGCACCTTTTCATTCTTAATTAAGTTGACCTGCCATATTAGGTTGTTGGACATATACCTATTATTTGTTGGAAGATATCCACCCAAAATACTGATTTTTAATTTTGCTGTAGCTGGTTTAAGGCTGTTTTGTTGTTGTTGTTGCAGCAGAAGTTCAGTGGTAGAAACTGAATTGAGGTTTTACAATAAATCCATGTCATCAGCATCTGGGATCCTATTCTATTCTTTATGACAGGTGACAGGGACAGAACATAGACAAGTCATCAGAAAGTAGTTTCAAGCCTACAAGGTACCAGTTAAAAATAAAGGCGATTCCAGTATAATATTGCAGATGGAGACCAGACATTTGTCTCCCCTGTCAGGATCTTTACAACAAGAAATACAAATAGGCAAAAAAAAAAATTTTTTTTAAACCTCATGATAACTGTTCCAGGAAATATTTGGAATTATGTCCAATTTTTCTTCCAACGAAAATGTTTGGGAATGAAATACCAATCCTTATAATGAAATGCATGGGGGCTGGTGGCAGACTTCTAGGGAAAAATTACTTTTAAATTTCCAGCTCAGGACTTCCCTAAATACTTAGATGGTTGGAATTTATTGGAGCTATTTTAAAATAAACTATTTCTTCTTATTTACGAAAGCTACTTGCAAAAGTTTAGGTTTATCAACAAGTTAGCTAGATAAGTTTTCTTTATTTATTTAAATGAAGAAGGTGATCTATATTGCAAAACACCTGTAACTGCACGGGACATGTAAATTCATTGGATATGAAACCTGCACTTACTTATCTGACTCTCTACAACTAAGCATTGCTCATTCCAAAAGAGAAGGCTTGTTTTAAGTTTTAATTTGGTGACTAATGTCCCCCAAAAGTTTACAGCAATAAAGTCATTGCTCACAAGGATCAGCTTTTTTTTGATAAATATGAGACCAGAGGACATTAACAAATAAGAAATTTGAACAAATCTGCAAGAAAGTATTTGGAGACAAGTTGATGGGTAAAACATAACGAATTGCTCCACACCACAGAACATATTCTGGAAGTTGTATTAGGGCGGTAAGAGCTGATCGTACTGGTGAAAGTAACACAGAATCCATATTGAGAGTTAGCAAGGGTTAAGGGTACAGTAGATGGAGGGTAGACCTAAAACTAGGGGAATTAATTCCAAGTCTTTCTATGAAACAGAGGAAAGCCACATCAGCTATACAGAATATCTGTATTCTTCATTAAAAAAATATTTTTAATTGTGGCAAAATACATATAACATAAAATTTAGCATCCTAACCATTTTTTAAGTGTACAATTCAGTGATAGTAAGTACATTCACCCTGTTGTGCAACCTTCACTGCCACCCACCTCCAGAACTCTTTAACCTACAAAACTGAAACTCTGTACCCATTAAACAATATCTCCCCATTCTCCCCTCCCCTAACCCATGTCAACCTCCATTCTACTTTCTGTATCTATGAATTTGACTACTCTAGGTACCTCATATGAGTGCAATCATGCCGTACTTTTCTTATTTCACTTAGCATAATGTTCTCAGAGCTCATCCATGTTGTAGAATGTGTCATCATTTCCTTTTTTTTAATGACTGAATAACATTCCATTGTATGTATATACCACTTTTTGTTTATATATTCATCTGTTGATGGACACTTGGGTTGCTTCCACCTTTTGGCTTTTGTGAATAATGCTGCTATAAAGATGGGTGTACAATTATCTGTTTGAGACCCTGCTTCTATTTCTGTTGGGTATATACCCAGAAGTGGAAGTGATGAATAATATGATAATTCTATTTTAAATTTTCGAGGAACCATCACACTGTTTTCCACAGCAGCTGCTTCATTTTATATACATACCACAAGGGTTCCAATTTCTCTACATCCTTACTTGTTATTTTCTGGGTTTTTTTTTTTTTTTTGAATAGTAGCCATCCTAATGGGTGTGAGGTAGTATCTCATTATGGTTTTGATTTGCTTTTCTCTAACGATTAGGGATGTTGAAAACCTTTTCATGGGCTTATTGGCCATTTATATATTTTATTTGAAGAAATGTCTATTCAAGTCCTTTGTCCATTTTTTAACCAAGTTATCTGTTTTTTTTTAATTATAGGTGTTCTTTACATATTCTGAATATATGACTTGCAAACATTTTCTCTCATTCTATTGGTTCTTTTACTTTGCTAATTGTGTCCTTCGATGCAAAAAAATTTTCAATTTCGATATAGTCCAATTTTTCTATTTTTCTTTTGCTGCTTGTTCTTTTGGTATCATAGCTAAGAAATCTTTTCCAATTGTATGTTTATTTTTAATATGAGTAAACATAGAACATATGATCCCAATTATGCAAACTCTTCCAGACAATAGCAAAGAAGAACTACTTCCAAGCTGCTTCTATGAGGCTGGAATAATACTGATACCAAAATAAGATAAGGACATTATGAAAACATAAAATTACAGGCCTGTATTATTTATTAATATCAATACAAAGAACACATTTGCAAATAAAATATAATAGTGTCTGAAAGAGTTAATACACTACAGCCAATCTGGGTTTATCCTAGAACATAAAGAAGGTTTAATATGAGAAAAAAATCCATAGATATAGTTAACCCTTTAATATACTAAAAAAAAGAAATTTTCTGTAATCAACTGAAAAAATCTAGAGGAAACATTTGATAATATACTCATTTATTATTCAAAGCTTTTTGTAAATTAGAAATAGAAGAGAACTTCTTTAACCTGATAAACAATGAATGCAATATTGCACTCAAATGAATCATAGTGATGTTTAAAAAAATAGGTAAACCTTACATTCAGCAACACTAAAGCAGAAGGACTTTTGCATTGTTCCAGATTTTTTTTTTTT
>NW_011888887.1:4524156-4532174 GCF_000151845.1 Pteropus vampyrus | reverse complement strand
AATAGTTTTGCTTTTGAAAATAAATTGTTCCCTATATATGGTGCTTGGGAAAATCCTGTAATTTAGAATTGTATTCCAACTCCCTTCTGCTATTTTCACTTTAAAAAGCATGTTCGATCTATCATGCTTATGAATGCTAGCACTTCCATAGAAAAGTAAACTGTCATTTAAGTACTACTTTCAACTGAAATATAATCAGCAGAGGGAAAACTCTTTTTCCTCTAGGCTAGAGGAGTGGTGGGGTGAATAAGCATGTGCCTCCCAGAGGCCCTCTCTTGTTTGCACAAGAGAAGAGAACAAAGGTAAGATACCCAGAAACTTTAAGGCTCTGAGGATGTCTTCTTTGCTTTCCACAGCCAGAAATACCCAAACAACAGCCATTTACCCCTGTTGGCTCTTCACCAGATACACCTGGGTTGAGGATTCAGGTGAGTGAAGATGAGTGACTACTGCTAGTTATGGATTTTGCTGCTTTCAGGCAGCAGGTGTTTACATCAGGTTCACAGGGAGCTGAACATAGTGGCCCAGCCACTCTGCCCAGGAGTGAGTGAGAGGTGAAGAGTGAGAAAGTTAGTACAGGCATACCGACAGCAGGTTTCTTTTCCTATTTCTGTGCTTCAGAGCCCAGAGGTGAGTTGGCTTCAGGCAGATGGTGCTGTCCCTCAGGTCAGAGCCTAACTGCAGAGCTCTGATGCAGGGCTAGACAATCAATGTGAGTTCATTTTCAGTAAGTCACCGTCAACCAAACACTCAATTTCCATGCCGACCAAGTGCCCAGTGATGAGCTATGACCATTGATGGAACTGGACTTAGCTGAAATATATTGGTTTCCCAACGAGGCTAATTATTTGACACTTTGTCAGACTGGTAATGTGAAATCATTCTTCCAATATTTCTGTAGAGGGAAGGCTGAAGGCTCAGTTGGGAGAGAGGTAAAAAGGAAGATTATGGGTGGCAGCCCTTAGCTTCTCCCAGAATTCAGGTGTCTCTTGCAATCTAGCCTAAACTTGCAAACTCCACTCACCAAAACAAAATTAACTAAAATGAACAGAAATCATCCTTTTTAGAAAGCAAATTGGCAATTACCTCTTATGCCTTAATTAAACCACTTAGTGGGGATTATGATAAAGGATTTTCTTCCCTACTTTCATAGATATCGCAAATGAGAAATCAGTCAACAATTTCAAATTCAATTCTATCAAAATTGAAGGACCTGTAAATTTGTTTTTGGATCTGGAAATATCTTTACTAGTCCTAGTTTTTAACATGAGGCAGTGTTGCTATATCATGATCTTGTGACCAGACTATCTGGGAAGGGATACTAGCTCCACCACTGAGTGAACTGGGGAAAATTATTTAGCCTTTCTGTTCCCCAGTTTCCCGAATAGTAAGAGCAATAATAATAGTACTGTAAGTGCATTATGAAATTAAAGGAGCTAATATATTCATAATTCTCTGAATCCTGCCTACCACATAGTTATAGTTAGCTGTCATTCTTTTCCTTTGATACTTTAGTAAAATATTGGCATAGCTGCATCAGAAGCAGGTAGTAAAATGATCCTTCAAGCTAAATATTCGTGGTACAGAATCAAAGATCTAACCTCAAATAATCCTTCCAACAGGCTGCCTGGAATCATATTTATAAATTTTCTCCTTAAGGTCTTCATGCAGATATTTAAACTTTACAGATACAAACTGCTGTCCTTCAAATTTTTTCATCTTTTTGTCCCCATTAAAGTACCTTTCTGTTTAGTCTTCTCTAGGTAGATAAAGAACTCTCTACTTTGATCCTAACTTATACTCCAAACATATTTTCATCCTGACAATAAATTATATGTTTATTTCTCCTACTGGACTGTAAATCTCTAGAAGGATTCTGTTTTCTCCCAGCACATAGATCAGGATGTAGCAAATGAATAATAGATAAATTTTGAATGAAATTGATTGGCCTCTTGATTTCTTAAAATCTCCAAGCCTCACAATACATTCCTCCTTTATGACTTGATATCATTTTTACCTTAAGCTAAAACTTGTCCACCATGATGAATTACTTCAGTAAGACTCATTAGCACTCTTAATTTCTTGCCTCTCCAGTGTTCTGCCACACACAATGCTGACTCCCAGTAACTATTTACTTTTCTGTTTCTTGCTCCAAAACCTTAGGATTTTGCAAGGAGAAGAAAAACCCCACTGTGACTAAGTGACATGTTATGTTTTTGAATTTCAACTTCACTCCTTTTTGGAATTTCTGTTCCTGCTCCTAGTCACTTCCCTTTTCCCCCTCCTAAATGGACATTCCAAAACATCTCAGAAATCCCATATTTTCATCTATCTCATTCTTCACAGCTAATATTTTTTTTCCTTTGCTTAACTGAGAAAATAGAGGCCACAGGAATTGATTAACCTTACCTTTCTCACTCTTTAGTTCCTAATTTACTATTTTGTTGCCTCTGTCTCCTCATACCTTCTTCCTGCCCACCAAACTCTTGAACCTATTTTCTAGTTCTTCCAAGATCCTAGTCAATTGTATTTCCTTTCTTTGATTTAAATCCCCTCCTTTCCATTGCCCTCTTTTCCTTACATCAGAAAACTTCAGTCTTAATATTCTAAAAGTTTTCCCTGTGATCCTACCTCCACTAAATATCTTAACCTGGTAATTCACATTTCCCTTTTCAACTTGTGTAGCTGGTTGTCACCTCTTAACCATTGTTTTCTGATTTCTATTAATATCTTTTTAAAAAACGGCTCTCATCAAAAATTTTTTTAATTTCTAATTTAAGTTTGCTAGATCTAAAGACTTTGTTTCTCATCATACTTGATCTGTCTTTGGTCATTATAGCCTGCTGACCATTCTCTTCTTGGTGTCCTCTTCTCTCTGAAACTCCAAAGACACACACTCCTAGATTACCTCCTGTCTTTCTGGTTTAGCCTTGATATATTTCATGAATTCCCCCTTTTCCTTCCACTCTTACGTACTAGTGTTTCTCATAATTCTTTCTTGGACTTCTCAATTTCTTTCCTTTGATGATTCCATCCACTTCCATTGTTCCAGTTATTGCCTAATTATCAACTCTCAAAGGAATATGTTCTTTTTTAACTTTTCTCTTAAGTTACAGACCTACATTAAGTATCTCGAAATCAGCATGATCCAAGCCAAACTCATCCTTCTAAATCTGTTCTTTTTTTTTTTATGGATTTTTTTACACGATAAATGACAATTTTACTCAATTGCTCAAGACAGAGACTGAAGGTATTTAATTCTCATTGCATCTTCACCCACTATATACATTATTAGTCACCATTTTTCTTGAATTCAAGTTCTAAACATTTTGAATCTACTTTTCTGTGCCCACTGCACTACCTCATTTCAGGCTTCCATCATCTCTTATTTAGATTATGGCATCAGCCTCTTACATTTTCTCTCTTCCTTGGGCGCTGCCACCTCCAATTCATTCTCCACAACGCATTCGATATCTACATTTCTTCACTTACTAAATAAATTAAAAATATATCCTTTAATATCATTCTCCTGTTAGTAAACCCTTGTAGTGTCCCACTGGATGCTATTGGCTCTAACTTACTTTGCCATACATCCCTCTTCAGATTTTCATTCATACCCTCAGGCCACACAGAAGTACCTGTAATGAACTGATTATGCAATGCTATTTCATGTTTATATGCTATTTTCTCTTTCTTAAATATTCTTGTCCATTTTATTCTTTCTTCAGAATTTAATTAACATATAATTATTTTCTTCATGAAGCCTTTAAAATACCTGCAAAAAGGCATAACCAGTCCCTGTTTTTTTTCATAAATCTTTATCATTATTCATCTCTTAATATTACTTTAATGGCATTATGATTATGTTGGCCTGCCAGGCTTGTTCAACTCTGTGTCTTCTTCATTCCTAAACATGGAAAATAGTTGGGATTTTAACATTGATTGAATATACAAGGATGTAAGTGAAGAGTTAAAGAATTCCTCTCACTCATCACAGGTGTGAGTTTATTTTTACCTCTGGATATCACCAAGTAAAAGACCTTAAGGAAACTGACATATAACAACTAATGCTTGTTAGAGGTGATAGGAAAGAAGAATCAGGCTGATCCTCAATCAGGGCAGGCAGATTAAGAAAATGCAGTGCAGTCTCTAAGTGTGCAGCATATGGTCACTGGGCTATGGGATCATAGAAGGAAGGACCACGGGGGAAAAGTACAGTCAAAGAAGTTGAGGAGGTGCATATTGAAACAAACTTTCTTGGTTACTCATTTCTGCCTGCAATCGGCCTGAGCCTTGCATGTTGGTTCTGAATAGGGCCATCATCTGGAATAAACCTCAAGGAATTGGCATACTTCTTTGACGTTGGGACATTCACAATGTGTAATATTTGCTGGGTGTTTGCCTAAGCATTTATGTTTAACGCTCTGTTCCTTCTCTCCACCAGAAATGTTGGTCTTCAGAAACGCAAATTTGGAAGAAATTAGAGCAGAAAACCTAGTTAATTATATACGAATACCTGCTATTTCTGTTTCTTCAAATTTTTATATATTTTTTAGCTCCTTTTGTCTCCATTGTCCTTATTACTTCTTTTCTCTATTTCTCTTAAGATGTATTAAAGTTTTGTCACCGCTTGAAGTTTTCTATGTACCTTGAAACTTTAGGGCACCACTCTGTTCCCGGCCAGGATTGAATGCATAATTGTTGTCTAAATAATTAATTGAATAAGATTATTTTTAAGGGGTTAAATGTTAAGTAGAAGCTCCACAGTAAAAACAAAGAAGCAGAACTCTGCACCTATCTCCAGAGGCTTGCTAAGCAATTTAGTGTTCAGTGAAAACTTTTACCTCTTTTTTTTATGTATAAAACATCATTTTCCAGGAAAGAATGTCTCCCTAGTGCTGCACAAAAGAAGGTTATTTGTGTATTACTTCTACATTGCACTCTGGCGTATATTTGCTAGAATTACAGAAAAACTACAGAAAAAGCAAAATAAATGGATTTGCCATTTGAGTCCTCTACCCACATATAAAGTATATGCACATATACTTCAGTGCATAACCTTGAGCTTATATTTAGTGTACTAGCTATTTGTTCATGCAAATATACATAGCAAAGTGATTAACATGTATACGTTTGTAACATTTTTACTCATGGTCTATAAAGATTTTTTTAAAAGGTGGTGAGTATATATCATGTAGATGTTTTAAATCATATTTTTAGTTTTGTTGTTAGTCCCATCACATCCAAAGTTGGAGTTTAATTCTCCTCCTCCTTGAATGTGATTTGATTCTAAGGAATAGAACATGGCAGACTGATACTATGTTTACTCTGAGACTAGGTTGTAAAAGGCGACATTTTGGAAAATGCACCTACCTTGGGATCCCTGACAGGTAAGAAATGTGGCTATTGTTAAGCAGCCATGCTGGAGGGGTCATGTGGAATAAGAGACAGAGAGATGGGAGGGAGAGAGGGAGGGAGGAAGGAGGGAGGGAGTGGCAGGGGGAAGAGAGAGAGAGGAATCATCCCAGCACAAATCACCAAACATGTGATAATTTTAGTCCCCAGTCTTTGAGCTACTCCAGGTGACTCTGAGTAGAGCAAAGTGGTCCTTGCCAAATCCTGAACAAATTGTAAATTTGTGAGGAAATTAAATAGCTCTCTTGACCTATTAAGTTTGGGGATGTTTTGTTATGTATCAACAGAAAACTGGAACACATCTACTAAATCTAATAACTACATAGTGTTTTAATATTATGGGTATGTCATATTTAACCATTTTCCTATTGTTAGACATTTTTTTTTCTTGAGGTTTTAGTTGTTATAAAACAGTTGAACAAATTGAACACACTCGTCAGTGCATTTGTCCAATAATTATTTTAAGTTGAATTCTTAGAAATTCTAGGTAGTACACAGAAGTGTATCGTGGTAGTTATTTTGTCACAAGGATTCTAAAATCTGGCAAATAAAAATGATATAATGATATTATAATTATATAGCGGTGATGGCAGTTATCCCTGTCACATTTTTAACTTTAGAGCATTCCTTTATTTCAGTTTGAGGGCAGAGTGCATTCTAGAATCTCTGATGGGATTTTCTTAAAGTACAGACAGCTGCAATTTTCTGACCTCTCTACACAGCCTTCTTCTCATAGTCACTTTTGTGGGACTGCCTCCCATGTTTGCCTGAGATAAACTAGAGGGAGTTTAGAGTTGTCGATATGGAATATGAATTATAAAAAAATTGTAAGAAAAATAAAATATAATGCATTGGGGAAGATTTTAACCATCGGATTTGAATAAAACTTTTGACTCAAAATGAATATTTTTAAAATTTTTAGGAGAAAGTTTACCTTGCTTCAATGGACATACTTTTCTTTTTGTGAATATGTATCAGGATTTATGCTTGAAATGGTTCCACACAACTTCTTGAGGAAGGTTTGGCGACGTTGTCTTTAAATTCTTATAGATTATCATCATCAAGAAGCTTTATTCCTATGGGGCGATATTTAAATTCTAAGACACTTAATAAGCATTAAAATTTTTATATTTCAACGGTTCAGATTATATTTCAAGCTAAAGATGTATCTTTTATTTCATTGACAAATGCAGTGTTTGTCAATGAACTAGGTTGGCAATGAACTAGGTTGGATCCCTCTGAAGGGAACATGAGCGGCAAGCACACTGGGTCCACAGCTATCCCTGAGCACGCATCTGACTGCTGAAGTCACTGTCTTGGTGGGAGCAACTCCTTTGCGATGCTTAGTAGATCATAGCAGAACAGCAAAGGCCAGGCATTGATCATCCCTCATCTCATTTTCTGTCTATGGCAGCAGCTCTGTTGCTGTTCTCTCCCACACCGTTTGTTTTCTAATTTACTAACAATTTAAAATTTATTACCTATATTTTTTCCCACCAGGAAAACCCCCTATGCCTTACCCTCACCCCCATCCCCCACCTAGCTCAAATTTCCTTACCCACCACCAAGATTGTCACTGAGGCAAAAGTTATTAAGCTAAAAGGGTCCCAGACTTGTGTTGCTGTCCCATGGGCTGAGAGAAACCATTACCCCCCAGCACACCTGTATCCAATTTACAGCACACCTATAAATAATTTTCTGGACATTTCCTAGTTGGAAAGCTTTGCGCTCATGGATTCAATTTGTTAATGTTTTATTTGTTAATTTTGTGTTGATATTCACAATTAAGTTTTAACTTTATTTTCCTTTTTGTGGTACTCATGTTTGGTCTATGACATCAGCTAATCATGTTGGTTTCATATAAACTTAGTAGTTTTTCATCTTTTTCTCCATTCTGGAAAATAAGTAGGATAAGAGAGATCTACCTGTTGAAGGTATTCTAAAATTTATTTTAAAAAAATACCTGAATTCAGAGCATTTGGAGGTATAGGTTTTTAAATTGATTTTTAAATTCAGATAATCACTTTACTTAATTTTTCATACATTTTAATAATTTACATTATATTACAAATGAATGTATACTTTTCATTGAAGTCTTTAATTTTTAAGTAGTGGGGCACATAGTATTCTCTCACAATTTAAATAATTTTCTCTAAGGTCATGTTTGTCCCCAGAATGGCTGAGATTGCAAGCTATAGAGTGCAGGATTTCAGTATTGGAACACCATTTGCTTGCTTTGTGGCTTGAAAAGTTTATTAAGGCTCTGAGGCTTGTTTACTCATCTGAAAATTGGAATAAAAATGATAATCTACCTGATATGTTTGATTAAATTGCTAATGATTATAAATCACTTAACAAAGTTTCTGGCACATAGCCACAAGTAAATGGTAAGTTTTTAAAAATCATTATTTTATTTCTTATTCTAATTGTTACATATCTGTGCTTTTTTCCTGCTTTTGGATTACTCTTGCCATTTTATATTGTGTATTTTTTTCAAAAGAACCAGTCCTTGAGTACAGCTTGCTTCCTTCCTTCCTTCCTTCCTTCCTTCCTTCCTTCCTTCCTTCCTTCCTTCCTTCCTCCCTCCCTCCCTCCCTCCCTCC
>NW_011888887.1:4468515-4524097 GCF_000151845.1 Pteropus vampyrus | reverse complement strand
CTCTCTCCCTCCCTCCCTTCCTCTCCTCTCCTCTCCTCTCCTCTCCTCTCCTCTCCTCTCCTTTCTTTCTTTTTATTTTATTTTTATGCCTCAGCACCTGGCCTTCCTAGGTGGTCTCTCATCCAAGTACTGACCAGGCCCAACCCTGCTTAGCTTCTTGAGATCAGAAGGGATCGAGTGTGTTCAGGGTAGCACGGCCGTAGACAACATTTTCATTTTTTAAGTGAAATATAGATAATCTAAATAATCTCTAATTTAGTTTTGCTATAGGAGTTATTGAGAATAACAATATTTTATTTTATTGTTTTAATTTCTTTTCTTTTTTCTTAGCAAACTTCTTATTTCAGTGATTCAATTGTCTAAGATTTTAATTTTACCCTTGACTGCATCCAATGTAGTTTGGTTGTTATATTATGGTCTTATATTTCCTGAAATCCTTTTTCATCACACCCATCTCCTTTTTCATCTCATTGTTACCTTTTATTTCATTATTTTAATTTTATTTTTCATTTTAATTAAAAAATTTTTTTTCTGTTACCTTTCATTTCAATGTTTTCCCCTTTATTGTTCTTCTCTCAATTTATAGAGGCCAGGTCTTTTAAAATGGGATGTCAGCCAAGTTCCAAAACTTTTCTTCTAGATTTTGCTATAACACATCTTTGAAGCTCTCCAGGATATAGTTTCTTTAACTTTACACCATTTTTTTGTTGTTGTTTGTTTTAATCCACAGCTCTCTTTTGTATGTTTTGTTTTCCTTTTTGTATCTTGGAAAAGGTGAAATATAGCCAGACTCAGTCAAATCTTACTACTTTGTCCATTGGAATGAGAGTCGAATCCTTGGCTTAAATCTACAACTGGAGATTGTGCCGATGAGCATAGTTCTGATTATATTTCAAATTAATAGGAGACTTTCACCTAGTGTACCTTACCTCTATTGTTTGTTAGATCTTCTTTCTACTCTCTCTGCATGGTAATTCATATTCGTGTCTTTGTAATACTTAATTTCAGAAGGTACCGTTACAAGGATTCCTCTTTTCTGCTTCCCCTTTATGGTGCTTAACTTGTGGGTGTCACAACCTTTGTAATTCACTGCTACTTTGCCAGTTTTCCTTTACCTTTAACTTACATATTTTCTGAAATTTGAAGGATCTTCCAAGTGATACCACTCCTAAGCTTGGGCAAGAGGCTACGTTCTTGGCTGCATGCTGTAGAGAGCCCCACTCGAGTCATTTCCAGCCATTCCAAGCCCACAGGGCTAAGTTTCTATGGGTCTAATGGGAAGTATACACCTGGAGCCTATGCATTCTCTTGTAAAACACATAAAGGGAACCTGGATTCCCAAGCTTTCCCGTCTAAATGACCCAAATTTACTTTTCAGGCTTGCACAGTTTTCTGTGGTCCGTCTTGTCGAGTAACGGAGCTGTGTCCATCTCTTGGCTTTAGGGGTGACCTAAGGATAACTGTTAAAGTTGTGGTAAGTAGAATGACCACTACTAGGTATGAAGACTGGGATGACGAGTGCATGAGCAAAACACCTCTTGTGGGGCAGGCTGGCTAGGATATGGGAAGAGAAGAGGACCAGAAGCCAGCCTTTCCTGTATAAACACATCTCAATACAGAGCCCTGAGGAAATACAGATACTAAAATATAACCTAAACTTTGAGATTATTATGAAGATATATTTTTCAATACAGGAAAATAATGACATTTTATTTATAAGGGTTTTTTTTTTTTAGCTTGATTTATAATTTTTAAATACTCAGTCGTAGGATATATAGGCCTCTATCTTTGCTCTTTCTCTGGGCTCCCTAATTGTTAGGAGTGATTCTGCTTCCAGGTAGTAAGAAAGTGATGTGGGAAAAAGAAGGGTAAAGAAGAGTGGAACAGGGCTCTGCCCCACAGAGCTGGAGGTTCCAGAAAGGTAGAAAGAAATCAATGCCCTCATTTTTTGTGTTTTAAATCCCCTAGTTCTCCCAATCTGGGTACTAATAATGGATTTTTTATTACCAATCTTCTCCTGTGGTCATAGTAGTAACAAATATAAAATTGTGTACTTATTGTAATATTTCAGAAGCAAAGGTTACCATATGTTAGTGCAGAGGGGCTGATTTAAGAAACCAGTCTCATCATCTTTATATTGGAAAGTATTATTTCTAAATGAATGATATCAGATAAACTTTTATGCTAAAGCAGAGAATAAAATTCTTTTATCTGCCAATCTGGTGCTCTTGAGGGAACAGATAGTAAAATATACAAAATCAGCAGTATAGTTTGATATACTGAGATAATTTTTATTGATGTCTCATAACTTCAATAGTCTTTTACTGGTTTCTAAGATTATAAAATAATGCTATTTGAGTCAAATTATAACAGTTGTATTTGATTTTAAAGAACTAGGGTTTTATGTATATATTTCATAGCATTCATTTATTCGTTCAAGACATGTATGTTGCTTTTCTACTATGTGCCAGGCACTGCTTTAAATGTTAGAATATAATGGGGAATAGTAACACTGAAGGTGGGTTTGGTTTTATGAAATGAACAAAGAGGAAACACTGATTTGGGGGTCCTATTTGAAAGACCTGCACATGCCTGCTTTGGATTTAATATTTGTGTCCCCCTCCTTGCAATTTACATGTGGAAGTCTCAGTCTACAACGTGACTATATTTGGAGTAAGGAAGCAATTAAAGTTAAATGAGGCCAGAAGGATGGGGCCCTGATCTGATGGGATCAGTTCCCTTTTAAGAAGTGACATAAGCAGTGAGGCTTCTCCAGCTTTCTGTTTCTCTCCACCAAGTAAGGACAAAGCAAAAAGGTGGCTGTTTACCAGCTAGGGAGAGAGCTCTTACCCGGAATGGAACCAGTTGGCAACTTGATGTTGGACTTCCAGCCTCCAGAACTATAGCATTTTACTATGGCAGCGTCAGCCATGATATGTTTTGGTACTAGGAATGGGATGCTGTTGTAACAAATACCGAAAACATGGAAATAGCTTTGGAACTAGGTAATGCGTAAGATTAGAAGCGTTTGAAGGCATATATTAGTAAAATTTGAGATTTCTGTGAAGAGACTATAGGAATATGGATATTAAAAGTCATTCTGGTGAGGTCTCAGACAGAAATGAGGAATAGGTGTGTCAGAGCAGAGGGTATTGCTGACTTGACCCAGAAGATTCGACAGTGTGAGGCCCAGTTAGACAAATGCATAAAAGGCAGACATGAGGATGAAACAGCAGGCACCAACTTTATCCTGCAGAGCGCACTTCTGTTAGGAAGTGCAGTTCTATTGGAGAGTGCAGTGTATTGCATGGGGCACACAGTCTTGCTCGCACTTCTCCTGCTCCCCTTTCTTGTGCTCCCCTTCTGCTCTCCTTCTCTTTCCAGGGGATGGCTCTTCACACAGCAAAGTGCAAAAATGGTATTCAGCCACACATGTGTGATACAGTAGTCTGAATTATGTTTGCATATTTTCTAAGTCTGGGGTCCTATTCTTAGCCTCGGGCCTGGATTACAACCAGACCTTGGGTCAGTCAGGCCCACAAGGTGATTGGAAACTAGGAAAAGTGATCCTTGTTATAAAGTGACAAAGAACTTGGCTGGATTGTATTTTACTGTTTTGTGGAAGATATAACTTGCGAATGCTGAAATGGGATATTTAGCTAGGGAGAATTCTAAGCAAAATATTGTAGGTGTGGCTTGCATCTTCCTCATTACTTTATAGTAAAATTTGAGAGGAAGAATATGAATTGAAGAAAGAATTGTTAAGCAAAAAGAAAAAGAAAGCAGAACTTGAAGATTTGGGAAATCCTCAACCTATCCATATCGCAAAAAATGAGAAAGCATGTTCTGAAGAGAACAGTAAACATTTGATAAAGAGATCATGAGTGTAACTTGTGAACTTAATCAGACATCTCAGCAGAAGCCAAGAATAGAGATAGGATTATATCAGCAGAGATACTGCCTGTTTGAACTAAAAGGGACAGAGAAAGTGAGAAAGAATGAAGGAAAGCTATTGGACTTGGATTCTACATGACCAGACCATAGTGTTATTTAGCTGTAAATGTGTGCTATTCATCAAGTAATGGGAAGAATGACCCTGAAGGCAATCCACCACAGGCCCAAAGAAAGGCTGTTTCCCCTTGTTTCAGGGCTCAGGCAGAGAGCCAAAGGGGCTTGATCACACCCCCAACTCAGCAGAAGTCACCCCACAGAGTCAGAAGTAGTAGAAGGAGTAGGATTGCCCGTCTACAGAGCTGTGGAAGTTATGCTGTCATACCAGTGGGCCTGGAAGGTAGGACATTGAGCTGATGAGGATTATTTTTGTTGATGTAAGAACATCCAAAACAGTAGAGAATTTTTATGAGTTTATTAGAACCAAACTGATGATATGCCAGGAAGCGAGATCTCAAATGCTCTGAAAATGACAGTTTTGCAGTTTCTTCTATACATTTGGAATTAAGGAGGGAACTAAGGAAGATTACATGAAGGTAGGAGAAAGCAAGGCAAGGAAATCTTTATGATAGGAAGACAGAATAGTTAACAAGGTTACATGCTCCCTCGAGGGTCTGAAAAAGAAAATTACTCTGGCATTTTAAAGGTGTGGTAACCTAGATGCAAGAGAACAATGGCCAGGGCTTGCTTATGGCAAAGATAAACCTTTATATAGGGGTGACTATCTATCATGACCTGCCCAGTCAGGAATCATAATCAGATCACTCTGTGAGGTTACTTAGAGTCAGCTTTATTAAAGAGACCCTCTTTTTTTGTCCATATTCTCAAGCAATGCTACTTTGGCAGAAGAACCTATAGGCTCTTAATCCAAAAGTATGTACATATGATAAATTTATAGTTAGCTCTACCTCCTCATTTAAAAATTAAAGAATCAAAGCTCAGAGTGGTAAAGAAAATTGTCTATTAGATATTGAGCACTTTTAAGTGCCATATCTTATTTATCTTTGTATAACTACCTCTGTAACATAAAAATATGGTGCATAAAAATTAATTGGGAAATAAATTTTATCAATAAATATTTGTAAATGTTTGCTAAATGCTAGCTCTCCATTTATTATGATAGATAAACCATAAATGTTAGTTTTTTCCCTGTCGTACCCTTCTCACCATCAAAACTGACCAGTTTAACAACCTATGATATGGTCTTAAATTTATAAGAATTATACTAATTATCTTCAAAAAGATTTACAAAGATAGTATATTATAAGGCAAACACAATGAACCAGCTGCAGCAACAATTCTTCAAAGACCAATAAGGAGCTTCTGAAAATTTAAAATATTGTTACTCAAATAAAAAGTTAAATAGAAGGGCTGGAAGAAAAAATTGAGAAAATCACAACAACATTGTGAAAATTAATAAAGAGAAACCTCATTAAAATGGAGTCAGGAGGCTAGAAGAGAGGATTCTCATGCAGGTGTCAGTCAATGCATGCCCCTGACCCCAATAGAAAGAAACATACCTTGCATCTCCAACAGGAAGTGATAGGACTTTACTACTTAGCAAGGGGAAGGAAAGATTCCTCCTTGCCCAGTAACAGCTCAGCCAATGGGAGACAGCCATAACTCTGTCAATGAAAAGTCATTATACTCTGAAGTTTCAATTTCTCCAATGGGTACTTTGTTTATAATAGCTCCTCCCAAGTCTATAAAAGAGTATTTCTCTCCTTTGTATCTCTGGAGTTTCTTGTGGTTTGCCATTAGACCACATGTTCTGAATTGCAGTTCTTTGCTGTTCCCATATAAAACATTTTGCTGGAAAAATATCTGATTGTCTATTTGTTTAAGGTTAATATAATTTGGTTGTCCTATAAGGGATCCAGAGAAGACTCCAGACGTCTCCCAGGCTACTGAGTAAATAAGTTCATTACCCACAGAGCCCACTGAGCTCGCTGATTCCTTGGCAACCCTGAAATTTAAGAGTGAGTCTTTCTCTTTGATCCAAATTTCTGTTCTCATTGTGTGGTGAAGCTCTCCAGGTTCTATTTGGAATCTAATTTAAGGCTTCGTCCTTTTCTGATTATGGCCTTGTTTTGTCTGCGAGTATTTGGTTGGCACATCAGCCTGATTCTTTTGAAATCAGGCTGTTCCACTGGAACTATGCTGGCCATTGGTCCAAATCTCTTGGGAACCGGGTTGTTTCTGCTGAAACGGGGCTGGCCTTTCATCTGATTCCTTTCGGATCCAGGGTGGTTCACTGGAATCGTGCTATTCAGCCTTCGACTGGTTCCCTTTTGGAACTGGACTGTTCCTACTGGAATTGTACTGTTCAGCCTTCAGTCTGACTTTTTGAAATTGAACAATTCCTTGTGAAACTATGCTGGTAATTTGTCTTGAGGAATGTTTAAGCTTTTGCTCTAGAGAAAAAGCCTCTGAAAAATGGTATCTCAGTTATCTGAATACTTTGTCTCACCTCCCTCCCCTTTCAAGGACATTGGCTTTACAGCCTTAAAAGAGAGTTAAATTAACTAGACTGCCCTTAGGCATCTCAATCATCAGATTTCCTTTACCTTTTTGTATATGAAAAGAAAATGAATGTCCTTGAGGTACTCACCCTCCCCCGCAAAAAAACGTGAGGACCCCCATCAACCCATAGGTTATGATAGTCAGCAACTGGACCCTGAGGCATAGGGATCTCCCCCTTGCCTTACAGTCATTACTGCCACTGCTTTTTTGGTCAAGACCACTGAGGAAATCATTGTGGGAGCCCCTTTAACCATCTTTGTATCCCATGTAGTAGAAGGGCCCCTGAATTCTTATCACACTAAACATTTTTCAGTCAACTGCTTCTCCTCTTAGGAAATTGTTTCGTTAACTGCTCCTCACATAACTCTTTCACACTGGAATGACCTTAACCCTGCTTGTCTTTTCCCCGTTACTAATGAATCCCTTACTGACTTCTTAACATTGATAGATTACCATCTAATCTCTCGTGATAATCCGCAGGAAATTCCTTTGAGTGACGTGGACTTCTCATAGCTCACCGATGGTTCTTATTTAAAAGGTCACAATGGCAAATATTGTGCAAATATTGATATTATGCAATATCAACACCCTTTGATGTGGTTGAAGTGGCACCTTTGCCTTTGGCTAATATAACCGAACAAGTTGAATTATACATGCTCACACAGGCCTGCACTCTAGCCAAGGGCAAAACTGCTAACATTTATTCTGATAGTAGATATGCTTTTGGAGTAGCTCATAAGTTTAGAATGTGTGAAAACAACATGGCTTTCTTACTTCTAGTGGAAACAAAGTATAAAGTGGCAGGTATGTTGAGAAATTATTGGAAGCTATATTTTTTACTTTCTGCTTTAGCTATTATTAAAATCCCAGGGCATTCTAAACTTGGCTGTCTGGAAGCTAAAGGAAATCACCTTGCTGACATGCCTACAAGGAATGCTTGCCTTTAAGGAGCCAATAGCAGTCAAACCTCTGTCATGGTCCAAAGGGATATTTTCCCATGTGATAACTTAGAAAAATTGGCTAGAGAATCTCAATAATTGGCCTCAGAAAAGGAAAACCAAAATTGCAAAATCAACAGTTGTTGGTTTGATGAAAATGGAAAACTCTGGTTCAGGCCAAATAACAGGCCAGTACTACCTGAGACTCAAATTCCCATTGCTAACTGCTGTGCATTCGTAAACCACTGGTCCACTGATAACATGATGGCATCATGAATCAATGTTGGTTGGGAAATGTTAATAAGGCAACAAAAATCACCTACTCGCTTGTCCCACTTGTCCAGAGTGCAACCCAGGGAAGCCTGCTTGCTCTGCTCCTGGAATTTTAAATTGCCTAATAGACCATTTGAGGTTTGACAAGTGGATTTCATACAGCTTCTCCAGCTCATGGATATAAATATGTTTTAGTCATGGTCTGTATGTTTCCTCATTGGACTGAAACTTTCTGTTGTAGACAGGCTACTGCCTCTTCTGTGGCTAAAGTCCTTCTGGAAAAGATTGATTATCCCTACCTGAAGAAAGCCTCTCCAGCTCCACAGGGATCCGGGAACTCATTTTGCCAGTCAGGTGCTTTGACAAGTCTGCGCTGTTTGGCCGGTTTTATAACACTTAAACTACACTTACCACCCTCAATCCTCAGGTTCAGTTGAACACACTAACAGCATTATTTATTAAGACTCAGTTGACAAAATTTATAGAGACCCTGCAAATCACTCTGCCAAAAGCATTGCCATTGGTCTTTCTAAATCTCAGATTCGCCCTTTTGGAACTCAAAAACTCTCACCCTTTGAGGTAGACACAGGGAGGCCAATGAACCTGGCCCCTGTCTCTTTTGATCTGTAGCTGATAAAAGGAGATATACTTCAACACAGTAAAGGCCTAATTGCTTTTATGAAAATAACCGTGTTCTCGTAATCTTTTCAAAGTGGGCTCCAGGGAGACAATCTGAGGCAACACATATAGCACCTGGAGAGTCTGTCTATTGGAAAAGGCACCTCCAGAAAGATTCTCTTCAAGCTCTCTGGAAAAGTCACCATTGGGTTCTGCCAACCAATCCTCGTGCTGCCAAACTCCAGGAAACAGACTCCCGGATCCACGTGACACATCTAAAGAAAGCACCTAACCTTGACTAGACCTGCATGCCATCTGATGACCGGAAGGTGAAGATTTCCCAAAACTAAAACAGATGACACCTTTCTCATGATGTTCAGACCAGATCAGTTAGAATATTTAAAATTCACAGAAGTCTCTCTTTCATGTGGACTATTAACTGACTCTGGATTCTTACCCAATTCATAGTTTCTGAATTTGCTACAGGCTATACTATTCATAAGACATTTTGTTTCACTTTCTTTTGGAATAATAATATCTTTAATTGCTTCATCTTTTATTCTTGCATGTATCTTATCAAAACACTGTTTCATTCTTTCAGTTCGAGGGTACTTTCTCTGTATTCACTATCTTAAGATACAGACGTTAGATGAGAAACGTCTGAGAGATTTTCCTCCTTCCTTTTCTTGTGGCTCAAATGTGACCACAGTAGTTTCCAGTCTGTGTACTTTCCCTCTAAAGTTAGACAAGCTACCCAGGAAAGGTCCTTACTGGCATCAAGGAATAAAAGGCCGCTGAATCTGGAAAAATCTGACTCTTGATCAGCAATGCTTTTGGAGAAAGATCTTGATCAAAAGGAGGAAATGTGAAAATTAATAAAAAAACATCATTTATAATGAAGAGGCTAGAAGAGAGAACTCTCACTAGTGTGTCACTCAGTACACACCACTGACCCCAACTGGAAATGTTGTACCTTGCATCTCCAAATGGAAGTGATAGGACTTTACTACTCAGCAGGTGAAAGGAAAGATTCCTCTTTGCCCAGTAACAGCTCAGCCAGTGGGAGACTGCCATAACTCAGCCAATGAAAAGTCAATACTTTGAACTTCCAGTCTCTTCGAGTGGGGTCCTCATTTGCAACAGCTCCTCCCAGTCCATAAGAACATTTCTCTCCTTTGTTTCTTTAGACTTGCAAGTGGTTTTCCATTAGACTGCATGTCCCGAATTGCAGTTCTTTGCTGTTTCTAAAAAAAAAAAACATTTTGCTGGAGAAATATTTGATTATTTGTTTAAAGTCAACAACATATAGAAAAAAGACATAAAATAAGAGAATATGTTAGGAGCTCTAGACGATTAATTCATAAGATACACAGTCAAAACAATGTATTTAGAATGAAAAGTCTTATTTCAAAACGAGAACAGGGAATAATATCAAAGAAGTGGCAGAAAAATACCCAGTGCTTAAGAAAGATAAGTTTATAGAATTTAATGAGAGACTACAGAGTATAGAATAGAAGGAAAGGGAAAATGACAACTACAACAAAATATACCCTGAGCACATCTTCATGAGATTTTAGAACATAAGATAAGGATAAAGAGAAAATTCTGAAATCTTTCATAAGAAACAAAAGGCACTAACAAAAACAGGTCCTCTACCAACAAAGGGGGTCAAACTGCTATTAGATATTTCTTCAGGCTGTGGACATGTCCTTAGGTTGCTTGAAGACAATGGATTCCTTCAAAGTTATAACAGAAAATGATTTTTTTTTAAATAATCTATAATCTGTGTAATTATCAACCAAATATGAAAGTAGAATAATTTTTTTCAGACATGCTTACTTTTAAAATTTAATCTCATGCTTCTTATCTCAAAAAAAAATCTTTGTAGAAATACTCTCTAAAACAAAGGAGGAATCAGAAACAAATTAATATGGAATACAAAAATCGGTAGGGTTGCAATGAAAAAAATCTCATATTGGCAGTTCTTTTAGTCACATTTGTACATATTAAATAAAGCTTTCCACAACATTTTGGAATATCTAGTGTAACATTTCGGATAATCTTAGTGATTTAAGAGATGTCTTTTTTTCTTTCAATCAAGGAAAGTGAAAGCCAAACAAAATCCTTATAAAAAAACAAAGTATAAATGTGAGGAAAATCAAAGTAAAGCATGATTAGTGGGATATAACTAGAGATAATCCATTTGAGCTTTTTATTGGGAACATTCCTTTTCTACTGGAACAATTTTCATGACAGGATGCATGCATCCTTCTCTTAGATTCAATTATATTGTCTTGTGTTGCAGTGAATAATGTATAGTTACTATCATGATATTCTTAATGTGGTTTATTTGCTTTTGATTTCCCTATAATTAAATAGTGGGAAAAGTTATGACTATAGAACAGAATGCAAACAAATATTAAGAAACCTAACACTATTAAAAACATAGTTGACAGAATATACATGGAAAGAGGTATAAATATATTATCCCTCTTCATCTTACATAATATAGAATTAGGAGTTACTCTCTGAAGTTAAAGCAATACAAAATTAAGATTTTTATATATTATGTGAAGTTATGAAGGTGATCAATAGAGGAAAATAATTTAAAATATACGTAAAAACAAATTATAGGAACAAGTAAGAAAATATAGAGATTTCAAATCCTTTATAACAATAGATGTAACCGGAAGTAAAATTAATAAATACAGTATGAGAAAATTATTTAGATTTAAGAAAATAATCAAAATAAAAACAAAAAAAAACATTAAAGAATGGTCAACTGTAAGGAGAGGACTGGTGTAAAGTACAAAGAGGAAACAATTTTAACTTTAATTTTTTATTTCAATTCTGTTTGAAATTTTCATTTATTCTATGATATTTAAAAATTGAATTCCATGTACATTTATTATTTTATAATGGATAATTAATAAATAATTGTCGTTCAGTGTTCAATTACTGTTGGTTATGGTTAATTCTTTCATTCATTTAGTCATCAAATCAACATTTCCTCAGCACTTACTGTAGGCCAAACATTGTTATAGATTTTGAGACTATACATCATTGCCTCATGGATTGCACATTCTACTGAGGGAGACTAAATATAAACAAGGAAACTAAATAAATGAATAAAATCTATTAAGATAGTGATAAGGCTTTAAAGAGAATTCAACAGGATGATGAGATGTTGTGTGTATAAAGTTGAGAGGATACATTATGTGAGAGGTCAAGAAGGCAATTCTGTGGAAGAGATATTTGAGCTGGGGCCTGATTGTTGAGGAGAGAGAACTATCTGTAAATAGAGGCCCCTTCGGAGATGAATGAAGAGTTCCAGGAAGTGGTAACAGTCGTCATGACGGCCCATCGTGGGCTTAAGGGACAGAAAAAGGAAAAAGTGCCTAAAGTATAGCAAATGAGAGGGAAGTGTAGAGTCTAGATGAAGAGAGGTTTTGCAAATCATGACAGAGTTTGGATTTTATCATAATCGTGACAGAAAGTGACTGAAATGAGTCAGAACTTGAACTTTTGTTTTTTGATGAAGAGTCCAGTGGAATTTTCTAACATATGATGATGGACAAATCATCTTTCCTGGAGGAATTTTGTATGTAAAATTCTGTGTCCATCTTGATTTTGGAATTAATTAACTTTTAAAATATCTTCCAACACCGATTTATAATTTGAGCACTTTGTAATAGATGTGTCACTGCATGGCAAAACTCATCGATGTCTTGTATTACCCGTTTATTAGAATATATTTTATTTTACTATTTGTCACAAAGAATTTGGATACAGTTTTATTCACTTTCTATATTGCTTGTTGAGTAAGACAACAGACTTGGATTTCACAGAATAATAAGGTTTAAATTTAATTAACAAGGATGAGAGTAAACAATTGACAACCTAACTATCTTTTGCCATGGAAGTATATTAAAATAAGGAAACAAACAAAGATAGAGAACTATTGCTCTGTTATCACCATTAATTCCCCCAAAGAATAGACACTTGGTACTAAAAAAGTAGGAAGGGCATATTCTGAAAATTATGGACTGTACTTCAGTTGACATATATTTAGGTTGATGAAAAATGACAGCTATATGTCTGTTTTCCTTTTATTGTAGCCCAGTGGTTTTCATTGGACTGTAGACCAAATAATGTTATCCACCAAATAATGATTTGTAATAAAAAACTACCATTCTCCATTTTGGAATTTATGGTTACTGAGGAGAGCAATTCTTTCTCATGGTGCTCTGGTCAGGACGGTTTCCTAGAAATGTGCTATGGTTTATTTTGTCTCTTCATGCTGGTGATTAAGATCATAAACTGAGATACACATGTTAAAGTACAAGTTCCAAGAATAAAGCTGTGACAAACATAACTTTATTAACTCATATTTTTCACTGCCCTTGGTTCCACACAGATACAAATAGAATTCTATACTTTTATTCTTGCCAAGTTTTGGCACTGGATGCTGCTGAGGCGCCATCTGCTTTTTTACCCACCTTACCTATCTCCCTTTCCTTCTTTTTCTCAGTCCACTATTACCGATCTTCCCCAGTTCCCACCCTCTTTTTTCCCCCTGCATTCCTTCTCTTCATCTTCCCTGTTGATTTTCTCTCTCTCTTAACTTCTCCCTTTCTCTTCCTCTTTCACTTTCGCCTCTTTCATTGCCCCATTTTTGTCCTTGAGTCTTAAAGGTATCCTGTCTGTTTTTAAAAACTGCATCCAGTTTTCCTCCAGTTCTTCCATTTTCTCTTTCCTATTTCCCCCTATCTTCCTTCTTTCTTTGTGTGTGGAGGGACATGGAGATATTGGGAGATGGTAGGCTGTTAAAGTATAATCCTTACCAATGGAGAGGTCAATTTATACATTTCAATATCAGATCATCCAAGTATCCTTTTAAATTCTGATCTAAACATCAAAGGCCTTTGGTTATCAAATTCTCCTGCATCCTAAAAGATTTTAGTGGTATAGATTGTTAAGCTTTGTTTTATCATTCGTGAATAAAACTAACTAGAATGTAAATTTTTTGCTTTTAAATTTTTAGTTGTTTTTAATAGCACTAACAATATTTGGTAACAAATATGCAAGCACATATTTGGTACCAAAATATTTATTATTGTTAAGAATATGATAGGTTTTTAGCGCTAATTTTAGTTTCAAGGAGAATGGGAAAATTGACTCATATAGAATCTTATATTGGCTGTTGAATACATTAGTCTCAAAAATAGTTTCTCAATAACATGGACTCTTAGATGTCCAGGTTATGTAGAGTAAATACAGTGTCATGAGGAAAGGCCAAAGGTCAATTAATTAAGAAGAGAGTAGACTCATTCTGTCCTTTTTGTACCCTCATGAATGAAGAAGCATCGTGCCAACTTCTCTGTTAATCCATTTTTTAGTAACCCTCTTTAGGGATCATTATTTTACTCTTCTTAGCTCTCCCATAAAATAGTAGGCAATTAACTGTACATGGAGGCCTCCTGCTTTATCAGAATGCATTTTATTTAGAGCTCAACCTTCTGGAGAGTGCTATAAGCCAAACAAAATTATAACCAAGGATTATTCAAGTTAGTTTAAACCAGAGAAATGGAAATTATTAGATAGATATCTAGGGTGTAGATAGAGCAAGAAACCCTAGACCAGGAAATACTCCATTGCAACCAAGAAGTAGAAAACTGGCAACTACCTAGCTCTTGTTTCTGCTTCGATCCTGTTTCCCTCTCACTGGCTTTTGGAGCTTCTCCATGGAAATGGCCATAAGCCTGCAAGTTTATGTTTCTTCTGTTCAGAGTTAAACCCAAAGCAATTGGCTTTTTCTAAATCTCAGTTTTAAATTCCCAGGAGAGGGATTCTGAGTGATCCAGCTTTTGACAATGTCCTCCCCTGGTCTAATCAATGGTGACTAGGAAATTTGGAATACCTGATGCATACACTGTGAGGAGCAAGAGGGAGATAGTTATTAAGGGAAAGGTATCAGTGTCAGCTGTGAAATTTCCCCCCAAAGTGTATACTACGAGTGGTCTTTGAGTATGTACTTGTCTGAAAACTAGACTTCTCATTGGGATAGATGCTCAAATTAGTGTAGTAAGGAACCCAAACTGAAGTAAACATCAATGTCTTTGAGCAGAGAATTGAACAACAACAGCCACAAAACCGGAACCAAAAAGTATAACAAACAGTATAATAAACTGCATATATTTACTTAACTCTAAACTAAGATCATTCATTAATTCTCTTTCCAAAATGAAATGGTAGTGGTGGTGGTGGCGGCGGTGGTGTATGTGTGTGTGTGTGTGTGTGTGTGTGTGTGTGTGTAAAGAGAGAGAGAGAGATGAAATGTTATTACTTTCACAACTGGGAACAGAATTCTTTTATTTAGAAAAATGCCTTGATAAGGTCTTGGGAAAAGTCCTTCAAGGAACTCAAATGTCATCAGAGTTTAAGGTTAGAGAAAAGGTGTTTTGTTCATGGGGGAGAAGAATTTAGAGCTCCCTGGGAAAACCGAGGGTTTAATCAGAAGGATGGAACAAGGAGAGAGATGAGAGAGATGGTAGTGGAGTATAGAGGGTAGAGATGACTTCTGTGTGGGAGATGTTGCAGAGTAGAAACTCCAGGAGTAGGAATAGAGTTATAGAAAAGGAATATGGTGAAGAGGAAGACCGTATATGGATTTTAAGGTTGTTTGCTTTCTGCATGAAGTATGATCCCATTTTTTTATTCTCATCTATTCAGTAAAATCTACTCATTCAAAAATGATTACAGTGAGTGATTTTGTGTGTGTGTGTGTGTGCATGTGTGTGTGTGTGTGTGTGTGTGTGAACATTGAAAAAAAAATAAGGTTAATTTTCACATTAAGGTAAATATTATGGGCACCAGAACATGTGAAGATATGAAACCTAAAGGAACCCTAAGAAAATAAGAGCTCTAGGAAAAAAGGGGAAAAAAAGACCATAACATAGTGCTTGCTGTTCAAGCCTACTTGACTAAGATTTTTAAAGTATGAGTGCTCTCAGCTCTAAGGTTATATTGTGGAATTATAAGTTCAAAAGAAGCATTCCATTATCATTATCCTTTTAGGTTTATTTGAACTAGAGTTAAAGGCTTTCTAAAAGTGAAAGAGCAAAACAAAACTAGAATATTTCACTATATTTAGAAAGATGCTAGGTTAATTATATTTGCCTTTATTAAAAGAAGAGATTTCTTGAACTCAGAAACAGAGAACAGAGTGGTGGTTGCCAGAGATGGGAGATGGGTTGTGGAAGGAATGGGTGAAAGGGGTCAAAAGGTATAAATTTCCAGTTATAAGATAAATAAGTTCTGGTAGATATAATGCAGACCATGATGACTATAGTTAACAATACTATATTGTATATTTGAAAGTTGCTAAGTGTAGAGCTCTTATCACAAGAAAAAATTTGTAACTATGTGAAATGGTGGATGTTAACTAAACATCTGGCAATTATTTAGATTTATATATTATATATATTATCATTATCATATATAATCATTATACTGTATACCTTAAACTAATAAGTTAATGTGAATTATATTTTAATAAAATTAGAGGCAGAAAAGAGAAAGTTCTGACAGCGTAGCCAAATGAATATTTGTTAATATGTCTTGATAAATTCCACTTACTTGCTTGAGACAACCTTGAGACACATGCCTTGCCAAAGGCTTACTTTCTTGTTAAAATGAAAAATAAAAGCATGTCTGGCCAGTTTCCTGCCTCCAAGCATTTACTCCATTCTTTCTTCTAAACCTGCTCTTCAAGATATTTTGAAATACCTAACCATCTGTACTGTAGATGTGAAAGTACAGATGATGCAATTTATTTTACCTGAAACAAAAATTTATATATTCATAGATAATTATATTAGGTAAGAAATCATGGAAATATAGTACAGGCACTGTAACATGTTCTTGCTCATAAACTTTTTTTTTTGGGGGGGGTGTTGTGTACGTGAGATTTTCCTCTACCAACTTAGTAAGAACTGGATGGGGAGAAGTGACACCATCAGGGAAAATTAAGAGTGTTATCCAAATCCTTCAGCATCGTCTTCATTAAAATATTTCAGATATACTTTGATATAAAAGTTTTGGAGTCTTATGTGTTGTTGAATCCAGGTCTTATGTATCAATTATGTAATTCTATATTTTCATTAAAGATACACAACTAATTGACAGCAAATGGTATATCTGCATAAAACATTTATGAGTATTCATGCTCTCAGATTGAGCATAGGTGAACATCTTTAAGAGGGCTGTTCTTTGAGAATGGTTCCTTGTTTCTATCACAGTTGTGTTCGCAAACTATAAAAATTCACTGTCCTGAACAAAGACTCACAGACAGGGCAGACCCATGACTCAAATGAGCCAAACAGTCTTTTTTGAAGGAATATGGCATTGGAATTTGGAAACAAGAGCCTTGCTAGGACTTGAGCTAAGAAAGAACATGCATGGGAAAACACTCAAAAAAAAAAAAATCAATTGGTAGAGAAATATAAGGATCAAATAAGTGCAAAGAGAAAGGTAAAGAACATGAAGAGAGATAGAAAGAGTGAGTGGTTTTTGTTTTTTTGTATTGAGGATCTACTCAAAACTCATGTATCTCTATAATAAATGCCTTCTTTGTTTTATTAAATTTTAAAATTGAAATATACTTTGACATATGACATTATACAGTATTAGTTTCAGGCATACAACATAATAATTTAATATTTGTATATATTGCAAAATGATCATCACAATAAGTCTAGTTAACATTTATCACCACTCATAGTTTCAAAAAAATTTTTCCTTGTGATGAGACCTTTTAAGATCTACTCTCTTAACAACTTTTAATTATACAATACAGTACTATTAACTGTAGTTACCATGTTGTACATTATTCAAACAATTTTGTATGGGATTTTGTACTTGCATTTTGTGACTAAGATGTTTCTCTTTCCTTAGTATCTCTACCCTAGCCCTCAAAGTTCACCACATGAGCTTTACAAATAGCTACTCTCCTAAGGTGGGTATTTTTTTCTTTTAATTTTAAGGTACTTTTAATGACTTGCTTAATGAGCATTGTTTGTGTAATTTCTTTCTTTTTATTCTAATTAGAGAGTAACCAGAATCAAAATTATAAAAGAAAATTAGTGCAATGCCTGGAATGATTATGCTTTTGATATGGTCCAATCACTAACACTTATCATTTTTGTATAATAATTAGTAGGGTGAACAACACTTCTCTTTTCAATTTAGGTTGACGTAATAAACATACATTAAATGTTTGCTGAAAGAAGGGTTTTGTTAGTACATCCTGTGTGAGTAATGGCATTTCATGACAAAGAAAGATAATATTTAATAACTGACTTTTTCTAAGACGTAATAGGAAAAGAACATAATCATTCTTTGCAAATAATTTATCGGTATTATTTCATAGCATTGATAAGTGTCATTTTTCTCAGAGGAAAAGTCAGGTTAGGCTTCCCTTAAATGAAAATAATATGCATCCACTACACAAAATGGAACCACACATTGAGTTATGAATAAGGTATTGATAATATTAAGATTAAATCTAATATTAAGTAATATTAAGTGAACAAATTTTATTGCACGAATAAGTGAAAGTTTCTGTCATAACAATATGCCTTTTTAAGGGTAAAGAGTTACCAACTCAAATGTCTATAGAAATTTGGTAAGTACACACATTGGTAGATGGGGCCTGGTATAGATAATAGGAAGTGATGGTGACTGAGATAGTGGAGAAATATACCTTGCCTAAAGCAATTCAAATTCAAATAATAACAACCACAACAAAATAAACTACACTGTGTTTGGGGGGAAAAACTCAAACCCCAAAACACCATCAATAAGACTTCTTCTGTCCAGATTTAACAATAGCCACCCATTTACAAGCTTTCTTTGCAGCCAATAGAATGCTGCCAACATCCAATAACACTGACCTTTGATGTCCTTGTGTTCCTCAGAGGGTGCATCTAAAACTACTTAATATTTCACTTTTTTAACTCCTTGGCTAGTGACACTGCTTTGTTCTTCTTTTATCAGGGAAAATGGTTTAGTGCACTGCATCTCACATTTCCATAGATGGGAGAAAATTTCCACCCCAATGCGCGAGAGGAGGCAATATGCTTCCGACTCCTCTCTCTACTCTCTTACATTACTTCCTCTCCATCAAGAGGAACACACAATTTCGACAAGAGCCTGATTAGCTATGGATGGAGTTAACATGTTGAAAATCATGGTCCAGCCTGATGAATTTCTTTCTTTGTCCCTGGGTTGAGAAAGGATATAATTTCTTTCTCTCTTGAGTCTTGGTGCCTGAATGTGATCAAGATGGTCTATAGTTCCACTTCTTCCTACTTGTGGATCCTAACATCTAGACTTGAGATAAAGTAGTAGAAAGACTCCATGTTGACTACAGATCTAAGCTATACCTTCCAATTCAAACTTGCATGTAATGAAAGGGGGACTAAATTCAAACTCATACTTGGCTTCTGTTCTATTTAACACTTGGTTTGAGTTTTATAGTGGAGAAATGGTGAGAAATTAGATCCCCAGCAACCTAGGGGAACTAACAACTCTGCCTCAGGAGACCAAGGGGATTTTTTGGCCATCTGGCATGTTACAATTCTTTCTTAAACTCTGAGCACATAGACTTAGTAAACTATTAAGAAAGAGTTGAGAAAACATGGATTAGGACATTACATTTTCTCAAGATAAGGATGATTTATGTAAGATATAACTAGAGTATGGGACAAGTACATGCAATAATCTTTTGTCTTCACATTGTATGATAATTTTTACATGCTTGTTATTTTAGTATCTCTCTGTTAGAGAAGTCTGCCTCTTGATATCTTAATGAGGAAGGAATAGTTTTCATTAGATACAATTACTGTTGATCATCTTGGGTATAAATGTGCTAAGCTAATCACCTTAAGGGTTAGAAGCAACAAGCAGGCTGTATCCATGGAGATTTGTCTGCTTCTCTTAAACCAGAGACTATCAAGGACTAGTGTTAATGAACAGCTAGACTTCTGGAGAGTTTGATACTAGGGTACTGGGGAATCTTAGAACTTCCATAACATGGCTCTGTAAGAGCTGGATACACTGGAGGAAATTAGTACTTTATATATGGAAAGTAAGTAAATGGAGATCATGATGGCCTAGATTTGGGGGGTGTGGGGAAGTCTCAGCCATGGAAAACTAAAAAAGAAGTTAGAGAAGTCAGTAATGAGGATCTCTACACGGCTAGTCAGATCCTCAGAACAGGTTTCCTCAGTCACTCATATAATTTGATTCTCAGTGAAATGCAAGAAAATTGGTTTCTTTCCTCTTACCAAAGATTGCAGTTATTCTCTCCATATAGTTTTTGATTAAGACAGGGCTACTGAAGTGAGTGATGATGAGAGAGACTTTCAGTAGTCAGTTTCTTGCTCTGTTTACATGTCAGTCATCTAGTCTGAATGGAGATAATGGAGCTGCATGTGGCAAATTGGTTTTGTATAACAGCACTTCAAATCCTTAATAATCCTTGAATTAATAATACTGCAAAGGATACTGAGGCAGCACTGGAATAATGCTTAGGAACCATAGCAGCTCCTTAAGTGCTGTAACCAGAACCAAAGACAGCAGACTGTTAATGTGAACGTTCCAAAGTTCTGAGTCTAGAAAAAAGAGAACATCAGGAGATCAAAAGTCTTAAAAGTGAAATTCTTTCTGCACTGAAACATTAAGTATTAAGTAATATTTTTTAAAACATTGCATTTTAAAAATATCACTGCTTCATATTTAAATCATATTTTTCAATTTTTATTATCTGATAAGGACTAATTTGATCATTGAAGGATATGGGGGGGGGATACTTAAATTACAGGGTTGTGCGAACATTATAAAATGGACATAGAGGACCAAGTAAGTTTCATAAGATGGGTTCACCTCCTCTTGAGTATATTACTGTATAAATAAATAAAAAGTATAAATAAAATAAATAAAATAAAAAGTATAAATAAAAAGAATTACTTTTTATTTCTTTGGTGAAGGAGACCTTCTTCAATGGGTAGAAATCATTCAGGGCATAGTATTAGCAAGTAGTTATGCCAAATGAGAAGGTCTGGAGAAGTGCACACCCACCAAGACGAAACTATAAGGCAGTTTCAGATTCTGGAGAAACAGAGATGCGCTAGGGCGTGAGTGGGTGCTAATCCTTCCCAAAATCCTCTATTCATTTTTTTGATTTGGCCATCATACTTCTATGAGAAGCATTTATTAGGGAATACAGGAAACAAAAGGAAATTATGTCAACCATGGCAAATGCTGTGCTTTAAGTTTCTATTCAGAAAGATCTCTACATCACCCTTCACTGATGAGTAAAGAAATTCTTTCCAAGGACAATTCATTTAATTCTCAGTAGTAGCTTGCCTTCACTTGGCAATATTAGAAATTTATTTTCTGCTGTGCTACCACAGGGTTATTTAAACTCTACTACATCAAGTCATAATCTGATAAGTAGGATTTACGCATGTCTTAGCTTAACTCAAATATTGGATTAACATCTGCACCAAAAACATTTAGATCAGGAGTGATTCAGAAGGAATGGTTTAGACTCTCTGACTTCCGTTATTTCTTTTATGACTGAAAAGGGATAGACCATTAAAACAAATTCAGATATTCACTTAGATATAACCTTTCTGGAAAAACTGGAAAACTGGAGGGCAACCAGAGGAAGTCTGCTGCAGACTTTAGTTGATATCACCATTTCTAGTTTGGTTCTCTCACTCCTGTTTCTCCTACTGATGGCTGCTGCTTTTTAGGCTGGCACTACAATTCCAAGGCATCTGATTTTCTCAAGCTTCTACATGAATGGAACCGGAAATGTGAAACTATTTAGTCTGGTGGGTAGCGGGACAATTTACAGCAAGTCTGATAACTTTTCTTAGTATTTACTACTCATACCAATATGGGCACTCGAAAGGAACTAACCATGGACTCTAATCGTTATTAATACACAGCCACACCTTTGCAAATATTTGTGAGTGGAGGCCAGGCTATGGATGTTACACTTCGATCAAACTATTCTACTTCACAAATTAAAAAAAAAAAAATCAATGGATCGAAATATATGATTATAATGATTAGTATGAACTAACCTCAAGTCAGACTCTGGTGAATTTGTTGACTCAAGAGTGATTTGGGGCAAATGCCCTGCCTATTATGATCCAGCTCTGCCTGCAAAATTTTACTCTCAGGCAGAATCTTTGTCAAATTCTCTGTGGCTTCTCATATAAGACCAAGCAGACTGAATGAGTGAAAACCTTGTAGTTACGAAAAATAAAACAGTCCCATATTCAGTGATAGTAAAGAATTCTGTATTAGGAATAGATTTAGTTGCATGTAACAGAAAATGCCAATGATCAGTAGTTTATATCTCTGGAAGTCTGGATGTAGGGATTACAAGACTGGTAAAGTAGTACTATGCTCGTCAGAAACCCTGGCTCCTTCTATCTTGCTACTCTGGCCTTCCTTGGCATGTTGCATTATGTCCCAACATGGCAGCTGGAGCACTAGCCATGATATCTGTATTCTTTTAAGGAGACTTTCTAAAAGTCTCACACATTTCCACTTTCATTTTATTGGTCAAATGTTAAATTAGACGGCTAAATCTAGCTGTAAGGAAGGATCGGAAATATATATATTTTTATCAAGTGTTTACCTGAGATCCACACTTCGATTACTAAGAAATAAAGGGATAGTGAATACTCAGAGCCATTAGAAGTATCTAGTGCAGATGATATGAAGAAAAACTTCTGTGTCTTTCTCTGCTCACTGTGCATATGCATGTGCTAAATCATGCTGCTTAGTGTTCTTACTCCTGCTGCAGCTCACAGGCATCAAGCATGTCTGGTTCTGTGCCTGTTCCAACTGACTAGTTATGGAATATCACATTCACACATGCAAAAAGTGCTGAACACATACAGTCTTCGAGAGTAAGTTGCAGACATCATGACCATTTATCCCTAAATACGTCAATGAGTATTTCCTATGATTAAAAATATTATCCTACATAACCACAGTACAGTTACCAACTTCAGTATATTTATCATTGACACAATAATTAAATCTACTTTCCACATTCCTGTGTCATCAGTTTACACCAAACTTTCCTTCATAGACAAGTTATTCACTTGTGGATTTCCCTTCTCCTAGATTTCTAAGTTTTCAGATCTTTCCTCCATCCCTTGGGTCTTAGTTTTCTAAATGGATATATATTCTTTCCCAGTATTTGAGAAAAGTTTTTAGGGAGATAAGAAATATTAAAAAAAGAAAATTGTATTACTTTATAAGACAAACAATAGTATGAGCTAAAACCAGAGAAAGTATAATTTAAAGAAGATTTGATAAGAATTGTATTCTATACATTTTTTTCTGTGTATGATGGTACTCAAGCATTTTTAAACCTTTAATCCCTTAACAGAGTTAACAGTCTGTCTAACCCCAAATTTCTTTACACGAAGCAACTCTCTCTTTTCACAGATCAGAGATTCTTAAATTTGTGTCATAGAATCTCCTGGAAAGCCTATAAAAATATGTAATAAGCAATTTTTTTGTGTGCTTAAACGTGTGCCAGACACTGTTGTGTGAAAACTGTGAAACAGGTTTAGGCCAAAAAATAAATAACACAATCTTTATTTAGAAGGCTCTCTCCGGCTGCTGTGTTGAGAATATACAATATGGGGGCAAGGTAGGAGGCAGAGAAACCAATCCCAAAGTCTCTTATTTTATACAAGCCAAGTAAGAAATGGCGGTGACTTGGATGAAGGTTAAAGTAATTGACAGGGTGAGAAGTGGACAGATTCTGAATATTTTGATGATGGAGTCAATGGATTTTCTGTTTGATTGGATGTAGGGTACGAGATTAAAAAGCAGACTCAGGAATGACGCCAAAATTTTGGCTTGAGTAACTTTCCTCTATCTTTTAGCATTTAGAAGGAACAAATACCAGGTAAACATGATGCTCTGATCTCCCAATAGCCAAGTTTATCATGATGTGGTTAAAGGCATAGAAATATTTTCCACTAAAAAATACTTTTAAAAAACTCAACGAACAAAAGCAAACAATCTAATTTAAAAAATGAGACAAAGACCTTAACATACACCACACCGATGATGTACAGATGGCAAACAAGCATATGAACAGATGCTACATATCATATGTATCAGGGAAATGCAAATGAAAACAATACTGAGATACCACTATACACCTATTAGAATGGCCAAAATCCAGAACACTGACAATAAAAAGTGATGATGAGGATGTGATATAACAGGAAGTCTCATTCATTGCCGGTGGGAATACAAAATGGTACAGCCAATTTGGAAGACAGTTTGATGGTTTCTTATAAATCTAAACACTCTTACTGTACAATCTGGCAGTTTTGTTATTTGTTTTTCACCCAAAGGAGTTGAAAACATGTTCACATAAAAACCCGCACCCAGATGTTTATAGCAACTTTATTTATAACTGCCAAAACTTGGAAGTAACCAAGATATCCTTCAGTAGGTGAATGGACAAATAAACTGCGGTGCATTCAGTCAATGGAAAATTATTCATCGCTAATAGGAAATAAGCTGTCAAGCCTTGCAAAGGCATGGAGGAAACTTAAATGCATATTACTGAGTAAAAAAAAATCAGTTCAAAAAGGTTATATACCATATCATTTCAACTATCTGACATTCTGGGAAAGGCAAAACTATGACGACAGTAAAAAGACCAGTGGTTGCCAGAGGCTGGGGTTGGAGGGAGGATTGAATGAGCAGAGCATAGGGGATTTTTAGGGCAGTGAAAATACTTTGTATCATGGGCCCCCAACCTCAGGGCCGCTGACAGGTCAGTCCATAGCCTGTTAGGAACCGGTCGTACAGCAGGAGGTATGGTGGGCAAGTGAAGCTTCATCTGTATTTGCAGCCACTCCCCAGCACCTCAGCTCCACCTCAGATCATCAGGCATTAGATTCTCATAGGAGCACTGGTCCCTGGTACCAAAAAGTTTGGGATCACTGCCCTGTATGATACCATAACGATGGATACATGTATTTTTATGTTTGTACAAACACATAGAATACACAACACTAAGAGTGAACCTTGATGTAAACTGTTTTCTGGGTGACTATGATGTGTCAACACTGCAGGTTCATCGGTTTAACAAATTACCACTCTGGTGGGGGACGTTGATAATGGGGGAGGCTGTGCATATGTGGAGGTAGGGTACCTTCTTTACAATTTTGCTGTGAACCTAAAGCTTCCCTAAAAAACTAAAGTCTTGAATAAACAAACACACAGCTCCTCAAACCTGCAAATCTGAGTAGGTGATTCTTGAGACTTGGTTTTTGGGGGTGGGAGGGAAGGGGTTTTAAATATAATTTTTCATAAGCCTTCATATAGTATAGGAATCTTTGCTACCTGATTCTTTATATCAAGGTTTTGTTTCACATTTTCACTGATGAAGAATTCAGTATTGACAAGATACCAACTCTGTTTTGAATAGTTTGAAATGTTAAGAATTTCTGCCTGTGTTGCAGCAAAAATTACTTGTTCATTACTCTGCCTCTGTAGCTGTGTGGAATAAATCTATGTTTTCTGCCATATAACAACATTTAAATATTTGAAGAAAATTCTACAACTTGCAATTTTCTTTTCTCTGATGCCTTTAGGGAAATTCTTCTTTTATATCTGTGATAAACAGGAGATTATGTCTAGGTTTTATTGAACAGATACATATTTTGATTTTCCAGTTCCTGCTTCCTGAACAATTTTCAGATTTTACTTTCGGGTTTCTATATCGACTGGTCAGACAGTAGTCAAAATAAATATTGGCTCCATATATCATATCTAATAAGGCTTTATTCATTTCCCTCAAAGAGGTATTTATGAGACAAGAGAATAAAACTTGTTTTTGCACCTGCATTAAGTACAACATTGTATTGTGTTGCACATTCATTTTCCTTTTGTGTCTTCTTTTTTCTTTTTCCTCTTGTTGTGTATTTACCTTCTTTTTTTTCTTTTCTAAAATATAACAGATATTAAAGCCTTAATGCCCTACTCAACAAATACATATATCTCCAGGATTAAGAAGAACTATTCCAAAAAAATTCTTGTTGAACTTTGAGGATTCATTGGGGTAGAAGGAAAGTCGGTTTGAATTTACAGTTTTGACAAAAGGTAATGAAATATTAAGTTACATGAACAGAGGCAGAAGTGACTCGAAATAGAGAAGTAACATTACCTTTCTAGCTGCTGTTTAGACACATCAGAAGTGTGTTCAGTTTGGGTTTGATGAGCCTCATGCTGGGAAAACGGAATGTAAATAGGAGATAGCTCAACTGTGTTTTGGCCCCTCTCATCCTCATCACTGGTGTCAACACATAGATAAAAGGGTAAATTGGAGGAAGTCTGGCAATCTCCTCACTTTCTCTACACCTGCTTCTCAGAGAAAGCATCCCTAGAATACTGAGAATCAAGAAAATTGCTGAGGTACATCTGAGCTACTACTTGTCTCAGGCCTGCTTTCTAAGCTTGCTGTTCTACTTTCTGTTTGCTATAGGAGTTTGGGCTTCATGTTGGTCTAGCCATTGGAACATATTGTCAGTATATCATTTTTATGTAAGGCAAAGAGTATGCACTTTCTGGAGCAAAATGTTTCAGATTTGATTAACAGGAATTTTCGGATGTTATGAACAGGAATCATCTAGAGTCAACACCGTTGCCCTTGCTAAGGACTCAGCTGAGGTTGTTAGGGTAAGAAAGGTGATGCGGACTGGGATGTACTGTCTTGGTGGATCTGCTGGGGGAGAGAAAGGAAAGAAAGGACATGCCCTGGGGTGTGATCCAGTTCAGACGGCTCTCTGTACCGTGCTCTGCCTAGACGTAGATCTGATTTGGCACTGAGATAGAAACTCATATCTCTGAACCTAGTTCAAGACTATGATTTGCAGAATTTACCCTAGGGCACATGTAAACTGTTTTATCTCCATATATAAGCATATCATTGGCACTGGTAAAGGCATATGAACTTAAGTTGATGACTGTGTTAGCCTTAAAAAAATGACTTAGGATCAGCAGAATAGATTTTTACATGATTATAGGTCGGAAAACTCTAACTTGATTTGGGAAATACCATCTGAGAAAAATAAGATGATAAAGATGGTCATATAAGGACAAAACTTTGCTTTCTAATGCACTGCATACTATTTATGCTAGACATCGTCTCCTGAGATTACTTACCTGAGCTCTTATATTATCAAAATAGACTTGCTCAAAATCCCATTCTGTTACAACCTGCTTTTTCTGCTGGGTCCCTAAATATGAGTGGGTTAATTGATCATGTCTTCACTAAATGTCATTTGATGACTTATTTTTAACATTACTGTGTTGTGGTTAAAAGAATCTTAAAGAGGAAATAGTTGTGAGGAATGTTAGCTGTGTAGCCAGCTGATGGGGGAGATTAGTGCCATTGGATTCACATTATGTCAACTGCTTCCATATCCTAAACATTTTTTTTCTGACTAGAAACTTCTTTCTCACTGCCAATTCTTTTCCATACTGTTCTCTATTTTCCCTTAGGAGGGCAGTTGTCTTCTACAGAGGGGAGAGTAATACAATTGAGCAAAAGCAGTGTCCTCTGCCATTGGCCTTAGGTTCTCTGGCTTATATTTATTATCTTTAAATACATAGTTTTATAGAAAGGTTTGTCTAGGTATAGTAGAAAGAAAGTTAAGAGCCTCAACCCAAGAAGATAAAATCTGAAATTTTATTATTTCAGGAAAATATCTTTTGTTCTACTTATTATGCATTATGTAATAGATAAGACCTATCTTCCCCTGAAAACACAAATGAGTATGCAGATATTCTAAACCTGCTCCCCTAGGCCCCTAGCACTAACTTTCCTAGACCCAGTAGGTTTCTTTCTCTGTTCTGAGCCCCCAAAGCCTGACCTCTGTGGATGGCATCATTGGACTCCCTTATTCTCTGGCTTCTGCCCAGGTTTGAGTGATGGGAGATGCAGGCAAGATGTGTCTGTATAAGTAGTAGTGGCTTCCCATTGTTGAAAGTCCCTGGGTACCTGAGTGTCTAGTAATAAAGTCTTCTTGGTTAGACTTTTGGAGTGGGCCATCTGTTTCTTGTTGGCACTCTAAACACAGGCTAAAAAAAAGTTTAGATAAATCTTGAATAATTTCATTTATTCTCCCACCTATTTATTATACACCTTCTATTTGTACTATCTTGGACACAAGGGTGGTGGACACTAGTTAGTTGTCTTACACACTGGGATGCTAGATGCCAGTTTGTCAAGGCACTTATCAAGGAGGGCAACAGGCTAACTATAGGGTAGTCTTTCTTATTCTATTGGAACCAGACTTCAGCTCTTGAAGGACCATTGCTCCGAGGTCCCAAGTCATTTATCTCCCTAGGCAAAAAGTTGTTCTGCCACTTAGGGTACAATGAATATGACCATGTATTTGTATATGTTTGTGCATTTATATGGTGAGATGAGAGGGTAAAGAGTAAAGGATAAACCAATGCTTGAAAATATTTTCCTTAACCCATTCTCTTTCTCTTTTGATGAGATGTCTCTGTAGACAGAATAGAAGGGATCTATTTAGGAAACATTTGGGATTCCAAGAATGTGATGAATAGAAAGAATCTAGCCTCTGAATTAGATAGATTTGAAATGGAACATTGGAACAAAGAGGGGCAGGGAAAGGGAGTGGAGTAGTTTGTTCCGAGGGCAGGGAATAAGAGCAATTAGAAAAAACTGACTAAAAGTTGGGCACGTATCTGGATTAAATCCCAGCTCTGCTTACTAATTACACAGCCTTTGCCAAGTCACTTAACCTTATCAACCCTTATCAAGAAGAAAGCTTTCTTCTCTGTTCAGTGAGGGCAGTTCCATGTATATTGCAAAGTTTCTGAGATATATAGCACTCAGTATTAGTGCCATGCACTAATTGCTCAAAAAATGATAGCTGCTATTATTGTGCAGTTAGTGCCACTTTAAAATGAGAATTGGTGATTTCATCATTGTGTGAACATGTAGGGTGTGCTTACACTAGATGGTATAGCCTTGTACACACCTAGGCTACATAAGCTACAAAGCTGTACAGCCTGTTACTGTATTAAATACTGTAAGCAATTGTAACACAATCATATTTGTGTATCTAAACATAGAAAAGGTAGAGGAAAAATATGGTATAAAAAATAAAAAATGATACACCTGTATAGGGCACTTACCATGAATGGAGTTTGCAGGGCTGGAAGTTGCTTGGGGAAAGTCAGTTAGTAATCAGTGAATGTGAAGACCTATGAAATTTCTGTATACTACCATAGATTTCATAACACTGCAAACTTGGGCTGCCCTAAATTTATAAAACAACATGAGATTAAATTAAGCATAAGAGAAAATGATACAATCAAGAGATGGGGTACGCTTGAGATGTATGAGGTTTCTGCCAGTATAACATGGCATATACTGTTTTACAGCAAACTTCTTTTGTGTGAGTAGAAAGAGTGCACTCTATAATAATGATAAAAAATATGGTATAATAAATACATTAATTGTTTATGATCATTATCAAATATTACATACTGTTCATAATTGTATGTGCTATACTTTGCAGTGCAGTAGGTTTGTTTACACCAGCATCACCACAAACTCGTGAGTAATGTGTTGCACTATGAAGTTATGACGGCTATGATGTCACTATGTGATAGGGATTTTTCAGCTCCACTGTAATTTTATGGAACCATCCTCATATACGCGGTCTGTCATCGATGGAAATGTCATTATGCAGTGCATGACTGTACAGCATATTATGTTTCCTATCAACGCAATCTCCCAGCTGTTCTTTCCCATAAATACACTTTTTTACTTTTTTTCCTGGTAGCTGATGTATTCTTGTCTCCTCTGTTTGTCCTTAAGTGTTATGAGGTTGGGACTTTTTCTTTTAAAGTAGTTTTGGAAGCTCTCATCAAATTTCCAAACTAGTAATGTCTCCCTATTAGCTCTCAGTATTCTGCAAAACACATATGTTTGCTAGGTTATTAACATTTATCTTTTGGAAAATCAACATGCCTTTGGTGCAGAGGCAAGAAGCCAAGTGCTGGATACAGGCCTTTGAAATGAGGAAAAAATAAATGTCAAGTGCTGAGGATGTTGATCTGGAGTTAAATCCTGTTCATAAATGGCCTCTGTAAACAATTTTGGCCACTGGTCACTGACCTCCTCGGGATTTGATCTTGTGAGACTATTCCTTGGTCATTAGTTCATCAAACTGTGTATTCTTAGTTAAAGAAATAATACAGCAGCCATATTTATTTACCACATATCCCAGGTCTTTAAATAAGACCTAAATAGCTGTGCTCAAATTAGTAAAGACATGCTGACATCAATCAGTTTTAGAGAAAAAGAAAAAGTTTATAACACTTTGGGAGCTTTTATTTACAGGACAATGATTTGAGACTGTCAGTTGTATTTAGTGAGGTCTGGCATTATATAACTAGGGCCAGGACTGTGCCTACAAATTTGCTTGTGCAGAATAAATTGAGGGACACATTATGTTCCCCTTGATCAAAAGTATCTCCTCTCCCTCCAAGCCTGCACTAATCTGACTTGTGGCCTAAAACGCCTAGAGTCATTCTTTTTAGAGAAAACAAGCAAGCAGGTTTTTGTTGTTGTTGTTGTTGTTGTTGTTTGTTTGTTTGTTTGTTTTTAAAGCAATTACTATTGGTGCTTCATTTAGTGAGAATAATAATAATATACAAAAGATTCAGCTCATGTCTTCAAGGAAGTTGCAATTATGATTTAAGGCATTTTCTTGGAATAGTTTCCATTCTTTTGGCTGCAAGTAGTTAAACTCAACTTAAACTAGCTTAGACCAAAATTTTAAAAAAATCGATTTACTGGCCGATTTACATGAGCAGTTGATTGAAGGGGCAGCAGTTGTCGTGGAGCTCAAAAGTTTCTCTCATCTGTCTCTGTTTCTCTTTCTGGTTTGAAATCACTCTTGGACAGCTTCTCCCTTGTGTCTGGAACTGTGGCCATCAGCCACACAATGATTTATTACCAAAAAGGATCAGACTCTTTAGTTTCGGTTTTTAAGAGTCATAGGACTTAGAAGGACCTAGCTTAGCTCACATGGTTGGAGGCGGTGTGGGGTGAAAGCTTCTCCCTGAAATGACTGAGATGTAGTGTAGGAGAAGGTTTCCCCCAACAAGGAGAGTGATGTTATCATCTGGGGACAATTAACACAATATATATCCATCAGTCTCTTCTAAATCCCCAGAAATTATTCCTCTTTCTCAGGTGTTTGGAAAATGATTAATGCAGGCAATAAGGCTAACAGAGAAATTTTACAGAATAATATAAATTAGCCCTTAGCTGATATACTAACTTTCAATACCATTGAAAGCCAAGATATTTAAAGATAAATTTGATTTCTCTACTAATTTATTTAATAATTGAATTCTGTACTGATAAGATAGATATTTTAAGGTCTGTTTTAATTGTAGATGCAAAATGCGGTACCTGATAACACTAATAGTATCGCAGCACGCTTGTCTATCCACAGCCTCTGTAAATTAAAAAATAAATGAACATGCAAAGTAATTTATTTCTAATAAAGAATATTTAAGGAAACCAGTTTAAAATGATCTGAATATTGTTCTTACACTGAACTGTAAGCTTCCGTAATTTGGGGTAATACTATGAAAAACCTATTGAATGTACTTCCTTTAAGCAAAATTAACTTTTAGAATATAACAAGTGTGTTGCTTGCAAGCCATCTCCCCATCTGCCCAGGGACACTGAGGGGGAACCTGAAGAACATCGAATAGAGAATACAGTTGCAGAGCTCAGTGTCAGCTGGCCCTGCCTCCTCCTCACAGGATATTTGTGATATTTGACAAGCTTCTGACTTCTCTCTGCCTTAGTTTCTTCAATTGTAAACCAACCATCCCTATTGCATGTTTTAGCAAGGTCATGCTGAGGGTCTGAGATAAAGAATATTCTTTCCGGTTCCTTGGGAAGCTGCATATTCTTGTTTGTTTTCCACAAATCTTGGAACTTGCTTTTCCCATGTTCTATGTTAACTCCAATTATATGAATAATTTTATCCTTTGCTGATGGAGCAGAGAGGCAATAGCTATCATTACTTGCCAACCAAAGCTCTAGGTAAAATCATTATCATCATCATGAATTAATGTAATTCTTATTATCCTCAAGACGATATGTTATTATAAAGACAGAGACAAATTAGGAAGATATTTAAAAAGATAAATATGCCAAGTATCAACCGTATGACAAATTGTGAATAGTCACTGTAGGCTGCAGGTGGTATGGAAGGTGTTTTAGAGAAAGGGAGAGATGATATGGGCCTGGTAGGCTTTAGATAAGTAGATTGAAAGAGGCCAATCCTTCTAGGCAACAGAAACTTGCTATGCAAATCTGTGCAAGCAGGAATGGGTATGTACATATGAGAAATGTAGGTGGTGATAAGAAAATGTCTTAAAATAGGGCAAGTCAGCTGCATTCAATGTTAATGAAATGTTTAAAGGTGAAAGGTGGAAGATCATGTTTGCTTGTAGTTGGGATTGATCTAGCGAAGAGGCAGATAATAGAAAAGATAGAAAAGTGAAAAGACGTAATTACAGGCATTGAGTTTTTGGAAAGATAAGAAGAGATCGGATATAGAGTACGACTGGAGATGTACAGCACTTACACTGTGCAGCAGAAAAAGCAGCAGAGTTCAGAGTCCAAACTTTTGAAGTACTTACTGCCAAGCTGATTGTAATCTCCCTAAGGAGTACAGCCCCATTTTAAATTTACATTCTTTTTTCTTTTTGTCTGGTCAATGTAATTCTCTCAGTTTAAGGAGAATGGTGAAGGAAGAAAAGAACAGTTGGTAGGCAAAATTAGAGGAATTCATAGACTGGAGATCTTGATGAGCAACATCTGATGTATTAAGGGTACTAGACAAAACAAGTTGAAATGAGTAGGAGAGTGTAGTTTTAGAGGAGTTGCCTTTATTATTTCAGTGATGAAGTAACTGCACTTGAAAATGAGGCCAGGGTGTGGCCGTGGAAGTGAGTGCCTGAAATAGAGCTGGCAAGATCCTTAGGGTTAAGGATGATGAAACCCAATGAGCAAAGATTTGGCATGGATCAGCTATGTGTCCCTTGGGGTGATGACAGGATTTAAGGATGAGAAAAAGGACAAAGGCTTCAATAAAAAAAAAGGAAGAGTGAGAATAATTTTGATTGGTGACAGTGCAGAGAAGGGGTAGAAGGTAGGGCTTAATGGGAGGAGAGGAGTAATTATTCAGAAGTAGCAGTGGAGAGCAAGGAAGCTCCTGATGGGGTCTTGATGTACTCGATACACAGAAAAACAATTGAGTAAACTTAGGTAATCCATTTCCCCTGGGGAAAATGGAATTTTAGTAAATGATAAGCATTGTAAAAATTATGAACAAAGAATTATGAAGAATATGGGTTTATTAATCTTAGAATGAGAATTCCCAAAAGAGGATTGAGGTGTGAAATCAACAGTGGAAGTTTGGATCATTGAAAAGAAACCACATGAAAAGGAAAGTAAGGAGAATATGAGTCTACTAACTTAATTGGCAGTGACCAAGGAAAATAGTTTGAAGATCTGTGGACATTTCTGACTCGCAAGTGGTCAGGATAATGGCTGATGTTACCCTCATGAACACAAAGCTCAAACACTCAGAATTTAATTGCATCCAGTTCGAGCCTAGAGAGAAAAGTCTCTTTATCTAATTTTCCACTTGTGGTCACTGTTCAGATGTTGTATTCAGAATAATTTTACTAAAATGACAACTTAATTGTAATATCTCCTTTGCTTAAGCCCTTTAAATGCTTCTCCGCTCAAGCTGAGGTCCAAGCTACTTAACCTTGAATGAATAAAGAAGGAGGAATAATTTTTGGAGGAAAATATTGAAAAATATGAAGAAAAAATAGAGAAATGCAGGTGAGTTTTAGGAAAATGGAGAATAGAAAAAAAGGAGAAAGATTTGATAAATATATAAACATAAATCGAAGAAGAAAGGAGCCATGTGCCATCCTATTTGAAGGATATCAACAAGAAATCAAAGGAGCTAAATCAGTATTTTGTTTCTGCTTGGTCTGTCACGTTCTCTGGCCTTAAACCATGAGACAGGTGAGTGGAAGAGACAGGCTTTTGATTCAGACAGCTTAATCAGAATTTGAACATTGGCTCTACCATAAATTAGCCCTGACCTTAGGCAAATCACTTTACCTCTCTGAACTACAGGTTTCTCATTTGTAAATTGAGATTAACAATATGTACCCCTATGTTGCTTTGAATGTTAAATGTGAAAACATAAAAAGTATATGGCATAGTAATTGACACCTGGTAAATGTTCAGCAAATGTATATTTCACCTTTCTCTTTGGATCTATGAACTTCTGATCTGGTTTTCTCATTACTTCTAGTTTTATTGATAGTTTTATGCTTCTGCTTATCAAAATTCAGTATCACCTTGGACTTGTTCTTGGTATCTTTTTTTTTTAATGGCTCATTTCTCCATTTTATTCTAATTACTAAATCTATGATATTTGCATTGTTGGTCCAGTTTTCTCTTCGGCAATCAAAACCTAGAACAAAGAATTCTCACTGCCTTCAGGAGATTTTACTTGAATGTTAATTTCTAGCTAAAATTAAACACATTAGAGAATTAAGTTCCTTGTGTCTATCACCATAGGCAGCAATAAAGTTATCCACAGTTTTATACCTGGGAGGATTGACTTTCATATCCAATCTAACTTCAGGTAGTGGACTGTTTCCACAGGGCAATAACTTTTTTTTTTTTTTCAATGAGTCATAGTCTCTTACCTCTAAGTCTTTAAGTGTTTCCAAACAAATTTATTCTTCCATTGCCTAGTGCTTGGACTTTAGGTGGGTCACTTTGGCCTTCTGGGTCTCAATTAAAAAATGAGAGATTTGTGATTATTCTTGCTCAAAATCAATATGATTCTGTGAAGTCTAGAGATACTGCACCCTTTTCTAGAGGCCACACAGTTGGTCAGTAGCAGACTCAGGAGGAGAACTCATACCTCCTGGCTCGCGGAGCAGTGTGCTTCCCCATGTGCTCCGGTTAACAAAGAAACAATGCCATGTGTTGCCATCTTTCCTATTACTTTCCCATATGAAATATTAGGTCAACTAACCTACTCTTTTTATTCTTCTTGCCACCACCCCAAATATCTGATAATAGAGAAGAAACATTGTCTCTAAAATGCTGGTATAGAATAATGAGTTCCAGGGATCTAAGGTAAAGGAGAAGGTGGTAGAGAAAAATTAATGACAAGAAAAGAGAGGTAAATAAGACGTTCAGATGTCTTCTTTGGAAAAGCATGATGGGTTGTCCAGTATAAAACCTGAAGCTCCAAGGAACACACCACTAATGAACTAAGATGTTGAAACACAAGCCTTTCAGTAGTGTTGGCAAGGTGACCTTTGCTGTCATATTGCCTGTTTACTGTACATACATCTTACATAGGTCATACATAAGCCTAAGTTTGTACTTTTAAAATGGGGAAATTCCATGTGATTTCGCTGCCTCTGGGGTATGAACATGAGGAGGAGCTAGAAATAGTGTCACGAAACCTTATGTTTGTGTTAATCATCCTCAATATGACAAATGGGTAAGAAAGAACCTTTGGAAAACCCCCAGGAAAGGCAGGATGAGGGAAGAAAGTAACAGATGACTGTTAACTCCTGGAAAACTGTTCATTCTTACAGATGGCGAATGGTGAAGACAGTAGGAGAAAAATAAAAATAAAAAGCAAAACCCAACATTACAGCTTTCTGTTTTGAAACTAAACCATTTGGTTCTATCTCTTCTCTTTCTGGAAAGTTATAATGTTTCGGAGATAAATCCTAAGTTTTCTCTTAAATAAGATTTTAGTTTCAGAGAAGTGGCCAAAATATTAGGTTCTTCCCTTTGGACTGGGCACTGGCTTTATTCTGTACCTGGGGCTACAGATTTACAGATGTTCCACACAGAAATACCTCCAATTGGTTATGTTCTGTTTCTCATTGGTCAGGGACAAGATGCTGCCTCCATGCCTCCCACCCTAACAAGATGTCCAAATGCTCCTCCCTGTTAGTGTAATTGCACACAATTACATTTCTTTAATAAAGTTTTTCTTTTCTCTGATTCAAGCTGGTTTTGCCCAGTTAATGGCATTGTGACTCGCTTTTTTCTACCCTTATCCTTCCACCTCTGTATGCCTGCTCCTTTAATCATCAAGCCTTAGTGCGTAAGATTAACTGAGCCTCAGGTCTATAACCATGAGGGCAATAGATTTTGGTTAGACTTTAGACTAAGGGTAACATCTTGGCTTTATCTAGATGTGTTTTAGCTGTAGGCTCACTGAGGCAGAACAATCTCACTGGCCACGGGACCAGCTTCCCCATCCTCTTGTCCAATCAGCAGCACCCACGACTCCAACTCCCTTAGTTTCCATGACTACTGACTTTTCCCTATATAATCTCTGCTTCCGAGACACCTGGGGAGCCAGGTTGTTGGGAGCAATAGCTCGAGCAATAGCTCGTCTATGTCTCCAGGACTTACAACTCTCTGAATAAACCTTACTTTCTTTGCCGAAAAACCTGCTCACATCTCTTTTTCGGCTTAGACGCGCGCAGGCAGACGGACCCCTTTTTTGTCCCGGAAACATGAAGGGGCTAAGAAATTTCCTGGACTAGTGAATTGTGGGTTGTTCTTAGGTGGACGACATGGGGTGGTGCTAACTCTTGAGTCCATTTGATTGTTATTGTCCCTTCTATTCTGCTTCCCAGTATTTGAGAAAAAAGATCTTTCCTCTTCCCTTTTTAAAAACTACTGGTTTTTCTTTCCCAACTATCTTTGCTTTATCTTGGATCTACTCTTTGCCTTCTGTCCTACTACCCCCAAGTGCTCTAGTCTAGTAAACAAGAAAGCTGGCTCTGCAAGCCTGGATTTCAGAATCTTCCTCTCAGATTTAACTTTGCTTCTGTTTTGTTGTAGGCCGGAGGAGGAAAACTAGCTCTTGATTAAGAGTGAGTGAAAAGGAAGAGTGAAATTTATAAAAAACAACCATACTAATATTTTGAGCTAACACTCTACAACACCTATGCAAATGACAAAGTTGGAGTTAATATCTGCCTTTTCTTAAGCAGGGCCAGGCGGTCTGAGATGAGAAAGTTTTTTTTTTTTTTTTTGATTAGTTTGGTTTTGTAAGAGACATAAAAGCAAATTTGAATTAGCCTTAGTAAGGAAATTGATTGGAGAGATCTGATGATACCTGGTGAAATAAAAGGAAGAGAACATTCCATTATAAGAAGGGCAAGAATTCAGCTGGGCCTTAGGATAAGCCAGCACAAGCTCTGCAGTGCCTTTGGGGAGCTTTTTCTATTGCCTGCTGACTCTTTTCCCCATGTCTACAGACTGGTTTTCTCCCTGTGGTAGAAAACACAACCACTCACTAACACCTAAATGTAACTGTATTTGCAAGAAAGAAACTGTTTCTCTCCCCTCTAAAAAAGAAAAGAAGAAGAAGAAGATGATGATGATGATTAAAAAGAAGAAGAAAAAACAATCTAGTAGGGTCAAAAATTTATTTTAGACAAGAACACATTTCAGAGCATCTATTGGGTCTTCATAGAGCAAGAGAAGTAGCTATTAAGAGGTATATTTTGACGATGAGTGTATTTTTCAGTTCTAGCAGCTTGGTGGGAGTAAAATTGAAAATGTAAGTGGGGTAAAAGGAGGAAATTAGTACTGATCTGCACAATAAGAATATTAAATATTTCATTGTGATGTTGCTGGCCTTGCAAAGTCTGTCTAGGAAGAAAAATATTTATCTTCTGCCTTATGAATTGAGATTATGCTGGTTTATAAGAATTTATATTTATATTTTCGAGGTGTGTGTGTGTGCGTGTGTGTGTGTGTGTGTGTGTTTCTACTGCTACCTGCTGTAAATGGGAAGGATAATGAGACAAGTTCAATGACAACTTCTGTTACAGAGAATTTTAGAACCCCTGGGTTGTTACTTCAGACTGAATAACAGACATGTAAAACTATACTACAGAAGGAAGTCAGATGCATCTTAAAAGCAAAATAATTTGTTGTCATCATGGGCATAATTTCCCAAAACTCATACAGAACATCACATAGAGGGATAGACCTGAAGAGAAGAGCATGAGCTTAGGGATAAGGGATATCCATGAGTGGCTATTGAGGAGAAGCAGAGTCTGCCACCCCCAAATATGCCTGTCTGAATGTTTATTATTTTAAGATGGTTATTTCCAAGAAACAAACAACTCAGAAAGAAACTCCTCCCTAAATGCTTAAAAGAATTTAGAGGGTCTGCTCCTGGAAGGAAGCTATTGTCACCGATAATTATATTTAATATAAACTAGTTGTGATAGACAGGAAGGAACCTGGCAAGACCTGTTTGATCAAAGTCCTCTCTGTGTTCCATTGTTAAAGATAGCCCAGCAAATATTTATTTACCAAAATTTCTTTTCTATCTCCATGTGAATTGCTTTTCTGCCTTTGAAGTCACAAACCATAACTCTCTACCTCTTTCTCCTTAGCTCAAAATGATATATAAGCCTTAATTGAGCAATCTGTCTTGGAGCCCCATATTCTTATGGAACCCTCATGAGTACATATGTAATAATTATTTTTATCTTTTAAATTGTCTCATGTTAACTTGATAATTAGTCCAAGCCAGAAGAACTGGGAAGTGTAGAAGAAAATTTATTTTTCTTTCCCCACACTACTCTACATATTTTTAACTTCTTGGATGCTTTTCTTTTAAATGATATACACAACAGATGACAGTCAATAAGTATATCATCATAGAAAACTACATAGCTTCAAGAATATCTGCCTAGAGAAGAAACAAGTTATTCACAGAGTTGTGCAATCATTACCACAATCAATGTTAGAACATTTCGTTGTCCCAGAAAGAAACTTATATATTTCCTACATTCCAAAAAATGATCTGAGGCAATAAAAGAAAAATATAAATTCATTTATTTGTTTTGTTGACACCTGCTATATTCAAGGCATCATGCTCAGTCCAAAAGATATATTAAATGAATAAAACAGGTTAGATAACTTTTAAGCAGGAACTGAAAACATCTTATAGCATATGTGTCACCTTATACTCTCTCTATTGTCACTTACATGTACACTATGGGATTCCGAAGTATGAGTCACCTTGACTCATACAGTTATATTCAGCCTGTGTAATGGGTTCATCAGGAAGTCTTGTTGACTTTTTTTTCAAAATACGATTTCATTTCCACTACTATAATTGTAGATGAAGCATTTTTTGTATGCTTGTATTATAACTTCAGTTGGCTTCAGAACTCTGATTTCTGTACTTTATTTTATTCCAAAAATATGACGAGATGAATTTTATAAAATGAAACAATAAAATCCTCAGATTTTATTGTTTTATCCTTTTACTCAAAACTTCCAATGACCCTTTTTCTTATTTTATTAAATCTACATGCTCTGCCAAGTTTAAAGTTCTCTATCATGTTGCCTCTTCTTGCCTCCATTAATCCATTCACTAATTCATTCAGTATATATCTCTAGGTGCCTACTGTGTGCCAAGTACTATGCTAGGGCTGAAAAGAATACCTTGAGGAAGATCCCTGCCCTCATAGAGCATGTGATACAGCTGAAGCCTGGAAAGTAAGCCATGGAGTAGACACGATGCTAAAGGGCAGCTTAGAGCATGGCGGGAGAAGCTTAGAGGATGGGCATACACTCTCACCTGAGAATTAATGAAAGTTTTCTTGGAGGAAGTGGCAGAATGTGGATCCCAGTCAGTGAAGGAGAGGAATAACATTATTCCAGGTAGAAGAAGTTGTACAGTAGAGGATAGAGGTGAGAAAGATTCCCACTTACTTATTAAAGGGAGTGAAAAGTTAAAAACACAGTTGAAGAAATGGATGGCATAGGATTCAGGCTGAAGTGGAGAAATCAGTCTTGGAAAGGAGGAGGGAAGGATGAAAGGATGGAATGCTAATTTCATAGGGTTGGTGTTAGGAAGTAGAGGCAGCAGCTCTCTTATTTGATGGTTCTTATTTTTCCTGCAAAGCAGGAGCTAAGGATCTCAGCTGAAGGTGGGAGGTAAGGGTTGCAAGTGGGATCAGATGTGAATGAAGATTTGGAATAGCTCTGTTATTAGACAAACAACACTGTAGGACATTCTAGGCCAACAGAGATGGAAAACAGTGAACCTATACTGTGGTGGTGAGGAACGCAGGCTCCATAATAAGACACGCCTGGATTCAAGTCACCATGAGTCCCTGCTCTGATTTTGGGCAGGTATGTAATGTTTCTGATGCTTAGTATTTTCATACAGTAGAGATAATATTAGTACACTGGATTATTCGTGAGGTTTTGGGTAGGATTAAATGAGAAAATACATGTAAAGCACTTAGCATGATGTCTAGTACGTAGTAAGAGCTTAATCAATATTTTCTATTTACAATAGTTAAGTACCGGTTTGGTCCATAGTAGTGGGAAAAAAAAAAAAAAAAAAAAAAAAAAAAAAAAACCAGAGAGAGAAAGAGAAGAAACAAGATAGCATGGTGCCATCATAGGTACAGGGTACAGGGACTATCTTCATGTACTGCTTGGTTCCACAGAGATTCACAGGCCAACTGACCTATATCTCCTCAGATATATACAGTGACTTGCCCAGAGTGGGTTTCTGCAAGTCTGAGGACCTGCTCATCACCTTCCTTTGTCATAGTCTATATTCCTTATTGGATATGAGTCAGAAGCACGTTAGTACTTGCAATGTTCAATTAAACAACATATATTTAAGCACATTTAACTTAATAGAATACAGATTTGAGCAAAAAGAAGTCATCTGTAACATAATCGGGTTATTCATACTCTTGGATGATTGCCTTTGTACGATTCATGGTCTGAACATCTCCACATGAAGTTACAAAGCAGTTTGGTAGATGTTATATTAACTATTTAGTTTAGTTCTCCTCTTTTTATGTTATAATTTCCTTTAGTTATCCCAATCCTTCTGTAAAGACTGATACAGTTGTTTAACCTTTTGTAAAGATACTTTGTGGATTTAAAGAATGGGCAATACAGGAAATACATCTTGAAACAGAATAACCCTTTTCTCCATAACAGTGCACAGAAAGCAGTGGGAAGCTATTGAGGTGACCAGTGACGTGAAGTTTTCTTATGGATAAACTGAGAATATCAGGGTGCACCACAGTGAGGCCTATGATGTAATGGCTGTGTGGACACTATAGAAAGAGATGTGAAAAGATCACTTTAAGCATAAACTTGAGACAGCTAACAATAAATTGGGAAGGAAATTGACACTTGGAGTACATGGTATGATCAAATTCTAAGTCCCAGTTGTGAAATCTTGGGATACGATCATACTGAGTCGACTTGGGTAAGATGTTAAGATCCATACCCAATACCCAATTAATGCAAGGGTCAAGCATTAACTTGGCTACTCCTGTAGATATATGGGTGGGGAAGAGAAAGCAGTTTTCAAAATGAGAGAAGGACTGGATGGCCAATCCCACAGTAATACTTCTTTCACTATTAAGCATTAAGACTGTGAGAATATCAACTTTTTGGCAAAGTTGACTTTTCCACACACTCTTCCTATGAATCATACATATGGATTATAGAAGTCATTGGTAAAGGGAGATTAACTTATTACATGTATAGTCTCTGTCTTTCATGCCTTTTTGTGTTTAAGTGTGAAGTCAAACTTGAAACACTCACTTCTCAAGATGACGAATTAATAAAAGCCCTCTGGAATCCCAAGAAAATTAAAAAGAGACATTGCTTTTTTGATTTTAAGAAAATTGAAGTTTTTATGTTATCTTATATATCCTGATAGAAGAAAATTGAGAAAACAAATAAAATGACACCAGAAATCACCAACTAGAAATTTTGTACATTGAAAATTAATAAACAACAGCAACATAAATATCTTCTTTTATTCCAGCTTTATTGAAGTATAAAGGACAAATAAAAATAGTATATATTTAAGATGTACATGTGTTAGTTTGATATATGTATACATTGTGAAATGATTAGCACGAAAAAGATAATTAACATATTTATCACCATTTGGGAGGAGTGGTGAGAACATTTAAGATCTATTCTCAGCAAATTTTAAGTATAAATTATAATATTATTAACTATAGTTATCATGCTATAATTAGATTCCTAGAATTTATTCTTCTTGGAACGGAAAATTTGTACCCTTTGACCAACATACTCCCATTTCCCCTATTTCCTAGCTCCTGGTAACCACTATTCTACTCTCTGGTTCTGAGTTTAATGTTTTTAAATTCCACATACATGTGAGATGATACAGTATTCATCTTTCTATGTCTGGCTTATCTCACTTACTACAATGTCCTCCAAGTTTATCTATGTTGTCACAAATGACAGGATTCTTTCTTTTTTATTGCTGAATAATATTCCACGATGTATATATACAGACACCACATTTTCTTTCTCTGTTTATCAGTTGATGGACACTTAAGCTCTTTCCATATCTTGGTTACTGTGAATAATGCTATAATGAACATGACAAGGTAGATATCTCTTTGAGTTCATTTTTTTGAAATATACCCACTAGTGAGACAGCGGAATTATAGAGTAGCTCTGTTGTTAATTTTTTTGAATAACCTCTGTACTGTTTTCCACCTCTGTGCTGTTTTCCATAATGGCTGTACCAATTTACATTGTCACCAACAGTGTAAAAGGGTTCCTTTTTCACCACACCCTTGTCAACAATTATCACTAGTTTTTTGATAATAGCCATCCTAACAAGAGTGAGCTGATATCTTTTTGTAATTTTGATTTGCATTTACCTAATGATTAGGAATGTTGAGAACCTTTTCAAGTACTTGTTGGCCGTTGGTAAGTTTTCTTTGAAAAAATGTCTATTCAGATCCTTTGCCCATGTTTTAAACAGTTTACTCATTCTTTTGCTATTGAGTTATAAGAATTCCTTATATATTTTGAATATTAATCACTTAATAGATATATGGTTTATAAACACTTTCTCTCATTTCATAGGTTGCTTTTTCATTTTGTTGATTGTTTCCTTTGCTGTGCATAAACTATTTTAGTTTGATGTAGTCTCACTTGTTTATTTTTGCTTTAGTTGCCTATGCTTTTGGTATTATATCCAAAAAATCATTGACAAGACCAATGTCGAGGAGATTTTTCTTATTTTTTTTTGTTTTAAAAATCTTATGGTTTCAAGTCTTATGTTTTAAGTTTTTTTTTGTTGCTGTTGTTTTTGTTTTTGTTTTTGTTTTTGTTTTTTACACCTACAGCATCTGGTCTTCCTAGGTGGTCTCCCATCCAATTACTAACCAGGCCTGATCCTGCTTAGCTTCTGAGATCAGATGGGATCAGGCATGTTCAGAGTAGCATGGCTGTAGACATGTTTAAGTTTTTAACCCATTTTGAGTTTTTATTTTTGTATACACTGTGTGAGATAAGGGCCCAATTTCATTCTCTTGCATGTAGATATCCAGCTTTCCTAACACCATTTATTGAAGACTATCCGTTCTTCACTGTGTATTCTTGGCATCTTTGTCATAGGTTAGTTGACCACATATGCATGGGTTTCTTTCTGGGCTTTCTGTTTTTTTCCACTGGCCTAAGTGTCTGTTTTTATGCCAGTGCCATATTATGTACTTACTATAGTTTTATAATATGCTTTGAAGCCATAAGTGTGATACTTCCAGTTTTGTCCTTTGTTTTCAAGATTGCTTTGACAACTTGAGGTCCTTTGTGATTTCTTATGAATTTTAGGATTTTTTTCTATTTTTGTGAAAAATGCCATTGACTTTTATCATTAAATAGTGGAGATTGGATGGGTTTATAGATGGATGGACCACTTTGGGAAGACTTATTAAAAATTTGACAACATTTTGAGTATAGCAGTGTTCTAAAGCAGGGGTCCCCAACCCCCGGGCCACAGACCAGTACTAGTCCATGGCCTATTAGGAACCAGGCTGCACAGCAAGAGGTGAGTGGTGGGCAAGAGAAGCTTCATCTGTATATGAAGCCGCTCCCCAGAGCTAGCATCAATGACTCAGCTTCACTTCAGATTATCAGGCATTAGATTCTCATAGGAGCACTGGTCCCTGGTACAAAAAAGGTTGGGGACAGCTGTTCTAAAGTATAACTGGCTAACATAGGAAATATAATATAACTTAGGAAAGGATATCAGCATAGGAAACAGGAGAAACTGAAGTCAACTCAGTGCTCTTTCTAAGGCTGAGTGAAAAGGCCTTAAAATTGCACCACTGTCAAATCTAAGAGGTATTGCCTATAGTCGCCAGGAAAAACCACCAATTTGGTGGTAGCTTCTTTTTAGTTTAATTTAAAAGTACAGGAAAGAGCAGTGTTTAATTTTTGTCTTGGATTCTACTGGATGTTGATGGAATTAAATTGGACGAGGAAAAGATATGATTCCCATTAGTGGTGTATTGAAGATGAGAAGTAGGATGGAGACAAGGTAAAAGCCACCAGGATGAGTTTATTGCCTTCAAACTACAAGTCTCTAAATTATGAAGAAAAGTCTGTTGTGCTTGTAGGTTAACATACCTTTGAAATGCCTCTTTTTAAGATCCCTTGGAAGCATAACCACCCTCAAAAAAAGCAATAACTTTGTTAACTATCCTGTAATCCATTCCCGACTTTGCTTTTTCCCACTTTTATGTAATCTTCCTTACGTTCCCTCCTTAATTTCAAATGTATAAAGAAAACTGCAAATTGATGTTCTTGGGAGCACTTGCCTCCTGGCAATTGTCATCAGTTTGGCTCAAAAACATGCTTATAAAAATTCTCTACAGGTTTGGATTTTTCTTGTGTTGACTCATAGTATTTAAGTATTGTTAATGTTATACTACTTTAAGTTATAAGATATCAAGGAGAAGAAATATCACTCAAGGATTTACCTTTTCTTCTGGAGGTGGGGATAGTACATGGTATAGTTAGTTGTATTAGGTCAGGTGGAATTATAACTTTGTTATTTGGTTTAAGGAGATGCATATGGATGTTAGCTTGAGAGGAGGTAGACTTGTGATGGTTTATTTTATGTGTTAACTTGACTGGGCCAAGAAGTGCCCAGACATTTGGTCAAACATTATTCTGGGTGAGGGTGTTTATATCTATGAGGGTGTTTCTGGAGGAGATTAACATTAAAATCAGTACACTGACTAAAGTTGATTGCCCTATGTGGGTGGGCCTCATCCAACCAGTTGCATGCCTTAAAAATACAAAAGTCTAACCCTACCACAAGTAAGAGGAAACTCCTCCTGCTTGACTGTGTTAGAGTTGGCATATAAATCTCCTGTCTTTAGACTTTGACTGGAACTTATACCATTGGGTTTCTTGGTTCTTAGTCTTTCAGAATGCAGGTCTTGGGACTCTTCAGCCTCTATAATCACATGAACCAATATTTTATAATCTCTCTCTCTCTCTCTCTCTCTCTCTCTTTCTCTCTGTATACATATTCAGTTTCTCTGGAGATCTCTGACTAATATATTCTTATAACTGAGAGATAAGGTCAGAAAATATGATACTCTGTTTGAGCTAGCATGGATCAATATGAGACATACAAAGTGAATCATTGCAGATGTCTTTCTTAAAGTAGCCTATTCTAGGAGATGATTTTACTGTGTGAGTGATGATACTAAGATGTCCTTTATCTTTAATCTAAAATAAAATGTGTATGTTGTCAAAAGGCTTAAAAATGATAATGCTGGCTCAGTGATAAATGATATACAATATAGCTCCAGAATTATAAATGAGAGCACATCTCATTTATTAGTGTACATTTTTTAGATCTCTTATGAGACATATTTTTGTGATAGAGCTGACCTTTATGCCTTGTTATTCTACCCCATGATCATTCGGTTCTCACTTCTCTGATTCAATAAGTAACCTTAGGGAAGAAAGTAAACAAACAGTCCAATGAAAACCTTCCAACTTTCTGATGTTTTACTTTTTAGTATGATTATCTAAATTCGTATTTTAGCCTATCATTCACTCATGTCACAAATAGCTACCAAATGCCAGCTAATAATCCAAATACTTTCTAGGTCTTATAGATAGCGCCAAAGGTACCCAAAGTATCCTTCTTTTAAGGAACTCAAATTTATGAAAAACAGAGATGTAAATAAGTACTACACAATACAATATGCTATGAAGGGCCATGAAAACACAACGAACAGAGGAAAAAAGTGAATTCACTTTGAGAAGTGATGAAAGATTCTAGAGGAGGTAAAATCTGATTGGGTTTTGAAAAATGTGTTAGTGTTTGCAAAAAGAGCATAATTGGGGAAAAGGCATGGAGGAGAAGCTAAATAGTCTGTGTGGGGAATGGGTAAGAGTTTTGTGTGGTTAAAGAGGTGTGTTTGTGAAATGTATGGGTTTGGCTAGAAGGGTTAGTGGGTCATGTGTGTGCCCTGCTAAGGAGTTTGGGGATCTTCCTTATAGCAAACTAGCTATCTAGTCTTTAATTGAGAGAAAAACATAATCAAATTTGGATTTTAAAAAGGTTAGTTTGTTATGTGGACAGGGATATGCACTTAGGAGACACTTGTTTCAAGGAAACCAGTTAGGAAATTATTTTAATAGTTTAGATGAGAGATGACAATGAGCCAAATCAAAGCAATAAGAATGGGAAAACAAAGGAGAATTAAGGAGTTTGATTTTATGAGTAACTTCATTGGAGCTCAGTCAGACACATTAAGTTGTAAATCTGATACTAATCAAAATTGTTATCTCTGGTGATACTTCAATATGTATATTCCAAATAGATCCCATTTAACAGCTGCTTTCTCTACTGAGCAGATAAATAAGAACAATACTTATACAACCTTTTAAATTGAATTTTAGTTCATTTTCCAGCAAACTTGGCCAGTAATCCTATAAAATATTTTTATTTCTTCATTTTTTGGTTTACGTTACTCTTGTGAAGCATGTTTGCTACTGTCTAGAGCTCAGTGAGATTTAAAATGCCGCTAAAACTGTGTCCAAGAAAAAAAGCCAGAGCTATTAGAGATTTTGAACATTTGGTTAGCTTCGCCACCAATCAGGAGATTTTTAAGGTGATGGAATTGATCTGTATGATACTGTAGGGGTGGGTAAAGTAATGCATTTGTCAAAACCCACAGAACTATACGTCATAGTGAGCTTCGTTTATGTAAATTTTTTAAAAATCAGTAAGAATGTTGAGAGAACCCAGGATATTGGGAGAATTCGGACCACAACAAATTAATTTAACTGTATTACAAATGTATGATATAACTTCACTGAAGGGACCAAGAATAAAAGGATCTGACTTAAGGGACTTTGGAAAAAGTATTATGATTGGATAATGTAAATCTAAAGACAAAAAAAGAACTATTCATAAACACAGTGCTCTGCTTAGTAAATTTGTTTTTTACAACAGTATGTGTTAGCAGTTCTGAAACTGTCCTACTTGTGTATTACAGATGAAAATAAATAAATATAGTGTAAATAATGAGAGCCAGATTTTTCACTGTCAGAGAAAGCAGTTATAAATGAGTTAGAGAGGGCAGGGGAAAGGCTAAAATGAATCCTGTGATGCTAAATTAGAGTTGGTGATATTATTATAAACTTATTTATTTTGATATACAAATATATAAATACAGAAATAAACATAGATATGTATGTATATATGGGCTAGGTACATACATGTATTTCCTAGGCCTGTCTACTAAGAGAGCCTAGAAAGAGTAACACTCTAGTAGGAAAACAAACATACCCAATGCCCAGATCTTGGTTTTTATATATCATTCTTCAATAAAAAGAACCAGCAGTACTTGGAGAAATGGCTGAGTCTGGGTCTAGAACAAGAAAAATACAAGATTCTGGAGCATCTTAGAGTGATGGAAAGTAAAGCATTGCTAAAAATAAAAGAGAGAAAGACAAAAAGAAAAAAAAATGAGGATAGGGGCATGTCAAAAGCACACAAGAGCCAACATGAAATATTTGGAATGGCTAAAGTTGGAATAATTTGAGTAACATAATAAATAAAAATGGTGTGGAGTCATAACCCAGAGAAATATAATAAACATGCCTAAGTCCACATTTATATAAATAAATGATTAAGTAAATAAATAATGAATAAATATATGAGGAAGAAGGGATATATGTTCCTAAATTTCAATTAAACACAGAAAATATAAGGGAAATAGAAAATCATCATTAGAACACCATAACAATATTGCTGCAGGCAAGTTCTACTGAAGAATGCAAATATTATTAGACCCACTTTAAGAAGAAAGAGAATATTTGCATAGCCTCCAAATATTTCCTCTAAATATTTATTAGTTTACTGGCATGGTTTTAATAACACCCACAAATTCTTTGATGTTGTTCTCTCCAGAGGGTGGGATCGATTCCCCTTCTCTTCTGCGTGGGTTAGATTTAGTGACTCTCTTCTAATTAACAGAATATGGAAAATGAAAGATAATAACTGTAGAGTGGAGAGAACTGGGCACTCATCATCTTAGTCAAATGATCAAAGTTACTATCACCTATAACAAGTTATATTGATATCATGTACCACCTGAAATGATAACAATGAGAAGAGCACTTCACTTTTGTGGTGTTTTTCTTTAAAATCTATTACCTAAGTTTAATTATGGGAAAACATCAGAAAAACACGAAGTGAGGGACAGTCTACAAACTACCTGTCCAGCATTCCCCCAAATTGTCAAGATATTAATGACAAGGAAAGACCAAGAAATTCTCTTGGTTGGAGGAGACTGAGGAGACACGGTGACTAAATGCAATGGACAGTCCTGGATTGGATCCTGGGGCTGGAAAAGAACATTGATGGGGAAAAAATAGCACAATCAGAATAAAGCCTGCAGTTTAGTTAATAGTATTGTACTATATTAATTTCTTAGTTTTGATAAGTGTATTATGGCTATGTAACTTAGGGGAAGCTCAGCGAAGAGTATATGGAAACTATCATTGCAATTCTGCATATGAATACAGTATGGACTTCAGGTAATAATAATACATCAACATTGGTTTATTAATTTTTAAAAAAGTACCATACTAAATTTAGATGTTAATAGGAGAAACTGGTTGTAGGATATATATATTACATTTGAAATTTCTCCATAAATCTAAAAGTCTATTAAAAATATGTATGTGTGTACCACTTGCAAATCTAAATATTAAACAAATATTAAATGAGATCCAAATTATTAGCTTGTCTCTTACTTACCTACACAAATATCCTATGATAATTCCTTTTCTGTCCCTTTCTTTTCTTTCTCTACTCTCACATAGGCCCTGAGTATTTTCCTTGAACTGCTGTCATCTCATTCTGATTAGTCTCTGTGTCTCAGTTTCTTCTCCCACATGACCCTGTACTCAACAGTCACTTCATGATTCAGTTTTTTTTTTTACTGGTAGTTAATTTTCATTTTTAAAAATTTCCTAGAAATCTCACTATTGCTCTCTGTATAAAAGACATTCTCCCAAGCATTTAATGCCTTCCACGATCTGGCCCCAAAGTTCTTCCAAGCACATTTCTATCATTCCTTGTATTAATCGATCGGTGTGCTACTTCAGTGGTTTTCGGACTTTAAGATATTATTAGTGAATGGAGCCTTATTTTTCTAAATAAAAATCTTATGTAGAAACCCAAGTTACAGATCAGATAAAGACAATACCATGGGAGGGCTCAGGTGAACAGACAACTTATTCAGCCCTCTTGCCTCAAGATCTGTTGGAGGTCATCTGAATACCTGTTTTTGGGTCAGTGGACTAGTCACTGGTCCTGAGCACCAGTCCTGGGAATTGAGCACCCTCGCTTTCTTCTTGACTTATTTTATGTCTTTGTTTTTGCCAGTGGCACAGCCCAAAATGCCTTTCCTCTGCTTCCATTACTATTTGGCCCTATTAAAATCCTTCTCTTTCTTCAAATACCACTTCTTCCATGAGGACTTCTTGGATTGCCCATACAGAAGTTTTCTCTCACTTCCACGGGGTTCTTGACCTTTGACTTGAACTTCTGTTATGACATTTAATGCATACTGATCTGTGTCAGAATTATTAGATTATACTTATTCTCCTCATTAGCCTGTGGGTGGGGCCTATGGTTTTTATATCTGTGTATTACCCTCAGCAGCTAGTGTGATGCTTATACTTAGCAGACTTCTGGTTAGTGCTAACAGAAATAAGATGGGTGGCTAGAAGAGCAAATGTTTTAGATTAACTTTGACTTGGACTCATAGTTCTGCTTTTGACCCTTAGCCTGCCTCTGACTCCTGATACTGCTTGCTCTTTTCATGCTTTTCGTTTTCTCTCATGGATGCCTATCAGACAACTAAATATGCTAGCTCCCCATGACATAGAGAGACTAATGGAGAAATGTGGCTTGACAATCATTAGACTATCCTCTTCTCCTTATCTCATGCTCCATACCCAAAGCCTAGTCCAGTCTCTGGGACTTCATAGATATTCAACATATGTTTGCTGAATTGTTGAACACATAAGAATGATTTAGAATAAGAGCAATTTTCTTCTTAAGCTAAAGCTGACTGTGCTCTTAGCCTGTGTTGCTGTAGAGAATCAGCTGCAGCAACTACACAGCTATCCAAAGATAGAAATATCCAAAGAAAGAGATATCAGTGATCTTGAAAATGATTAGTGCCATTTCAATTCAGATCTGGGGTTGCCTGCTTGGCTATTCAATTCAGCCCTCATATCTGTACAAACCTCTTATTTACACTGTGTTATTTAGCTTGGTTTCCTCCTTGAATACTGTTCTTGATAACGATTTACAAATATTTATTTTCAATAAATATTTGGAGAGGAGTACAGAGTGACTTTTCCCAGATTCTGCAATCCTCTACAGATGGCCGTAAGTATAACCACAGTGCTCAGAGTAGTGCAGATCATAGAAGGTGGCTGAGTGAGAGAGTATGCTTGCTTGGTGGGTTTTTTAATGGTGATGGCTCGAGGGTAAGAAAAATTAAGGTAATAAATATATTTGGCTTGAGTAGCTACCTTCGAAATTATATGAAGGTTGTAGCCTAAATTTTCAAACTTGTTCATCTGTTTTTCCTGCCATAACTTGAAAAACAAAAGGCACTATCACACACATGAAAATAAAAGCATTGAGAATGCTAATTCTTCTGTTTAAACTTACCTATATATATGTACTATAAAAGATTCAAATACAAAGTATTTCAACAGTATACAATGTGTACTGAACAAAACAAAAGCTTTTGCCCTCTTCTGTCTACTTTCATTTTCCTTCTCACGTCTAACTTCTTTCCCAGGTAACCACACTTCCAAGCTTGCTGGTCATCTTTTCAGTCCATTTTATACAGACATTTATGTTTTCTTACTTTATTTTACTCTAACATACATTATATATAGATTAAACTTTATGTATCAGTTAGAGTTTAATTTTAGCTGCAAGTGTCAAAGATAAGTGACTTACCTGAATGAGTATCATCAAATAATAGAAAGTCCAAGACTGTAAGAAGATCCACAATGCCATGCAGGACTCGGACTCTTTCTGTCTTTCCAATTTTATCCTTAGTTGTAGCTTTTGCTCGCCCACACTCTTGTTACCTCAGGACATCAAATTAGCTGCTATCTTATATCACTAGCATTTTTTTGCATCTCAGATATTGTTCTAGATGCCTTACTTTATAATTTGGTCCTCATAATAATCCTGTGGGATAGATACTATTATTATCTGTATTTTACAAATAAAGAAACTGAAATGCAGAAAGACTAAGGCATATGACCAACGAATTAGTGGCAGAGCAATTTTCATGTTTTTACAATGAAACATAATCAGTTCAATATAATGAAACATAAACATTTGTTGAATGTTGAAAAATAGGTGAGTCCATTTCAAATTACAACTTAAATCTTAATAAGAAATACTACAGGACCAGAAAAATGTAATCATATTTTCTTTAGGCTGTTTAATGTAAACTCAATAATATAGAAATAAATTATTTATTTAATATTATTAAGAAATAAAATATTTGCGTAAATAAATTTTTCAGGTGAAGAATGCTTTCTGCTTTAAGAACTGAAACTTAACTCTAAAGCTTAATTTTTCCTATTTTCTTCAGAGAACATTCCTTGTAATTCTATTCTCTAAAAACATCAGTTTTGGGGTCATTTTAATAGGTGTCTTGATATCAGTTTTGGGGTCATTTTAATAGGTGTCTTGATAAGAGTTCTGATATCGCAAAATCAAGAAATGAAAAATATTTAGAATTGTGACTAGCATAGACATCAGTAAGCCGGTAAGCTTTTCACTGAGCTTTAGATTATATAAATTTGAAGACAACTATTCCAAAGCCTCAGAAGTTATTTTAGTGAGGTTGTGCTACCAATACAAAGTACCATAGACTGAATGGCTTAAACAACAGAACGTTATCTCCTCACCGTTCAGGAAGCTGTAAGTCTGAGATCGGGTTGCCCGTATAGTCAGATTCTGATAAGAATTCTCTAGTAGGGGCTGTCTTCTTGGTTTGTAGGTGGCCACCTTCTTTCGGCGAAGGTGGGTTGTAACAGAGAGAGAGGGAACCCTCTAGTGTCTCTTCTTAAGAAGGCACTAATCTCATCAAGAGGGCCCTAACCTCATGATCTCATCTAACCTGCATAAATTTCCAAAGGTTCTATCTCCAAATATCATCATATTAGAGGTTAGAGCTTCAGTATATGAATTTTGAAGAAATAAATATTCGGTCCATAACAGAGGACTTTCTTAATTACGAAGGTATTTCTTAATTACTTCTTAGTCTTCACCTAGATTCTGAAAATTTTACTTGTAGATCAAAATTGCTACTATACCATGTGAAGAGTGGGAGAGAGTAGGTAGTTCACTTAAACTCTGCCTCGATTTTTAATCAGATTACTTATATTCAGATGAAAATAGAATTGATGAATGCTCTTATTTTAGGTAGGACAATCTTATCACAACACTGAATGTCTTACCCCTCGTTCCACCTACTTTTCTTACTGTCTCTAAGCCACAAATTTACATTTGTTAAATAGAAAAAAATAATATGTACTTTACAATATAATTGTGAAAATGAAACAAGAAAAGGGACATAAGGGCAATTTGTTAACTGTAAAACATTCCATAATAAAATGATCTAAAGTAACCACAATATAATAAAACAAAGTAACTTTATTATACTCCACAATTACTGGCCATGATAACAATTAAAATGCATTGAAGCTTACCAAATAACTTAAGAGATTTTTTGTGCAAACCATATATATATATATATATATATATATTGGGGGGGGGGTGTTGCTTGCACTGTATGTTTTCAAATACCTTGCCAAAGTTTGCATAGAAAGGATTCCCGACGTTAGAGACATGTTTATCTTGGAAAGTTTGTGCTCACAGAAAAGTTGGCACAGAATACACTTGGCACTACTGTGACTTCTGCACATTGTCAGCCCAACTTGGAGATTAATCACAACAATTAATCACAACAAATTCTGAGTCTTACAAGAAGCATTTAAAGAAAAAGCAATAAAGAAAACACAAATCTGTTACCTCTATATATACATTGTGCCAATAACAAATTTCTGGTTTTGATAATTATAAAAGATGGACCCACCGAAGGGAACTGGGTAAAGGGTATATTGCAACTACCTCCGAAACTATAATTATTTCAAAATAAAAGAGTAAAATAATATTCTTCCATTTCAAAAAGGAAAGATGCTCTTTAAGAAAGATTAGGCAAATATCACAGGTAAACTGGGAAAAATCACAGGGTAGAGATTTGAACGCGGGGCAAAAAAATTCTATTTGCTTGAGTTGTGCCTTTTCTTGTTTCCATCTGACTGTTTCTTCTTTCTTCCTCTAATCATGCTGCAGCCAGTGAAGAGAACAAGAAAGGGCAATTAAACCAGATAGAGGGAAGGACATCTCCATAGGTCATTACTATTGATTTAGGAAGAACAAGTTATATTAATGAAATTCTCAATCTCACAGGCTGGAAGTAAACTCTTTATACTCTTATTGCACTAATCTTCCATTTTATGACCTGAAGAATATTTTGTCATCTATGTTGGTTATTCTTTATTCTCTATTCTCTCCCCAGGTAAACTGTAAGCTTCTTAAAGAATTTTTTGCAAGACATTTAGATTGCTTTAATCTTTCCAGTTAATACAACGTGTTTTAGTAACTGCAACATTAATTTTTAACATCTCACATAACTAGTCAGTAAGAATTTATTTTTTCAAGTGTAGAAGTTGGAACAGGAAGACAGGAAACACAAGAATGACAAGTTTTGCACTTGTGCTAAAACCCCCCAAATCACAACTATTTTCTTCTCTGCAGCAAAACTGTACCATAAATTTCAAAGTTTTAGTTTTAATCCCATGACTCATCATCTATTGGATTGGGAGTTTGTGAAGAAGAAAAAACAAATATTTGCTGACTAAATGCTCTTGCCCTGATAATTCTTTTGAGTATCAACTGATGCAAACACATTTCCTCTTATACTGACACTGAAGCCAGGAACATATGTGCTAGAGGCAGTTTCTTCCAACCATACAGGAACATCCTGTTGAGCATCCAACTGCAGTTTCACTGAACTAAATGGTCATCTGACAGCACTGAGAAAGGAATTAGCTCTGCCAGTGTTCCCACAATGACCAAAACACTGAATTCAATGAACACATTCATCAGTAGTAGAAGAAATACCAAAATTGATAACATATTGAACATTTTAAAATCCAGCTTTCTGGCAGCTACTGAAGTAGCTATGAGAATTGTCTGTAGTGAAAATCCCCAAGAGCATGTTCTCTTTTTCCCTTCCAGATTCCAGATTGCCTGAATACTTGTAGTTTCTATTTTTTTCTAGACAAAGAGAAGTTGCAATAAAATTTGCTTTTTTCTTAGTTCTAAGGTCATAGTTCTTTCATCATCTGTGTTTCGCAGAATTTCTACAAGCTTTTCTCTTTTTGAATACTAGCCAACTCAATACTCTGCTGAACATCTCTATGTACTCTACCTTCTTGTCCAACAGCAACAAACAAATAATTCAACTTTTAAAATACCGCAGCCAAGCTTGGAATTTCCTCTGGAAAAATTGCACTGAGCATAACTGTTTAATGTTGTTCATTTCTAGGCAGGAGATTAGCTTCTTCATTTCTGGTCCAAAATCTCTATATAGCATGCAATCAGCTTCATCGAAAATTAAATATTTTAGTTATCTGAGACCATTTTTTTCTTCATCTATGATATCCATGAGTCTCCCAGGAGGAGCACATAATACATCATAGACTTGTAATGTCTGTATAAGAAAGGAAGGTAACACCATTCTTGGTTCAGGCACTCAGGAAACTGATATCCTTCTTTGGTTTTATCCTTACATAGTCTTAGAGACAGAAATTATTATTTTCACTTTTCTTACAATGAAAGAGAGGCTTGGGAGATTAGATAATTTATAATTTATCTAATAAGTGGCAGAGGCAGGAATTCAACTAAGCTCTGTCTGATTTCAAAGTTCCCTTCCTTCCATTACACGATTCAAATCTATTCTCCAGAGTCTTCTGGCACTTCATTGGCTTGCCACAAATATTTGTTGACTACATGAAGAACGGATGATCGAAAGAAATCATCTGAGGCTTTATGGGCAATGCTAAACTGAGAAATAGAAATACGAATATATTTATAATGCTTATAAAATTGCTCTATATTTTTAAGCAGCCCTGTCTCTTCTGACAAAGAAAGGCTACTCTAACCTTCCTATGAAGTGAAAAGAGAAACACTGCTCCATTATATCTACAATTAGGATGGACTTCAGCCAAAATTAAAAGGTAGGTAAAGACTTAGAGGCTCTTCTATTTCTGTAAGATGGCTCCATGTAGTCACTCCCTGACCTCAGTTTAGGCCAACCTCCAGAATTAACTCTGCTTTCTTTAGTTTTGCAGTCTTAGCTGGTGGTCATGGAGGAAAAATAATTTTGGAAGAAAATTCTCATGAGGACTTTTAGCTTATAGAATTTGGATCCAAAAAACAGGGTTTTTTAAAAAAATTATATCCTTCACTTACTAGTTATATCATTTTGGGTAAACCGCTTAACCACTCATTCTAAAA
>NW_011888887.1:4460521-4468465 GCF_000151845.1 Pteropus vampyrus | reverse complement strand
CCCCCCAAATCACAACTATTTTCTTCTCTGCAGCAAAACTGTACCATAAATTTCAAAGTTTTAGTTTTAATCCCATGACTCATCATCTATTGGATTGGGAGTTTGTGAAGAAGAAAAAACAAATATTTGCTGACTAAATGCTCTTGCCCTGATAATTCTTTTGAGTATCAACTGATGCAAACACATTTCCTCTTATACTGACACTGAAGCCAGGAACATATGTGCTAGAGGCAGTTTCTTCCAACCATACAGGAACATCCTGTTGAGCATCCAACTGCAGTTTCACTGAACTAAATGGTCATCTGACAGCACTGAGAAAGGAATTAGCTCTGCCAGTGTTCCCACAATGACCAAAACACTGAATTCAATGAACACATTCATCAGTAGTAGAAGAAATACCAAAATTGATAACATATTGAACATTTTAAAATCCAGCTTTCTGGCAGCTACTGAAGTAGCTATGAGAATTGTCTGTAGTGAAAATCCCCAAGAGCATGTTCTCTTTTTCCCTTCCAGATTCCAGATTGCCTGAATACTTGTAGTTTCTATTTTTTTCTAGACAAAGAGAAGTTGCAATAAAATTTGCTTTTTTCTTAGTTCTAAGGTCATAGTTCTTTCATCATCTGTGTTTCGCAGAATTTCTACAAGCTTTTCTCTTTTTGAATACTAGCCAACTCAATACTCTGCTGAACATCTCTATGTACTCTACCTTCTTGTCCAACAGCAACAAACAAATAATTCAACTTTTAAAATACCGCAGCCAAGCTTGGAATTTCCTCTGGAAAAATTGCACTGAGCATAACTGTTTAATGTTGTTCATTTCTAGGCAGGAGATTAGCTTCTTCATTTCTGGTCCAAAATCTCTATATAGCATGCAATCAGCTTCATCGAAAATTAAATATTTTAGTTATCTGAGACCATTTTTTTCTTCATCTATGATATCCATGAGTCTCCCAGGAGGAGCACATAATACATCATAGACTTGTAATGTCTGTATAAGAAAGGAAGGTAACACCATTCTTGGTTCAGGCACTCAGGAAACTGATATCCTTCTTTGGTTTTATCCTTACATAGTCTTAGAGACAGAAATTATTATTTTCACTTTTCTTACAATGAAAGAGAGGCTTGGGAGATTAGATAATTTATAATTTATCTAATAAGTGGCAGAGGCAGGAATTCAACTAAGCTCTGTCTGATTTCAAAGTTCCCTTCCTTCCATTACACGATTCAAATCTATTCTCCAGAGTCTTCTGGCACTTCATTGGCTTGCCACAAATATTTGTTGACTACATGAAGAACGGATGATCGAAAGAAATCATCTGAGGCTTTATGGGCAATGCTAAACTGAGAAATAGAAATACGAATATATTTATAATGCTTATAAAATTGCTCTATATTTTTAAGCAGCCCTGTCTCTTCTGACAAAGAAAGGCTACTCTAACCTTCCTATGAAGTGAAAAGAGAAACACTGCTCCATTATATCTACAATTAGGATGGACTTCAGCCAAAATTAAAAGGTAGGTAAAGACTTAGAGGCTCTTCTATTTCTGTAAGATGGCTCCATGTAGTCACTCCCTGACCTCAGTTTAGGCCAACCTCCAGAATTAACTCTGCTTTCTTTAGTTTTGCAGTCTTAGCTGGTGGTCATGGAGGAAAAATAATTTTGGAAGAAAATTCTCATGAGGACTTTTAGCTTATAGAATTTGGATCCAAAAAACAGGGTTTTTTAAAAAAATTATATCCTTCACTTACTAGTTATATCATTTTGGGTAAACCGCTTAACCACTCATTCTAAAACTTTGGAATGTGGAAATTTCCTCACTTGGTTGCTGTGAGGATCAAAGATGATGTAGAAAATGAATGAGGTTCACAGTGGATACAGTTTTTAGCTGAATTTTTGGTATTTATAAGGCCTATATTTTTTCAACCAAAAATAAACTTTTTAGGGCTTGTGATTTTATTTAGATCACATGCCTTACAAAAGTCTAAATAGATATATTGTTAGACAATTTATAATCACCTTTGTTAAAGAGAAAAAAAATATGTACATTTGGAATTATCCTCGAACTTGGGCACACCTTGCCTTACTTTGGATTATCACCTTAATTTACTCCACTTTAAAGATTTTCTATTTTGAAATAGACAGCAAATGTTCATTTTGTGGGTGCTGGAATTCTACTGGAAATAGGACACAATCTAATGTACATCCTCCCCATTCTCTCTCCCTGCAAAAAAAACAAAAAACAAAAACAAACAAACAAACAAAAAAAAACGAACTTGGAAAACAAAGAGGAAGCTCCAGTAAAAGTGTTGGGGAAAATTTCTCCATGAATCTCTGATGTTTCTGCAAAATTTGCAAGCCCAACTAACTGCCTCTTCACTCTGGTTTATCTTTTCACAGATTTGTAAGGTGAGAGCCTTGGAAGATACAGTTAGTCTCTCCTTGTAGAACAAAGAGCAGGTTGTTTTTTGTCATGTATAATAAAGATAATATTTCCTTCTGGGGCAAAGAATGACAGGTTTGCTCTCTACCTATTAACAGATTCAGGTTCTCTAAGCTCAGGATTCTACTGTGTGCTCTGCCTCCACCTGGGGACCCTCTGCAACACCATGGGATTTGGGGAGCAAGAAGAAGCTTGCTGTGCTGCAATAAAGCCCATCGCCTCTAATCTAGGATTCTCTTGTCTTCTGCCAGCATGAAACTGTGACAGACATCTTATTAGCTGTGAGTAAATAAAAATTCACATTCTTTATAGTTCCAGACACTATACCTGAACGGGGCCTTAAAAGGATGCAAAAGAAGTTGGCTGAGTGAAGAAGGCTAATAGACTTCAGATGTGTGTGTGTGTCTGTGAGAAATTGGAATGTTAGAGCTCGAAGTGCAAGGAATGGGCGTGGCAGCAGATAATCTAAAATGCAGTTTGGGAATATTTGAGAAAAGAAAGACCGAAAGGTGGTTTTGCGATTTTCTGCTGTACTAAACAGTCTCATGTGAATAGTTTCATTTTACTATCGCAGTAACTTTCTTAGGTAGGCATTACTAGCTTTTTTGAAAAAATTAAAGCTCAGAGAGTTTAAATAATTTCTCTAAGATTAAACAGCTAATAATTATTAGAACGACCATGTAAAACTAATGCTCTTTCTATACTATCTTCAGCTACTCCAGGAGGAAGTTTTTGCTCCTATTTTGTAGGTAATATTTGGAATCATCTTTTTTTTTTTTTTTTTTTTTTTTACAGAGGGGGAGTGGGGAGGGGTGATGGTGGTGGTTATTCTGTTTGTTTATTTGTTTTTCTTTTTCCTTTTCTTTTAGGTTAAGGTATTCTGATCAGGTCTATGATAGATGGACAATTTGGAAGCAGCACGAAGTATTGGATAGAGCTAGTCTGGCAAGAGTGAGAATAGTCATGAGGTAATGGTAGCTACCTACCTAATCATTTTTAATGGCCCTAGAACTGAGTAATGACAATTGTGATGCAAAAGAGAATAATTAATGGAGTTTGGAAGTATAGTATATGGTAAAGGTGAAATGTTAAAAAAAAAGGCACAGAGGTTTATAGCTTGAATGACTAGGTGGTTTCAATTAATTGAAACAGATGATTCTGGAGAAGACACTTGAGGGAAAACATTAATTATGTTTATAAGATAAACCAGATGACAAAAAATGAATTTCTAATGATGAAAATTCAGGTAGCTCTTGTTTTGTGGAAGATAAACTTTATAATAAGAGATGTTCAGTTTTTCACTAAGTTGATAAATTATTTTTTGCCAATAATTATAGCCTAATAATTAAAATTATAAAATCTTATAGATATGACACAACATCTAGCAACAGTGTTTCCCTCAAATAAGAAACAAGAACACATACAAAAGAATTTATAAGAAGGATTAGAATGCTAATTTATCCACTCTATCTTTTATTGTACGTCATTAAAACTTTTATTAATAATACTGTTATTTCAGGTTTTTTTTTCCTGAAATAACAATTCCCCTCACTAACTAAATTATTTTGGCTCAAAACAATTGACAGATATCTCCTTTCTTAAATCCTCTCTTCAGCCCTCTCTGAAACCCCCTCCAAAAATTAAGTCCTTGAAAAGATTTGAAGCAAAGGTTGCTCATGAGCAGAAAAAAGAGCAAAATTTCTGTAATTCTGGTGATTGACTTTGCTTATTCCTTACACTAGTTTATATAAAGGAAGCCTGAATGATTCAAGCCATCTGTGGATGTAAATGTTTCTTATATCACTTTTTAAAAATACAACTTTTCTTTGAAAATGAAAAAAAATATTCCTTTTACAAAGTTTTTTCTCAAACAAAAAGATTGTGTATATGCTCAGAGCAAGTTTCAGATCACTGTTTAGTCAGATGGCTGATTCACTACTGCCATCAATACCGGGATAATTTTTCTCAATAATAGAGACAACTGGCTGAACGTAAATTCATGTTCACTCATCTAGATATGTTGCCTAATAACTGATTCATTCTTAAGTTTTGCCTCCCACTGTTCGAAATCAAAGTTTCAAAAAAATCGTTATTCAAATTCCAGTAAAAGTATTACCATTGCTTATTTTAAACTTGTAATGTAAAAATAAGTACCCTGACTTTCATATTCAAGCATTTAAACTGTCTGCTAAGGAGTGAACACACAGTGCAAAATACATTGACATATTATTGAATCGTACACTTGAAACCTATATAATTTTATTAACCAATGTCACCTCAATAAATTTAATTTTAAAAAATCAGGTCAACCAATGACATATGCTTACTTTTGGCAAATAAGTTATTTAAAATTTTTTGAATAGAGATAAATATAAACAAGAAATATAGTCAGCAATTGGGATAAAAAGTACATGTTTTTAATATATTCTGCTATTGTTTTATTACATTAAACTCTTTTTGACTCCATGAAGTAATATCTTGGAATGTTATATCTATATGTAATGTTATAGGGATGGAATCATGGCATATTAAATGATTTTGGTAAATAACTACTTTAAGAATCATTAATATTTACTGAGTTAGCTGAGTTCCAGGCAGTTTTAGATAAGGAGTGTCTGACCATGTACTTATGCAGAGTATTGTTAATAAGAAGTTGTGTGACTTCTAGTTTGATGTATTCAAAATTTGGTTTCATAGTAAATCCAAGATATTTATTTGCTAGAAATGCTATCACAGTAATCGGGGGCTTCAAAAGTTTGATCTGCAAACAAAAAGGCTTTAGAAGTAAGGTGACTTATCTTCTCCAGGGCAGGCCCTGATCATATTTTTTCTATAAAGAAACAAAGAGCAAATGTTTTCAGTTTCGAAGGCCATATGGTCTCCATCACTATTCAACTCTATTATTGTAATGGAGAAGCATAGATGACTGAGTGTAGCTATGTGCCAATAAAACTTTATTTACAAAATCAGGTTACAGACTAGATTTGCCAACCCCTGGTTTAAATTAGTCTTATATTTGCATTCAAGCCCCCATTCTCCAGAACCTAGTACAACATTTGAAAGGGACATAATTAAAGTTTGTTGAATGAATCAATGAATTGCTAAAATAGAATAATAGTATAAATATAAGAATTCATTCACAAATTTAACAAGTATACACTCAGTATCAGACACAGGACACAATTCTAGGCTCTAGGAAACAAGAGTAGACTAAAGAGGCTGAAAAATAAAATCCTTGTCCTGACAGTTTACATTCTCAAGATACAATAGATGATATACCATTTAAATAACAAAATGTATAGTATTCTAGATGAAAATAGTAAGAAATAAAGAAATGAAGAAAGGCACAGGGAATAAGGCTTGTTGGGAGAATTGCCATTTTAGATTAGGTAGCTGAAGAAGGCTACATATGAAGGTTACATCTGAGTAAAGGCCAGAAAGAAGTGGGAGAAACACATTCCAGGTACAAGGAAGAGCAAATACAAAGGATCTTAAAGAAGTATGTTAGTATTTTAAAGGTGTCAATTTCCTATATTTTAAACAAAGCACTTCTCCAAATAAGATATCATTTACATGTAATAAAATGGACCCATTTTAAGCGTAATGAATTAGTTTATGATGCAATGGGCTCCATTAGTTCTTGGATGTTTAATGCCATCCCCACCCCCAGAAAAAAAAATAGATATTATCTTAAAAGAGCCAAAAAACCTTTCAGGAAAAAAAGCATAATTCAAATACATGAAAAGAAAATTTCTCACATACATTTTCTACTGGGTAACTATTTAGTAAGCACATAGTTTAATGCAAAAGCTCAACTACTCAGTAAAACAATGACCTGTCTAGCTTTCGTTTTTCAGATTATCTAATGGTTGCCTTTATAATTCTCCTAATGCTTGAGGTAACCTTTCAGACAGTTACATACACAGTAGGCCCTTCCTCTTCAATACAATAGCCACTAGCCACTTAAAATGTGTTTAGTGCTCTAAGTTCAAAATTTACATTTGATTTCAAAGACAGAGAAAAAATGCGAAATAATTCATTCATAATTTTTATATTGATCATACAGTGAAATGATATTTTGGATCTATTGAGCTAAGTAAAATATGTCACTAAAATTAATTTTGCCAGTTTCTTTTTACTTTTTAATTTGGCTACTAGAAAATTTAAAGTCACAGATGTGGCTCACATTCTACTTCTGTTGGGCAGTGCGACTTTAGATGTAAAATTGACTCCTCCTCTACCTGACTTCCTAATAACATATATTTTTCACATTTTCATGATTTAAAAATTTCACGTTTTTTTGCTTTCTTCTTGCATTTGATTTACAAGATCTGTTAAGTCACTTTTCATCATTTTCCATCGACCTATCACTTATTTTCTAAGTCCAAGTATCTCTCCTTTCACAGATCAAAGAGAACACATTTTCTTTAAGTTCTTTGATTTCAAAAAGATCTATTTGGTCAAGTTTTGACTGTTTCATTGCACAACCTACTGCCGAATTTAAATTATGAACATAAATTAATAAATAAATTATAAATATACAGCAAGGTGCATAAATACAGAAACAAATACATTAGCAAATATATATCTAATACTTAAATTAGCTATTAATATTTTGACATAGTTGCTTCAGATTTCTTTTTGAGAAAATAAATGTTAACAATACAAACCTTTCTTCTTCGTGCCTTACAATTTTACTACTATCCTGAATTATCACATTCCTTGTCCTTGCATGTTTTTGAACTATGACTATAAATATTTGTCTTCATAAACAAGATAGACTGTTTCTTGACAAATTGGTAGTTACAAAACAGTCATGCATACGTGGAGCACAGCATAGGAAATATAGTCAATAATATTGTAGTGGCTGTGTGTAGTGCCAGATGAATGCTAGAGTAATCAGGAGGATTACTTAGTAAATTATATAAATGCCTAACCTTTATGCTGTATACCTGAAACTAACTTAAAAAGAATTTAAAAAATAGTATCATTCTGATTCGGCAGTTTGACTTTTTAAAATCAATTTACTTTGAAAGCACTACTTACAGTAATACATGTAAAATCATTAAATGTATGTTAACTACTGTATAGCTTTCCATTGCAAAAAAAAAAAGTTTATTTTGTACCCTATAGAAGAACAATTAGAATTTATCAATTTTTTTGGCTGTTAGGAATAATGATGCTATGAATATCCTAGTAAATATTTTCTTCCTGAGAGTTTTTCTAAGTGCAGATTCATAGAAGCAAAATTGTTTGATCATAAGGTATGTACATATTGACTTTAATAAACACAACCAAATAATTCTCCAAAGGGCTTATACCAGCTTACATTTCCATCATTGGGATATGAAATTCTCTTTCTTCATATTTTTACTGATACTTGTTATTAGTTGTATTCATTTTTGTCAATTCTGAGTGATGTGGAATAAAATTTCAATGTGGTCACTATTTTTATGACTGAATTTGAACACTTAAGCAAACACTTTTTTCTTTGTCCATT
>NW_011888887.1:4447418-4459801 GCF_000151845.1 Pteropus vampyrus | reverse complement strand
AAATCACTTTGTCTATAATTAGAGGAGACCTTTTAATTCCTATTTTACAACAAAATAAATAAATTGAATCTTAAAGGTAAGATTTGTTACTTGTTTGAAATCACATTTTAATTAATAATAGTAGACGCAATCTCTTGACCCCTAATTCAGCACTTTTGTAAAGTTTGTGCTCTATTATTATTCGTATTAGTTATGATTTCAGTTTAGGGTTTGCTCAAAAGATAAGTGTCACTATGGTGCTATAATTGAAACCATAATAATGGATGGAACTACCAAAGGGAATGTATTAAACAAGTATTTTAAAAAAGGCTTACGTCATGACCCACAGAAAGATGAGTATTTAAAAGAAAGATAGAACAGTCTACAAGTGGATCAGAAATGTCCAAAGAAATATGAAGCAAGCTAGGGGAGTGAGTGTACTGTCACAGAAGATAGAGATATTTCATTAAAAGATAAAGTGGTTTAAAGTGTTCAATTTTGTTAAAAGAAAACGAGTATTGGCTTTAGAAACAAAGAAGTTATTGGTGTTTTGAGCAAGAGGAATTTCAGTGGGGTGGCAGGAGCAGAAGACAGACCATAGTAAATTGAAGAGTGATTTGAAGGGGAGGTGGTTTGGAGAATCACTATTGATAAAAATTTTGTCTGAGAAGAAAGGAGAATGACTGATAAGTAGCTAAAGAAGAGTATGGTGTTGTGGAGAGATTTGTCTGTGTTTTGTTTAAAGATAGTATAAACTTAAACATGTTTAAATGTTGACAAGAACAAACTAACAGAGAAAAAAAGTTTGAGGATACAGGAAAGAAACAATCAGTAAACTGAGGTCTCTGCGTGAAGGGCTATCCAGAATAGAGTCGTTGAAGTATATCTTGTATAGAAGGGTGAAATCATTTCCATAAGCAGAAAGGAAGGAAGGAAGGATGGTAAGACTGCAAGTAAGTATGTAGATTTGGTGGGGCAGGGATTTTGCATAAAATGACTTTATTAATTTTGAGAAGTAATAGGGGAGATATAAATGAAATAATGATTTGAATCAAATGGAGACTAAAGAGACTTGGGAAACATAGAAGGATTCTTAGGCAGCATCAAGAATCAAGCTATATATATAGCAGGAGAATATGAATTTACAGTGTCATTAAGCTACATAGTTTTGTGATTTTCTTCAGTAGCAATAAGCAGATGAGTAGTTGATGTAGGATCAAAATCTGAAAAAAAAAAAAGCATATTCTGACTGCTTATTGACATGTGCAAACCCATATGAAATTCAGGTAAATTGGAAGGCTTTTAAAAATATCTCCACAGCTCCTGATAATCGAAACTTGCTCAACTACCTAAGAAGCAGGTTTATTCATGTCAAACATGCTCTAAGCTATCAGAATTTCATTTGCATAACCATTCTGAACAACTGAACTGGAAATTTCAGTTACCAGACTGATTTTATAATCATATGAAAACTTATGAAAAGAAAATGTCTTTTCTGCATAATAAATTATTATTGTAAGTGCCTTAATAAAATTTCAACAACACGCCTTGCTTTGCAAATAAGGAAGTTGCCATGAGCCACACAGATGAACTGCTTTAACATTTTTTTCTCTGCTTGCAGGCTATTCCGTCACTCCTTAATGCTTTAGATTTTTCAAATTCTTCACATATATTAGAACTTCTTTAAAATTTAGACTTAAACAAAAAAAGATGTTTTCAAAATTTACAAGTATTTAACACCATTTTAGCATTTTCAAGATTTAACACAGTTGATCACTTACTACATCCTTGTACCCCATTCTTCACTTGCCTTCCAAGATAATACCCTCTCCTAAATTTCCTCTTATCTGGCTGCTCTTTCTCCTTCCTGTTTGATTTGGCTTATCTTCCTGTCCTCTAAATTGTGAGATTCTTCTCTACACTACTCCCTAGATGAACTCACTCAATCTCACGCCTATAAATACTACCCATTTGCTGATTACTCCCCTATTTATGCCATTAGCCTAGACTTCTCTTTTGAATTCCAAATATATATATATATACTCAACTATCTGCCTGACTCTCTATGCATATATATATAGACATCTCAAATGTAACTTGTCCAAAAACTTAGCTCTTGATTCCTCCCATCCACTACCACCATTTTCAGATCAGCTGTAACCACAGATATCCCCATCTCAATAAATGGCAACTCCATTCTCCCAAGTTTCTTAGGCCAAAGATGTTTGAGATGTCAAGATATTACACTTTATCTCCCACCCATATCTCATCAGTAAGTACATCTTGTTTATGATGCCCATCGAAATAGATTTTAAATTCATCCTCTTCTCACCACCTCCACTGATATCACCCAAGCTAAAGGCTAGGAGGAGTTTTTCAATTTTTGCTGATACAAAGAAAGCTACAATCATACGTTCTTAGACAATCTCTTTGTCTACATATGTTGGTGTTTCTCTAGAATAGATAACTAAGAGGGTGAATATATTATGTTTAGTCATAAGGCATGGGTGTTTTATTCTAATAGATACGGCATGATTGCCCTTCAGAAGATTTGTACCAATGTGCACATCCTCCAGGGAAATGTGAAAAGAAGGTAATATTGAAATGGCTTCCTGTGTCTTTTGGACTGGATGAAAACAGAATTGGGGATAGGAAGGATATCAGACTGGAAAAATTGGTAGTAGTAGAATAGAAATCTGGTGTTATTTTATTGGGTTGAAGAACGATAGTCTTTGTTGTTCTTCAAGTAAGTAATAAAGTCCTAGATGTGAAAACTAAAGTTATTGCTGTCAGACATGGAGAAAGAATTTCTTTCCAGGTCATTTCAATCAGAGGTCTCTCTAGGACCTACTTAGATTTTGGAGATTCTTGGATATGCTTTGTTTTATTTTCCATTTACATCACATGTTATGAGGAAAAAGATATCCCTTCACTCCATGACATATTTCCTTATACAGGCAAGTTTCATGGTCAAATTGAGTGTGGAAATTTTGTCTATGTATAAATTTAAAAGTATTGGTAGCACATTGCTGGGGGGAAATGGTGTTAGAATTAATTTAGTGGAAAATAAATGGCATAGTTAATAGTCACTCTCCTGACCATAGGTGTATAACTTTTTTTTTTGATCATTCCCTTACAGAGGTAATCTTTCCAATTATTCCTACCCTTAAGCTACTTAGTGAATGAATATACCTTGAAAAGTTCTGCTCAGAAGTAAGGATGTGCCCATGTTGTGAACATGTTCATGCTGGTGAGAGAAAATGTTTGAGGTAAACATAGCATATCCCAGACATGCCTCTCAGGAAAGTATTATCAAGTAGGAGGTAAGCATCATCAGAAGTGGAGAATATTAATAGTTATCATTCATTTAGCTCTTATTGGGTATCAGGCAAGTCTCTAAGCATTTTACATTTATTATCTTTGCTAATAATCACAAGTCTTATCAATATGGTGCTTCTATACCTCATGGTAGTGGGAAATTAAAAGCAATCTAGGTTTTATGAAAATTGCTAATATGCAGTAAACACATTCCATGGGAGAAAAAATGAACTAGACACACACATAGCACGATGGACAGATTTTAAAAATAATGTTTGAATTTAAAAAAGAGAGAGAATGAGATTTATATCACTGTACCACCTATGTAAAATAAACGCTATAATAACAAACACTATGTCCAAAGATACAGGCATATTGAAAGACTAGTATCAAACACATTAGAGTGAATGCATAAAGGAAGAAGTGGCTGGAGTGGGGAGTGGAACCTAAACTAGCAAAATAATAATAAAGAGAAAGCCTTGTACAGATCGATAATGATAGTTTACAATGAACTGAAGCATAAATTTAACTTAATTTTCTACACGTTTTAAGAAAATTTTTAAGTGCTGTGAATCATAATTAAATTAATAATGTGAAAATATGTGGAGTGCAGCTAAAGTTGTATATAGAACAGTTATAGCTTTAACTTTTATGCTAACAATGTCTCTTAAAATGGATAGTATCCAGTTCAAGAAGTTAGAAAATACAACAAACTAAGCCAAAAGAATAAAAAAGGAATAAAAATAAGCAGCTTAAATCAATGAGAGGGAGTGCAAAGCCAAAAGCTGGTTCTTTGATAAATAATAATAAAATTGACAGATCTTCTACTCTAAGGACCAAGAAGAATTAAAACGAAAAATGGCACAAATAAACAATAATATAAATGAAAATGAAAAATAAGTACAGATTTGGCAAGTTTTAAAAAATAATTAGAGAATAATACACAAATATTCTGCACTTGTTTTTTCTCCTTGCCAGCCCCACAGTCATTTTTTTTTTGCTCTGGCTACTGTAGGATTGCAGTCTCCAACAAACCATCAGCAACAAAAGCTTTGCTGAGGCACTGTTTGTTTGAGAAATTAGGCTAAAGCAAAGAGTAACATGGAATCTTGAAGAGATATATAAGTTAATTCACTTGTATGAATATTTAGTTTAAGTCTCATGAAGAATAAAGCATGAAATTTCTTGAATTATCAAGTTTAGGTGATTAGTACACAAGTATTAATTATATTATTTTTTTTAAATTCTAACACTTGAAAAAGTGTCTGAGTGTAATATTTTAAAACTGAGCTTCCTCTACTAGGCACTCTAAGGGACTGGATTGGGTAACTCCAAAAGGACAAACTGATTTTGACAGAATGGTATGTCACAAGCCAGACTTTAGTAATGTTAGGCTTCTGATGGATTTTCTATAGCTGCTAACTACCGTGAGAAAATGAACATATATCTTAACAGGGTAATAAGAACCTGTTGAAACTTCTATAAGCATTTCGGTGTATTCTTTAGCTCACTATTGTTAAACTTCCTTTTTGAGAGGAAAATATGAATCACTTTTTCGAGGCGAGTCATCAATTTCACTTTTCTTAGTTAACTAACTAAATCACTTCTTTGGGATCCACTATGAATGAACAGGGATTAGTAGTTTTTTTGTTGTTGTTAAAAATCTTAAAAATATTCAGAGATTTCAGTTTTTTGTTTTTCTTGTAAGATTTAAAGCTTAGATTTCCTGTCAAGATAGTGGCGTAGAATGAAGATCTACAGGAGATGCAGAATTTAGCCCCAAAAATGGTGACTCAGTTTAGCCAGTTTTTGAATCATGTTATTTTGAATGATAACTTGCAAGAAGGATGTGCCCAGTTGTTGTCTGCAGTTCAGAAGGCTCAGGAGAAGCCTTAGTGGGTACCAGCGAATTGGGTTTCCTCTGATACCGAGCCTTAAGGAGGCCTTCTGCTTAATGCTTATTAATAACGTTCACCTGTTACAAAACTCTGGACTAACAGCTGCAATCTAAAACAGCAATATTTGCCCTATTATAATGTGTGTAACTTTGTAAGTAGTATAGTTTATTAATCTTATTTGGAAAAAAAATTGCATTGTATGGTTATATAGAGTTACCTATTTGGCTTTTGGAAAAAAATATTTTCCTTAACCTCGTGTGCAGCAGTTGATAGGAATATGAACAATGTTAAGTCACAGAGTATGAGAACTTTTCATATAGTCTTGGTACAATTTAGATTAAAAAAACCTTTCTTAAATAAAATAAGTAATATTTTTAAAAAAGAATTAATGTTTACTTATTGAGCGCCTACTTTGCACCAACTTCTTTACCCCTGATATTTACTTACCTTAAAACAGTCCTTTTAGGTTTATTAGTCCATTTCAGAAATGCAGAAAGTATGACAGAGATTAAGTAACTTTCTCTGGTCAGAAACTTAAAGAATTAGGATTTGAACTTACTTTTGATACCAAGTTTTACACTATCTTCACTGTGCTCGCCTTCATAAATTAAATACTGATTACTACTCACATGAATTAAGAACAAAATTATTTAAATTCTGAAATAAATCCTTAATAATGCTGGATTATTATGGCTGAATTAAGGATAGAGATCTAAACCTAGTGACTGCTTTTTTCTTACTGTTTTCTATTTTCAGGACTGTGACGATGGTTATTTAAAACTGAAAACATGTCGGGTGGTATTATATAATTCACAATATATTTTTCTACATGCAGTACTATGTAACTAAATGTATGCAAAGTTTGGGAGTTGTCTGTTTGTGTATGCACGTATAAGAGCTGCCAAGTAATTCAGATGTATTGCTCAACTTCCTAGGTGTGACAAAGGTCTGTCAGGTATAACAAGAGCACACATCACCTCTTATATATTATATGGTATGACCTTTAAATAAGAAAATTCTTATGAAGTCACTTTTTCTAGACATGCTGAAGTAACAGGTACAGCCTTTAACCCTCTCACCAAAAACTCTAAAACTGGGCAAAATATGTCAGCAACTGTTTTAGACCGTGGAGGATTGTGATCCATAAAAAAGAGTAACAGGAAAAGTGAGCTCCACATTCCTCCAGCTTTCTGCCAATGGTAGTTTGTAGACACCAACTGAAAAGTGGTAATGCCACTGATCTGAGGTAGTGGAAGCTGCAGTTCAGACCAGATAAAACAGAAAAGTATTTCAGAAAAGGGATCTCTGAAAACAGGAATCCTAAAAGTCTTTGTGGGATTTTTTTCCCTTAGGCCTTTTGCTGACAGCTGAGTTGCGCATGTACATAAGGCTCCATAAAACCTACCAGAAAGTAGTTGATGATGGGCAGACAGCTGGAAGTATCAGTAGTCATACAATGCTGGTAAAGTTGAATATTTCAATCAGTCAGAGTGGATAGACCTCACTAAGCATTCAGTTGAGACCTCTATTAGTCAGTTCAGGCTGCCATAACAAAACGCTACAGGCCGAGTAGCATAAACAACACAAATTTAATTTCTCACAGTTGTGGAGGCTAGAAGTTCAAGCTCAGTGTCCCTGCAGGGTTGGTTTCTGGTGAGACCTTTCTTCCTAACTTAAGAGGCTAATTTCTTGCTGTGTCTTCACAAGCCCTTTTCTCTGTGAGTATGCAACCCTGGTGTCTCTTGCTTTTCTTATAAGGACACTGATCCTATTAGATTAAGGCCTCACATTTATAACCTCATTAATTTTAATTACGTCCTTAAAGGCTCTATTTCTAAAGACAGTCACATTGGGGGTTAGGGCTCCAAAATATACATTTTTAAGAGAACACAATTTAGTTCATAACAAGACCCCTAAATAGTTGTGCTATAAGAGAAAAAATGACATGCCAAAAACCAAGTTGACAGAAGAAGAATGAATGCCAATATTATTACCACTTACCAGTCTAAATGAATATTATGGAAGAAATCAATCCAGGCACCCTACGATGTATCCTCACATTATCTGTAATGCAATATAAAGTCACTATACATGCAAAGTACCAGGAAAATGGGTTCCATAACCAAGATTACAATTAGTAATTTGATGTAGTTAAGATTACTTTAATCTTGTAATTCGCATACAGAAATTTCAAACAAGTGTTATTAATGTCTTTAAGAATTTAAAAGAAGATGTAGACAAAATTAATAAAGTTATGGAATCCTAGCAGAGAAATTGAAACAATAACAAAACTTAATAAAAATCATACAAATAAAAAATAACATCTAAAATAATAAGGTCGCTAGATGGACTTAAAATATTATATGCTGTAGAAGCAAAGATCAATGAACTTTAAGATAGAGCAATAGAAATTATCTAACCCAAAGAGCAAAGAGAAACAGAGTGACCTGAGGAACAATACCAAACATTTTAAATAGATGTAATTTGAGTTTCATAAAAAGAAAAGATAGAGAATATAGCCAAAAATATTGAAGAAATAATGGTCTCAAAGTTACCAACCCCATCTTGAAAATCCAAGAAGCTCAGCAAATCCCAACCAGAATAAATATATAGAAAACCACACCTATGGACATTATAGTCAAACTACAAAATCAAAGGTAAAAAGAAAAATTTAAAAGAAGCTAGAGAAAAAAAGAAACATTTTATATAGAATAACAGTGGAGGAAATAAAATAGAAAGTAAAAAATTTAAAGTACCATTTAAAAATATTATTTAGAGCAGCTTCTAATCTCTCTAAATAGTGGTCGGAAAGTGCCTTCATGCAGTAAGCTGGAGCAAATATGGAGTTAGCCTTCTTTTATTTCTCTTCTCTTTAGGATCATGGTCCTGTACTGTCTGAAAACCTTAAATTCCTAAAACACTTAGGAATAAATTTAACAACAACAGCAACAACGACAAAATAAAAAAAAACAACTGCACTACACTGAAAAGTACAAAATATTATGGAGAGGTCCTAAATAAGTAAAAAGATATGTAAGAGGTCCTAAATAAATAAAATGTAAGAGATCCTAAATAAATAAATAAAATGTAAGAGGTCCTAAATAAATAAAAAGATATACCCCAATCATGAAAGAAATACTCAGATTTGTCAAGATGTTAATTCCTCAAAATTTATCAATCAATTGAACATAATCCTAACTTGAATCCTATCAATCAGGTTTTTGTGGGAGTTGACAAGCTGTTTTTAAAATGTATATGGAAATGCATAAGAACTAGAATAGTCAAATCAAAAATAAGAAATTTTGAGTACTCACAATATCTAAAATCAAGGGTTACTATGAAGTAAAGAGATCAATGGAACAGAATTCAGAATCTAACTATATAGCATCAGTTGACTTTTGGCAGAGATGCCAATGAAATTCAATGCAGAAAGGAAATCTTTGAAGCACATTGTGTTAGAATAACTAGATCAATCTATTAAAATTATTTTAAAAATTAATCTTGATCTCTATTTCATAGCATATATAAAAATTTATTTTAGAAACATCATAGACCTAAATTTAAAAGCCAGACATTTAGAGCTTCTAGGAAAAATAATAGAATGTTTTCACAACTTTGGAGTGATCATAACACAGTAAATATAAAAGAAAAATAGATAAAATTGGACTTCTTCAAATTAAAAAAATTTCCTCATCAAAAGACATTCTTAAGCATATGAAAAATCCTGGGTGAAGGTATTCAGAATACAATATCTGATGAAGATCTTGTATCTAAACTATATAAACATCTCTTAAGATTAAAAGAAAATAGCTCAATTTAAAAATAAATAAAAGTCTTGAAACACTTCATAAAATGTGATATTTGAAAAACTAATAAGTACTTGAAAAGTTCTCAACAGTCATCGGGGATATGAAAATTAAAACTATAATGAGATGCTAGTGAATACCAATTACGATGACTAAATTGAAAAAAAACAAAAACAAAAAACTTGACCAAACCAAATGTTGGTTAAGGATATGGATCTCTGGAATTTTTATATTACTGGAACCAAGCATTCTTCCTAAGTATTCACTCAAAATAAATAAAAATTACATTTATTTAATATATTTGAACTTTATTCAAATATCCCTAACTTAGAGAATAAATAAGCTAATTTTATATTCATTGTAGTGAAATATTCTTCAGCAATAAAAAGAACGAACTACTCATACTCATAACAAGTCATATTGAGAGAGATAGGTACAAAAGAGGACAAACTCGGTTCAATTTATATGATGTTTACAAACAAGTAAAAGCTATAGTGATAGAATAGTACATTGGTTGCCTCTGTAAGTTGGGGGAATTTAATGAAAAGAGGCATGAGAGAACTGTTCTGCAGTGAAGGAAATATTCTGTGCCTTGACTGGGATGTCGGTGATTTGAGTGGGTATATATTTGTTAAAACTCACTGACGTGTGTAATTATGACCTGAGCATTTTACTGTATGTAAAATTAAAATAAAATCATAGGGGCTGTCACTCACCTCAAACTTTTGAGAGTAAGAGTACTTAGGAAGACCTCTTAGTTAACAGTATTCTGACAACATCGGTCCTAGAAGAATAACATCATATGACAACTCTCTTTTGCCAGTCACGTCTTTCTAGTTACCAGACCACTTATTTCACTGCTTATGTTCATTTAGTTCAGTCAAATCATGAGTGATTTTCAATGAATCATATATATTTCTTTTTTATTACCACTAGACTTTTCATGATATATAGCTTGACTGTGATAAATCATTTCTATATCGTTCATGATTAGATCTTGCTTTATTATTTAAAACATGTACATGCCAAGAACATTTTCTCAAATCATGACTTAATCAAAATAGGTTGATACAGATCAATTCCATTGTTTTTATTGGATGCAGAATATGTTACAGCTTGACTATATCGACATTTATTTAACACTTTCCTTATTGATTTTCATTTAATTTATTGAATGTATTGCCATGTTTTGTTTTGTTTCATTTTGTTTTTGGTACTACAACTAGTTTTGCAGTGAACATTATATTTGGTTTATATTTATACTTTTGTTTCTATAAAGTAGATTCCATACTTATGTTCTATTTTACTTTCTATGTACTATTTTACATTCTCAGTAATACTTAAAACTCCATGAAGGGTGATACATGTCTATTAGTAAACTGTTGGATCCCGCAGAGATAAGCATAATATTTGGCACATAGTAGGTTCTCTTTAAGTGTTTGCTGAATAAACTAACAAATGAGTGATTATGTATTCGTATATTTATTTTATTGCAAGGCTTAAGTAGCAGTTGATCAGCTAGATAGTCTACTTCATTTAATTTCAACCCTCTATTATGAAAGTTCTTTGAGGAAATACATACTAGATGTATGAATAATTACTGAGGGGAAAACTGAAATCAATATGACAAATTTATTTACACAATGAAAAGTGAGAGGATGAAGTAACCATCACTGATTAAGTGGAAGTACTTAAGGAAAAGCTATTTAATTGAAACAAAACCTAAACTTAGACTTTGTGGATAGGTGGAAATTCCTTTGTGGAATTTATGTAAATTCCAATCACATTACAGTGAGGAAGTATTTATTTCAGTTTTAAAGGGAAGTGTTTTGAATTCTTGAAGAACAGTTGCTTGGGCAAACAAGGACATGTTTCTTTGTATGTGTAGCTCAATCAGAAGAGACAAGGAGGAGTATGACTCCTGAAATGTGAGGTATCTTTGATTCAAGACACCTTGAGTGGAATTTCCTACATTCTTGTGATTGTATTTGATTTTTTTCTGGAACTTTACAATCATGAGGATATGTACATTCTCATGTGCGCATACCTGCTCCTACTCCACTAATGATACAGGCAAAGTAGTGCAGACATTTAATTAATACTTGTTGAATTAAGCAATCAATAACCTTGTGATGAAGAAGGGGGAAAAGCTATGAATGCTGGTATTGAAACTTCTGAAAAGAGAGTGCAGTAGAGACTTTATGCTTCTCCCTAAGAAAATCATGAATAACTAAAATGAATAAACAGGGACAACATACTTCTTGGTAAAGATCTAAGACTCAGAATCCAAATCTATTGAATGCCAATTAAGGATATGTGCTTTTAAATTTTAAATAATTGAGTCTTTTGAATAAAGATCGAAAGTTGAATCATATGCTATACACTGACATTTACCTTTGCAGTCAATACATTTTAAAACGATAAGGGTAACAAGAGCTAATTCTATGAGTGAAGAGTAGAGGGATGTATATTGATTTGCATTTTCGTTTCCTCATCTTTCTTAAGGAAAAAAATGACTACCTGCCCTTTTAGTACATGATCATCAGCTCGAGTAATAAATGTGGTCTCAAGGCCCTTTAGATAATTTTTCCCGATGCTCTTGCTCCACTGGAATGTTGCTGATTTTAGTGTTGTTTTGTTCAATGTTTCTCCTCTGAATTTCGAAGGTCACTTGTTATTTAAAATCTGTTTCTCCTCAAACTTGATATAACATTGACTCTCTTTATACCAACACCAATACATTAGTTTTTCAGAGTTACCATATCAAAGTACCACAGGCCTGCATGTCTTAAACAGTATATATGTATTTTATCTAAATTCTGAGATTAAGGTGGCAACAGGGCTGGTTTCTTCAAAGGCCTCTCTCCTTGGCTTGTAGATGGTTGTCTTCTCCCTGTGTCCTTACATTATCTTCCCTCTATGTGTGTCTGTCTGTGTCCTAAACTCCTCTTCTTATGACGCCAGTTGGGTTAGATTAGGGCCCACCCATATGACTTCATTTTAACTTACTTCTTTAAGGTCTCGATCTCCATTCTGAGGTACCAAGAACTTCAATGTATAACTTTTGGGGGAACACAATTCAGCCTGAAACAACCAGATTTCATACCACCTTTACTTTACTTAGTCTTGGTGAGGACTCGTTCACAGTGGACCATGGTGATAGTCTACTTACTCTCAGTACAAAAGAGGTGGCCAATTCCAGCCTCAGCATTGAGATTTTCACTGTTCCTTTTACCGTGGTTCGTGGTTATGAGGGGCAAGGAGAGGAGATGAAGCCAAAGTTGGAATCAGCTAATGAATGTCTCAGGCCATACTTTTCTTACCCTTATGTAACTTCCTCTTATCTTTGATCTTGGGGTGCTTTTGGTAGTTTTTCAAGAGA
>NW_011888887.1:4429174-4446553 GCF_000151845.1 Pteropus vampyrus | reverse complement strand
TTTTTTGATAACTCAGAAGAATTAGTTTTTTCTTAGTTCTCTATCTGAATTGAGTCTAGTTATCCACTTTTCCATAACATAAATCCAATATGACAAGAAAGTATATGATTAGGTTGCTTTCCTTCTTTTGAATTTTTTTTGTTTTATTGTGACAAGGTTACTTTATTTTGTATTTTGTTTACCTTGCCCTCAAGGATACTAGCTCTTAGATCAGTCTTGTGCCAATTATAATAAATGCCTGCATTGCAACTGATCGAGAGACATTTATTCTCAGGATTAGACTGGCAAATTTAGTCATATTTCAACTTTGCTAGAGATGATTTCTAAATTTCTAAGAATTGCTGTGAGTGTGCACACACACACACATGCACATATATGTGTGCTTTTTCATATCCGAATAGGACTAAACCAACATCTGTTTATCACTAATAATTTCTTACCTGAGATTATACAAAAGATGTTTTACATAAAATAATTCCCACTTCTGGACTTTTGTTTTAAATCATATGCTCAATGATTTTTAATAATTCAACATGGTTAATTTGTCTTACATGTAGATACTTATAGCTTCAAAATTTAATTTATAATAATAAAGTATAATTTGTAATGCCTTTAGTAACTGAATTCTCATGTCACTATCAGCGCAAGAACCCATCATTTTCCCAGTGCCATGAGTTACCTGTAAACATTATTTTGGAAGAGAAATTTAAATTTTATATATCAATTTAACTTAGGAACAACTTGGAATGAAAGTTGTTTCATTCTCTATACAGAAAATTATAAAACATTACTGAGAGTTCAAGAAGACCCAAATAAATGAAGAACTCTGTCATGATCATGAAGTAGATGATTAATATTAAGACATCAATTTACCTCAAAATAACCTACAAATGCAATGCAGTCCCAATAAAAATATTTCAGGAGCTATTTTCCTTGGTTGAAATTGATAGGTTGATTCTAAATTCAATATGGAAATACAAAGGACTAGGATCTAAAAATATCTGAATGAATAAGAACTAATTGGGAACTTAAATTAACAGATGCCAAGTCTTACAATAAATTCACAGCAATTAAGACATATCGATGCAGAATTAAATGTAATATCAAAGGAAATAAAGGGTCCGAAGCAGATCCACACATATACAGTGACTTGATTTATAACAAAGACACTACTCCAATACAGTGAGGAAAAAAGATATTTTTCAATAATGGTGCTGGATTAATTAGCACACGGAAGAAAAATTAATCTGATTTTTATATCACATCGTACATGAAAATTAGTGATTGTCTTAGTCAACTTGGGCTACCATAATTAAAAACCCCAGACTGGGTTTTTTAAACAAAAGAAATTTATTTTCTCACAGTTCTGGAGGCTGGGAAGCCAAGGATCACATTCGGTAAGACCAGTGAGCATAGGTCACTTTACCGTGCTTCTTTCACTGTGACGTGAGTTCCTTAATCAGAAACAATGCTGTGTGGATAAGGCATTCTGTAAGTTTTTGAACCACAGGTTTTGGCAGAAGCATTGCACGCAGGGAAGGTAAATCCATGTTCAGGTGAAAATGGTCTGATATTAACCCTGCCACCAGGTGGCTGGCTGATCACCGGGGAGAATGGTACCATAATAGGAACTCAGCGTTGGTCTCTGCTGCTAGCAGATTGGGCACTCAGAGGTGGCCATCGCCAGGTCAGTCTTGGTGAATAGAAGTCCACATTGGCGAACCCAATCATAAACACCATCATTACCTCCATGGTCACTTTATACATCAAGCCATTGAGAGTTAACAAGGGTGGCTGGGGAGGGAAGATGACGGGTATACACAAAGATGATCATGCTAACCACTTGGTTATTAATATCCTTTTCTGCTGAGGTCACCCTTTGGTTCCATCTTAGCATGGGTTATCATTTTAGCATAAGTACATATAAAATCATTGTTCTCTGCATGCACTAATTTAATCCTATTTCTATTAACTATAGGTATACCACAAAGCTTCAACTTGTGTTGATGTCTCTCGTGTTTATATGTTTATTGTCAATTTAAATATGCTTATTTAAATAAGCACTTTCTTGATTACTAGAAAAATAACTGACTATAAGCAATGAAAATCTTTTTGAATCTTAAAGAATGAATTATTTCATGAGCATTTTCTGAGGACTTAACAACACATTTGGCACTGTTCTGAGCAATCAAAGAAGATACTGTTCCAAACCACATGAGATGTACAACTTGAGGAGAAGATATAAACTTGACAAATTAATGAACAATAATGTAATTTATCTAGTAAAATGCTTAGAAGTACTGTATTAAGAAGAGAACTCCCCCACCCTCACATACACCATATACTCAATATTCACATATATGAATTCTTTGCTCCATTAAAAATGGTTGTAGTACCCAAAATGTCATGTTATATATGTCCCTATATGTTTGTACATGGGATTCTTCTTGCCTAAAGTGCCCTCTCCAGTTTCATCACCTGGCTCATAGTCAACTGTCAAAACCCAGTTGTGTTTCTTCTTCTCAAAAGCCTTCTCAGGGTGATGATAGGATGGTTTAGGTACTTCTAGTTCCCTCTACAGACTCTACCTTGTACACACCACGTGTAGCTCACCCAGACAAAAACAAAAAACAAAAAAAACAAAACTCTGAAAAAAAAAATTCTATAAGTAGCCTACTCATTTGTTTTTGTCTCCTCTGGATACCCAAATCTTAATCCTAATTGTCAAGGAAGTAGGTCACTTCAGGTACTTAAGAGCAATTATTTACTTTCAACTATGGACATGGAAAAAATAGATATTTGTCAAATATAATTAAACCACTTTTTGGAATACCCTGCTAAAAGCATATAAATGCATGGGGTTTGACCGGCCTCTTCCTGGCTCAGTCTTCTATTAAAGTCAATGAATCTCCTTTGGAGTCACCTACTATACTTTATCTATGGAGTAATTACTCGCTTCCTCTGACAATTCTTTTGAAACTACTTGCAGATTATTTTCAGTCTCTGCTAAAGTGATTGTTAAGTATTACTTTAAATATAATCAATTGACTTATAGGCAAGCCCTTCTTTAACTTATAAAATGGAAATAACAATTTCTGTTATGTAATCTGTAAAAATATTTTCATGCTCATTGAAAACAGTTAAAATGGAAGAGAATTCTTTGCTTAAACCTAAATCCTTTATCTGTCTTTTTAGATGTCATTCTTTTCTATCTACTCAGGGATCATGTCTCATACCTAAAATTCACTATTTCCTTTTTTAGGCACCTTCCAATTAGGATTTAAATATTTTATCTTAAAAATATAAAGCTTACTGTTGGCATGCTGTGTCTTTTTTATCCTTTTGCTTTTCATATCTACACCATTATATTTAAAGTGCATAGAATGTAGAAAGTATATACTTGGATGCTGATATTTTTATATCCAGTCTTTCAATCTCTGTCTTTTTATTGGCATGTTTAACTCATTTCATTTAATGTATGTATTGATATGTTTGGGTTTATCATCTTGCTATTTATTTCCTATTATTTCTATTGTGTTCATTTTTTCCCATTTACAAATTATTTATTTTTCTCTAGTGACATGTTAACTATATTTCTTTGTATAATTTTTAAAAATAATTGCTCTTTGAATTATAATATCCATTATTATCTTATCACAGTCTACTTAGACTTAATTTTATAGTACTAAAAACCTTATAATAGTAAAATTACATTAAACTCCCCATCCTAAGTGCTTTTTATTGATTTTATCTTATTTAGAAATCTCACAATGTAATATTATATTTTATTTAAATAACCATTTGTCTTTCAAAAAGATCTGTTGCTGAGGCTCCTATTAGGGTTCTCTTTTGGACCAAAACGCCTACATCCCCCAGTAGACTTTTACCTCAGACTTGAAAGTAGAGGAAAGTTAATTTCATTTGGGTTGCATGTTTCCAATACTTGTATTTGTAAAACATTAAAAACTGTGAAGTGTTTTATAGTATAGATACATTTTATTGTATATTTGGTTCTTATCACCATCTAACATGTTATATATTTCAGCTATTTATTTGTATATTGACCTTCTCACCCTACTGGAAGAGCCTCATCATGTAAGGCCAATGAGGGCAGAGGGGTTTTTTTGCTCTAAAATGTTCACTACTGTATCCTTACCATGTGACACAGTACCTGGCACATAGTGGGAACTCAATGAATATTATTTGGATGAATAAGTAAAGTAATTGAATGTGTTTCAAATATAGATACGGTTTTCTTTATTTTGCTTTTATATGTGTTTCCAGTGTTTCTAAAATAAATATGTATTACTCTAACATAAAGACATGAAAGTAAACTTTAAAAAAATTTCTCTCTTTCTTCTTCCCTCCCTCCCACCCTCTTTTATTTTTTTCTTCCTTCTTTTCTTTCTTTTTTTTCCTTGATGAAGCTTACAAGCTTCCTACACTACACCTAGATCTAAGGCTAAGATTTATTGCTTGTTATTTGAATGGTTTTAGGTAAATCAGTTAACTTATGTAACAATTATCGTCTGTAAAGTAAGGATGATAAAAAGCATTTTTTCCCCCATATTACAATGTAGATGTGCATATCAAATACAACAATGTACATAAGACTTTAGAACTAGATAGTAGTCATGCATGCCACATATCTAACTGGAAATTTCTTTTGATGAATGTTGGTAAGAATCATTGAAACAGTATAAAACGGACACTGTTTAAGAGCTAGAGAAGAGATATTGAGTTCATGAAGTAATTGGCATTTGCTTTTCCTTCTTCTTAGAATGTTCTTTCCCATGTTCGTCACAAGGCTCATTCTCTCACTTCGTCCTGGCCTCTCTTCATATGTCTCTTCAGAGAGGACATCCTTAACACAGTGTCCCTTCTAGTCAATCTTTATCACTTCACCCTGTGTTACATTTCACAATAGCACTTTTTAACATGTTATATAACGATTTTTTATTGCATCCTTCATTCACTTTAATGCAAACTCCATAAGAGCAAATATTTTTATTGTTGTCACTGCTGTATTCTCAATGCCTAGAATATTGACGAACACATGAGGATCCCTCAATAACTACTTACGAGAATACATTAATAGTTGAAAAAACCATCACTAGCTAATGAATGTTTAATTTATCTTAATTATCCAAATTATTTATTTATTCTTGGCAAGACATGATTAAAAAAAGTACTAAAAATTTTTTTAAAAATGAAAGTCCTGAAAAAATTGAGCTTCAATATTAGAAAATGTTGAAAAATAAATAACTTTAATTGATGTATATTTTCTGTTTTACAATTTCATGTACTTTTACTATTCTCAATGGAATCAATTATTAAAAATATAAGAAAATTTTTTTATATTTATCTTTTTTGTAAGAATTTTTTCCTACTACATTTTATATAAATATATTTTGTCACACCACATGTCATGAAGACAATTTTTTTCAGATTTTAGCAATTTTCAGGTCACATTCATAATTTTTGGCCATAATTACATACCTGTCACATGTAATGTTTTATTTTTCTTTAATGCTACCTTAAACCAATTCTCTCTATTATTTTCTGCTTATCCTAGTTCTAAGTTTGATTTAGTTCTAGTTTTTAAATATACAATAAGTTAAATATGTGATTATTAAAAGGAAAAGCTTATCTGTGTGTACTAAATCATGCCTAGTACCTCAGTGCAATAGAGTGATAGAGAATAGGGCAATGGATTATAGCAGCAAACGAACATCAGTGCATCAGTGAAGCTCTCTGAGATTCGGTTTATTTATGTGAAAAATAAGAGGATGAAGTAGATGGTATCTCAGTTCTGTTTTCCTTCTCATAGTCTTTCTTCTAATAATGATGACTAGATCTAGAAAGACTTTCAAGAAAGATCAAATTTGGTTTCATGGCATCTCGATTCATATATGAGTAAGTAAAAGACTCTAGTGGGCCTTTTCTGAACCCTTACATCCTAGACAATGAGAAAATAGGGGCTTTATTATGGAATTCCAACTGGATCACATAAGCATTAAGTGCATCCGTACATGTAAAATGAAGCAAAAATATAACACAATTAACTATGATTCTTATATCTCATTTCTCTGGAAATTTTCTTCTTTTTGAGGGGATCAAATTATCTTAATGAACATCTTCTCTGTCTTCTTTCATGTAAGAATAACCTGACTTTAGTAGTGTTCTTTACTAAAAAAACTTTCCTGAGGATCATATCCAGATCAAGCATCCAACCAAGGGTATTTCACAAGCAATCAAAATTGTGCTAAGTGCTGTCAGGATGTTGACACTCTTTTCAAGGCTTATGCTGTTAAGAGAGACATCACCCTCCACAAGCACCTCACAATTGTAGAAAAGTTACCCACAGAGATAAGAGTATTAAAATCACACATGTGTACATGCTTTTATTTTATATGCTATATAAGCTGAAACATTATTATTTGATGCATATACTTTTCTGTTTTTACAAATACTACTTTTCACAACAATTCTGTGTGGAAAAGTAACTATCATTAATATCTTTTGTAATTTAAGATTTATAAAAGAATACTAAAAGGCCCAAGATAACTATGGAGAAACTTGGTTTACATTGGTATCCTTGTGTTCTATGGGCATAATTACCATTTATTTTCAAAAACATATATTAAAGTATAAAATATTAAAATAAAAATATATTAATAGGGAAAATAAGAAACTTTTGAAATAAAACTATCTTGAGAATTCTGGTTACCTGGTTATATGGTAGTTACGAAAGGAAAGATGGGCAAGTCGTTTCCTTAGTTATGAGTTTCAGAAACCTAATTCAAACTAGTTTATGCAAAGAATAAGAATAACAATAACAATAAAAATAATAATAAAGTAATTTAAGGAATCATATAACAGGGAAGTTCATGGCTAGAGGGGGTTAGGCAGGTAAGCATTCTCTCTCTCTCTCTCTCTCACACACACACACACACACACACACACACACTCATAATCACTCACATAGGCAGGCCATCTCCCCCAGTTGCCACCCACAGCTGAAGATCCTTTATCTTTAACAAAGCTATCAGAAAAACAGTTTATCTACACATATAGATAAAACTCCTGGAATTCCTTTGCTTGGATCAACTTAGATTCTGTGCAACAGAGAACATAGTATAAGCCCTTGAACAAATGGGTTGGTGGGTATCATGTGCTCTACCTCAAACACATGCACTGGAACTAGGTGAAGGAAGCATCTCCAAAAGAACACCAGAATGCTTTTGCCAGAAGAAGGGCAAAAGATAAGAAAAGATAGTAAAATCTGAAAGATAAGAAAAGATAGTAAAATCTCTACTAGGTTGGTCTTCTCCCCATCACTGAAGATTAGTATAATGTCCTCAAGTAGTTACAACTCCAAAGGGGGATCCACACCTCAGGAAGCTTTGACTAGACCATAGAAAATTACAAAGAAGATAGTACTGTGTTATATAACTTAAGGTTTTTATTTTCATACCTTTGAACTTAATCCCTCAAAAAAAAAAAAAAACCAAATGATTTTACTCTGTAACTGCCCAAAGAACCAGGCACCAAGGGAAGAATGAGGGAGGCAAATGCCCTTTAAGACAGGATGACCTGCTGCTTCCCTAGAGTTTTGGCAAGGGGACTCACTGCCAGAGGGAGACATCTTAGAGCAGAGCCTTGCAGATGGAAGCAGCTGTTGAGAGCCTGTGCCAGGAGTCACTGCCAAGAGCCATTGCCAAAAGAAACTGTTGGGAAGCCACTTTGGGACCAGAAAGAATTGTCAATAGTCTCAGCACTCGTCATCACAGCATCATAAAAACCACAGAGGTCTGGCATGAGAGTAAGGTCATTCATTGCTCTTTCTAAATACTATGAATTAAATTCTGTATCTATATTAATATATAGATATAGATCTCAGTATACTATATATTTCTATGTATTCACTTCACAGTAAAGAATCAAATTTGTTCCTATTGTCACTAAATTAATATTTATGTACCCCCTCCCTGCAAAAGATGAAATAAAAGAAAATTTTAAACTTTGTACGTCTTATGTGATTGCCATCTAGTGGAGGAAAGGAGTATGCAAATAAATGTTTAGCATACAGTGTTGACAGGAATAATTTCAAAATGTTGTCTTTGCTTGAAGGACTTGAGCAAGGCTTTACTGAAGATGACACATTTCATCTGGATCTTAATGAATGGAAGGCTCAGAAATTCTAACAGGAGTACAAACCTTCTATAGAACTGGAAACCAGGCTTCATATTTCAAAACATCATTTGGAAAAGATGGTTGTGTACATTACAACTTACATGAAGAAATAAGGTAAATAGCTCTCAAAAGTATTTAGTTTAGGTGCCAAGTGAATATTTTGGTAAATATATTTAGTAGACTAAAAGAATATTTCAAATGCTTGATACGTACTTCATAATACATAGTTTCCTCCCAAAGTTTGATATGATCTATCCCTAAAGAGAATTAAAATTAATAAATATAACTATCTTTATCTTTTACTTTTCTAACTCCTGTTCCTTCTCACTCACTATCATTTTTTCTAAATGTCTTCTCCAGAAATTTACAGAAAGCAGGAAAAACATGGTTCCATTGCCTGATTATTATCACTTAAGAAAATTTTATTAAATAATAATAGATTTTCAGCATTTGCCAAAAGTTATTGTCATAGGCTCTATGCTATATAATTTGCAGGTATTAAGTTATTTAATTCTCTTTAAAATACTATAAGGAATATAGCATTAATAATCTCATTTTATAGTAAAGAGACAAGTTTAGCAACTTTATCAAAGTATCATATAGCTAATGGGTGACGATGCTACCACCCTAGCCAGGCTTTCTAATTTCAGGTGGTTTCCACACTAAAGTAAAGGAATTGAAACCATCGCATAAATTAATCTAAGGATGTTTGTTTTAAGATGACAAATACTTTCTTAGCTCGAAAAAAAATTTTATCCTCCTAAATAGTTTTCCCAGTTCATAAAATGAGGCTTCAATGTCTCATGCTTTCTGTATCGCCAAAGATACAAAGACAAGACTGAAACTATCATCATGCAGAAATGTTTTTCAGAGACTCACGAATAAGTCTCATGCTTTCTGTATCGCCAAAGATACAAAGACAAGACTGAAACTATCATCACGCAGAAATGTTTCAGAGACTCACGAATAAACATAGATGCCAGATAACCAAATACCAGCTCATCCTCCAGCCAAACAGGTGCATTCTTGAATGTGGAAGACAGGCCATATTGGTTGTTAGTTTTATATAGATCCTTCCAACCAAAACACTGAAGAAACTATGAAGACAATCCCATTTCATTCCTAAATGCTTTTATTAACATGTAACAAAATTCAACACTGTATGATCTCACACATGGGATCTAAAAAACAAACAAACAAACAAAAACCCAATTCACAGAAAAAGAGATTGGATCTGTGGTCACTAGAGACAAGGCCTGGGGGGAGAAGGAATTGGATGAAGGTGGTCAGAAAGTAGAACCTTAAGTTATAAAATAAATAAGTATTAAGGTTGTAATATACAACATGATGACTATGGTTAACTCTGCTTTACGTTATAGTTGAAAGTTGTTAAAAGAGAAGGTTTTAAAAACTTTCAGCACAAGGCAAAACTTTTTTCTTTTTCTTTTTTTTGTATTTATATAAGATAATGAATGGTAACTATAATTATTGTGGTAATCATTTTACAACATGTGTAAGTCAAATCATTATGCTGTACATCTTAAACTTATATAGTGTTCTAGGTCAATTAAATCTTAATAAAACAGGAGAAAAAGAATTAATTATAGTTTTTATCAAGTAGCTGACACATGAAAAGTTGATGGGAGATTTGCCAATTAGGTTCAGTGCTATACACAATATGACAGTTCATCTAAATATCTTATAAAATAATAATGGCACAAGTGATATAACAGCTGGTAGCTCTCATTACAACTCTCACTGTTATATTGGGCATTACTGCCTGAATTTAAACTCTTGAATTTTTCCCAGCTTCTTTATTTAGCTGACCACTAACCAACTGTTGGATAGAAATGGTAAGCAGAGGCAGGGTAGTTTAATGACAAAAACCATGGGAGCTGGAAATATGAAAAGTGGAGGTCTGGTCCAGGTTCAGCTAACCTGCTGTATGATACTAGACAGACAGTAAGCTTCTCTGAACCCATCAGATTCCAAATCTATGAAAAAAAAAATGATGATTCCTGTCATCAATACTTCTTATGAATATGATACTAAAGCATGATGATTAAAGCAAGAAGACATTCCAGTTATAAGATCTTAGTTATTTCTTTTCTGATTAGCCATAAATAACTGCAACTTTTTACTTAATCAGTGCAGACTCTGCAAAAAGGTATTGTAAAATAGTTAACCAATGGTATTAGTTACCAATTGCTGTGTAATAAATTATCACAAAACTTAGCAGCCGAAAACAACCACAACTATATATTATCTCATATAGTTTCTGAAGATCAGGGATCTGGGAGTGGCTTAGGTGGGTGGTTCTGGCTCAGGGTATTTTATGAAGTTGCAGTCAAGCTATCAGACAGGGCTACGCTCATGCCAATGTTTAGCTATAATTAATTGTAGGATCTACTTTTAAACTCTCTCGCATGGTAGTAGGCATTGGAACCTCAGTAGCTGTTAGCCAGAGAACTCAGTTTCTCACTATATGGTCCTTTCCACACTACTGTTTTATATACCGCTTCATAGCAAGGCTGCTGGCTTCCCCAGAGGGAATGAGACAGAGAGAGAAAGAGACACACAGACAGACAGAGAACACCCGTGGTAGAAGTCTTTTATAACAAAATCTTGGAAGTAACATATTACCCATAAGCTAATTGTCACAAAAGCTCTAGCAAAATGTGAGAGGGGACTACACAAGTAGGTGAATTTCCAGCCTTCTTAGAGACTGATTACCCCAGGAAAGTAGAAAACAGACTAATTAACAGAGCTTAGCAATTCAAAGTGTTGTCCAGAGATGAGTTTGTCCTAACGATATGCAGATCTTAAGTCTCACTCCAGTTTACTGAATCAGAATCTGCATTGTGAGAAGTTCAAGTGATTCATTGCATATTGAAAGGATAGAAAGCCTGCTGCCTCATGTGATTCTGACATATTCCCTTGCAAACGAACAAACAGACAAAAAAAAGAAACCTGATCATTCTTAATATGCCCTGGCAATTTAAATCCTGACAATGAAACCAACATTATCTTTGGGAGAAACAGCTTAATAAAGATATTCAGTGCCATTCTACTTTACCTGGAATCTTTCTTGAAAATCTAAACCTTTTTCAGGACATTTGGTATGTATTGGAGGAAAAAGGGAGGTATGTTTTGTAACTGTTTTTATTATTAATAATTTTCAATCACACAAGCAATATATGAATACTAATATACTTCATAAAAAATAAAATAATTTAGAAAATAGAGTGTTTCCCTTTGATTAATCCCTTTCTAAGGATAATTATTGCTATCAATTTGTTGTTTATTCTTCCAACATTTTCTATTTATTTGTATACAAAAGTTTAGATTTATTTGTATACAAAAGTTTAGATTCATAGACTATATATATGTATGGATATGTGTATGTGTACATATATGTGTACACACATACACACATTCATGCATATTATAAAGATTTATAATTATATATTTATAAAATATATCATAAATACATTTATATCATATTTATGTTTGTGGGTTTTATGGTAGGTTTATTCCTTTTTTCTTTATAAATTCTAATATATGGTGAATGCCATTCTTTAATTTGCTTTTTTCCCCCTGTTGTATTGTGTTTGACAGTCTGGACATAAAATTGTTAATTTAGGTATTTCCCAATGATGGAAGCATTTAATTATTCATTCTGACAAATACTTTTCATGATTACAAAATCATTCCTATATTTGCCTCCTTTGTAAACACATGCAAGTGTTTTTCCAGACTGTATACACCTAGAAAAAGAATTCATAGGTTTTTGGATTGGTGCATTTAAAAATTTTGATGGATATTGCCAAATTTTTCTCTATGTACTATACCAATTGGTACCATTTCCAGCAGTATATAAGAATCTCTTTCTTTTGTAAAACTGCCATCATTTTTTATAATCAAATTTTATTTTATTTTTTTACTAATCTGATAAGTAAAAGATAGTGTCTCTTTTTTGTTTTAAATTCCAGAACATTTACTTGTTGTCAGCTCTACTGCTTCAGGAATTCAGGAACACTTAAAATCAAAGTCACGTTAGGCATCTTATCAGTCTGTGTTAGGAATGTGGCAAAGCAAGGGGATGATAGAGTCTAGGAAGTTAAGACAAGGTGAGAGAGCCAAGTGCAGACATAAGAATATTCAGGGCCTGACAGATGCACTTAAAAACTTGAGTTCAAGGCAGATGGTAGGGATGTGAGACAGGGGAACTTGTGAACACCCAGATAAGTTGATTATTTCCTTCCCCCGACTATTAATGAGACCCAGTCTAGTTCCCCTTCAATTTCTTGATTTCGAGACAGGTCCTTTAAGAGGCAGTGAAGGACTTAAGAAGGCTCCCACGTGGGTATTCTTGGAGAACGCAGGGTAGGATATTGGCTTAGTACCTGGAGGCACCCAAAGCAGGCCTAATTGCTTGAGAGATGGAGCAAGTATGGCTTGAGCTGTTCGTGTAACAGATAAAATATTATATCTCAAATCATTTTTATAACAAGTAATTTTTACTTTTCTAAATTCATCCACATACTTACTCCCTTTTCCTTTTATAACTGAGCTTTTTGGGCTTAACAATATATCTAGAAATCACACCACATGAAAAACTTTCTCATTCTTTTTTATAGCCATGTAGAACTCATATGGACATACTATAGTTTATTCAATCACATTCCTTTGTAGAAGCATCCAGTGCTTTTCACTATTTTTTTTTAAATTGTAAATAAATAGCCATGAAAATACACATTTTCATTTTGTTGGAGATATATCTTTACAGTAAATTATTAGGTGTGACTCAGCAACCACTGAGCAGATAGTAGATGCATATCTTGACAAATCCTCCTCCAAGAGGGTTATTACGCCAGTTGTAATTCCACCAGGAATGCACGAGAGTTTCTGTTTCCCCATTATCTAGCCAAAAGATGTTGTCACACTTTTAATTTTCCTTAATTTCATTAGTGAGAAATAGTTTCTCAGTGTAATTTTGCCATATATCTAACTATGAGTGAGGGTGAAAAATTTATTCCATATTTAAGGGCCATTTTTAATGCATTTTCTGTGTCATATCTGTTGCCCATTTTTCTATCAGTTTTTTTTTTACTTCATTTCATCCACTTTTAAGAGTTTTTCATATATGGCAAATATTTTCTTCCAGTGTCAGTTGTCTTTTGAATGGGTTCATGGTTTTTTTGTTTTTGTTTTGCTAAGCAAGTTTTAATTTTTAATTTTTATCTAGTCACATTTATATACCTTATATTTTGAGATCTCTGGATTTTTAATCATAGAAAAACTTTTCTACTCCTGGTTATCAGAGAATTCATCTATGTTTTAGTTCTTATTCTGTTTCTTTTTCCCCCTTTCCCTTTTTTTCTTTTTTACATTTAGATTTTTGATACATTTAGAGTTGATTCTTGAGTATAGTCTAAGGTATAGTATTTTCATTTTCTAAGCAGCAAACCTGTTGCCCAACAAATTTTATTTAAAGAATATATTTTCCCCCTCAGCGATATGTGATGTCTCCTTCATAATATACAAAATTTAATATGCACATGGATCTATTCTATTTGTTTGTTCACCTCATCATGCTCTGGTCTTATATTGTTTTAATTGTAGGGACTTAATAATATATTGTAGTATCTAGTAAGACTAGTTATCCCTCATAGTCTTTCTGTTTCAGTTTTGCCCTGGCTTGCTTGTTTCCTTTTCCATATGAACTTTAGTATCAACTTCTCTAGCTCTATACTATCTTGTAGGTATTTTTATTGGGATTGCATCAACTGTATAAACCATTTGAGAACAAATATCTTTCTCATGTTGAGTCATCCTATCCAGGAATAGAAAAATATCTTTCAATTTATTCAAATATACCTTAATATCTTCCAGGAGTGGTCTAATTTTTTTCTTTAAACTATAAGGGTTCTGCACATTTTAAAATTTTGTTCCTAAATATTTAATTTTCTTTGTTGCTATGATAAAAGGTTATTTTCCCCTATCAGTATGTCTTGTAACTGTTTACTGTTTGAATATATAAAGTTTATTAATTTCTGTATATTAATTTGTACCTAACTGAATACCTTATTCATACCTTGATGAATTTTTTGAGTCAGTTTTATTATTGATATGTTAGGGTTTTCTAACTATACATAAATATTGTCTACAAATAGAGGTAGCTTTATATTATTTTTTATTTTTTTTAAGTTTATTGGGGTAGCATTGGTTAATACAATTATATAATTTTCAGGTGTACATTATCATTTGACATCTGTATATTCTACTGTGTGTTTACCATCCAAAGTCCAGTTTCCTTCAGCTACCATATATTTGATCCCCTTTATCCACTTCACCCTCCCCCTAACCCTCTATAATTGACCTTCTTTAACCGTCGACCTCCCCCTCCTCCCTCACCTCACTAGTAACCACTGCTCTATAGTCCTCTGGTAACCACTAGTCTATAGTCCATGCCCATGTGTTCTGTTTGTTTGTCCTGTTCATTTGTTGCTTTTAGGTTTATATCCCACATATAAGTTATTTCATGAGATTTTCAACTTTTTCTCTCTGGCTTATTTTGCTTAGCATGATTATCTCGAGGTCTATCCATGTTGTTGCAAATGACAGTATTTCATCTCTTCTTATGGCTGAGTAATATTCCATTGCATATATGTACCACAGCTTCTTTAGCCAATCATATATCGTAGGACACTTCAGTTGCTTCCCTGTCATGGCCACTGTGAATAATGCTGCTATGAACATCGGTGTGCAAACATCTTTTTGGATATGGGTTTTCAAGTCTTTGGGATAAATACCCGGTAGAGAGTTTGCTGGATCATATGGTAGGTCAATTCTTTGTTTTTGGGGGAACCTCCATACTGTTTTCCATAGTGGCTGTACCAATTTGCAGTCCCACCAGCAGTGTATGAGGGTTCCTTTTTCTCTGCATCTTCTCTAGCATTTGTTATTACTTGTTCTGTTGATTATTCCTATTCTAACAGGTGTGAGATGGTATCTCATTGTGGTTTTGATTTACATTTCACTAATAGCTAGAGATGTTGAGCATCTTTTCAAATATTTGTTGGCCATTTGTATGTCCTCTAGGGAGAAGTGTCTGTTCAGGTCTTCTGCCCATTTTTTGATTGGATTGTTTGTTTTTTTGTTGTTATTGAGTCATATGAGTTCTTTGTATATTTTGGATATTAGGCCCTTATTGGAAGTATTGCTTGCAAATATATTTTCCCATTTGGATGGTTCTCTCTTTACCTTGTTGACAATTTCCTTTGCTGAGCAGAAGCTTTTTAGTTTAATGTCGTCTCATTCATTTATTTTAGCTTTTACTTCCCTTGCCTTTGAGGTCAAATTCATAAAATACTCTTTAAGTTCAAGGTACTTGAGTTTAGTTCCTATGTTTTCTTCTATGCATTTTATTGTTTCAGATCTTATATTTAGGTCCATAATCCATTTTGAGTTAATTTTGGTGTATGATTATAGAAAACAGTCTAGTTTCATTCTTTTGCAGGTGACTTTCCAGTTTTCCCAGCATCATTTATTGAAGAAGCTTTCCTTTCTCCACTATATGTTTTTGGCTATTTTGTTGAAAATTATTTGCCCATATAAATATGGGCTTACTTTTGGACTCTTGATTCTCTTCCACTGGTCCATGTGTCTGTTTTGCTGCCAATTCTATGCCATTTTAATTACTGTCGCTTTGTAGTATAATTCGAAGTTGGGCAGAGTGATGCCTCCAGCCTCGTTCTTTTTTCTCAGGATGGCTTTGGCAATTCAGGGTATTTTGTGCTTCCATACAAATCTGATGATTTTTTGTTTTATTTCTTTAAAAAATGCAGAAGAGATTTTGATGGAGATTGCGTTAAATTTGTATAATGCTTTAGGTAATATGGTCATTTTAACTATGTTGATTCTTCCAATCCAAGAACACAGAATATCTTTCCATTTCTTTGTATCTTCTTCAATTTCTTTTAATAGGTCTTGTAGTTTTCATTATATAGGTCTTTAATATGTTTTGTTAGATTTATTCCTAGATATTTTATTATTTTGTTGCAATTGCAAGAGGAATTATTTTTTCCACTTCTTTTTCTGGCACTTCATTATTAGAGTATAGGAAAGCTATGAATTTTTGAACATTGATTTTGTATCCAGAGATTTTACTGTATTTGCTTATTGTTTCTAGTAGTGTTCTTGCGGAGTCTTTAGGGTTTTCTATATAGAGAATCATGTCATCCGTAAACAGTGACAGTTGGACTTCTTCAATTCCTATTAGGATGCCTTTTATATGTTTCTCTTGTGTAATTGCACTCGCTAGGACCTCCAATGTTATATTGAATAACAGTGGAGATAGTGGACAGTCTTGCCTTGTTCCTGATCTTAGAGGGAAGGTTTTTAGTTTTTCACCATTAAGTATAATGTTGGCTGAGGGTTTGTCATAGATGGCCTTTATTATGTTAAGGTACTTTCCTTCTATGCTGATTTTTTAAGTGTTTTCATCATAAATGGATGCTATATCTTGTTGAAGGCTTTTTCTGCATCTATTGATATGATTATATGATTCTTATTTTTTAATTTATTTACGTGGTGTATCACATTAATCGATCAGTGTATGTCGAACCATCCCTGTGCCTCTGAGATGAAGCCCACTTGATTGTGGTGTATAATCTTTTTAATATGTTACTGTAATAGGTTCGCTAGTACCTTATTTAGGATTTTTGCATCTGTATTTATGAGAGATATTGGTCTGTAGTTTTCTTTTTTTGTGTTATCTTTACCAGGTTTTGGTATCAGAGTAATAGTGGCCTCATGAAATGAGTTGGGAAGTATTGCCTCCTCTTCGATATTTTGGAAGAGTTTGAGGAGAATAGGTATTAAATCCTTGAATATTTGGTAGAATTCACTAGTGAAGCCATCTGGTCCTGGACTTTTACTTTTTGTTAGTTTTTTGATGATTGTTTCAATTTCCATACTGCTGATTGGTCTATTTAGATTTTCCAGTTCTTCTTGATTCAGTCTAGGAAGGTTGTATTTTTCTAAGTACTGGTCCATTTCTTTTAGGTTATTAAATTTGGTGTTATATACTTTTTCATAGTATTCTTGTATGATCCTTTGTATTTCTGCGATGTCAGTTGTAATTTCCCCTCTTTCATCCCTGATTTGGTTTATTTGTGT
>NW_011888887.1:4400390-4429124 GCF_000151845.1 Pteropus vampyrus | reverse complement strand
ATTATTTTGTTGCAATTGCAAGAGGAATTATTTTTTCCACTTCTTTTTCTGGCACTTCATTATTAGAGTATAGGAAAGCTATGAATTTTTGAACATTGATTTTGTATCCAGAGATTTTACTGTATTTGCTTATTGTTTCTAGTAGTGTTCTTGCGGAGTCTTTAGGGTTTTCTATATAGAGAATCATGTCATCCGTAAACAGTGACAGTTGGACTTCTTCAATTCCTATTAGGATGCCTTTTATATGTTTCTCTTGTGTAATTGCACTCGCTAGGACCTCCAATGTTATATTGAATAACAGTGGAGATAGTGGACAGTCTTGCCTTGTTCCTGATCTTAGAGGGAAGGTTTTTAGTTTTTCACCATTAAGTATAATGTTGGCTGAGGGTTTGTCATAGATGGCCTTTATTATGTTAAGGTACTTTCCTTCTATGCTGATTTTTTAAGTGTTTTCATCATAAATGGATGCTATATCTTGTTGAAGGCTTTTTCTGCATCTATTGATATGATTATATGATTCTTATTTTTTAATTTATTTACGTGGTGTATCACATTAATCGATCAGTGTATGTCGAACCATCCCTGTGCCTCTGAGATGAAGCCCACTTGATTGTGGTGTATAATCTTTTTAATATGTTACTGTAATAGGTTCGCTAGTACCTTATTTAGGATTTTTGCATCTGTATTTATGAGAGATATTGGTCTGTAGTTTTCTTTTTTTGTGTTATCTTTACCAGGTTTTGGTATCAGAGTAATAGTGGCCTCATGAAATGAGTTGGGAAGTATTGCCTCCTCTTCGATATTTTGGAAGAGTTTGAGGAGAATAGGTATTAAATCCTTGAATATTTGGTAGAATTCACTAGTGAAGCCATCTGGTCCTGGACTTTTACTTTTTGTTAGTTTTTTGATGATTGTTTCAATTTCCATACTGCTGATTGGTCTATTTAGATTTTCCAGTTCTTCTTGATTCAGTCTAGGAAGGTTGTATTTTTCTAAGTACTGGTCCATTTCTTTTAGGTTATTAAATTTGGTGTTATATACTTTTTCATAGTATTCTTGTATGATCCTTTGTATTTCTGCGATGTCAGTTGTAATTTCCCCTCTTTCATCCCTGATTTGGTTTATTTGTGTCCTTTCTCTTTTTTCTTTAGTGAGTCTAGCGAGGGGTTTGTCAATTTTATTAACCTTCTCAAAGAACCAGCTCTTTGTTGCATTTATTTTTTCTATTGCTTTTGTTTGTTTGTTTGTTTTGTTTTCAATTTCATTTATTTCTGCTCTAATTTTGATAATTTCTTTCCTTCTGCTGACTTTAGGCTTCATTTGTTCTTCTTTTTCTGGTGTTTTAAGATGAAGCGTTAGGTTGTTTATTTGGGCTCATTCTTGTTTTTGGAGGTAGGCCTGTAATGATATGAACTTTCCTCTTATGAAACTTTTGCCATGTCCTAAAAGTTTTGATATGTTGTACTATCATTATCATTTGTTTCTATGTATCTCTTGATCTCTCTTTTTAGTTCTCTCTGACTCAGTTATTTTTCAGTAGCATGTTGTTTAATCTCCACATATTTGTGGTTCTTCCCGATTTCTTTTTGCAGTTCATCTCTAGTTTCAAAGCCTTATGATCAGAGAATATGGCTGGTATGATTTCAAACCTCTTATATTTGTTGAGGCTATCTCTGTGTCCCAGTATATGGTTGATTCTTGAGAATGTTCCATGTGCACTAGAGAAGAATGTATAAGCAGCTGTTTTGGGATGGAAGGCTCTGTAAATGTCAATTATGTCAAATTGGTCTAATGTGTCATTTAAGGATGTTATTTCCTTATTGATTTTCTGTTTGGATGATCTGTTCATATCTGACAGTGGGGTATTTAGGTCCCCTACTACAATAGGGTCTCTTTCTCCTTTTAGTTCTGTTAGTAATTGCTTTACATATTTCGAGGCTCCCTGATTGAGAGCACAGATATTAATAAGTGTTACATCTTCTTGGTGCTTGATTCCCTTTATCATTATGAAGTGTCCTTCAGTATCTTTCTTTACCTTTTTTATTTTGAAGTCTGTTTCGTCTGATATTAATACCACTACTCTCACTTTTCTCTGAATGCCATTTGCTTGAAATATCATTTTCTACCCTTTCACTTTGAGTCTATATTTGTCTTTGGAGCTGAGATGTGTCTCCTGGAGGCAGCATATGGTTAGGTTTTGATTTTTGATCCAATCTGCAACTCTGTGCCTTTTTATTGATGAGTTCGGTCCATTTACATTTAGGGAGATTATTGAAATATGAGGTCTTCTTATAGCCATTTTATCTTTTGCTTTCTGGTTGCTTGGTGTTTCCATTGGTTCCTGTCCTTGTGCTTCTGTTTTCTTTATTTTGGTTGGCTTTTGTGGGTTTTCCCTCTGGTTCCTCTTGTTTTATGTTATATATTTCAGTTCTGAATCTTTGGTGTGTGGTTACAATTACAAATATGAAAAGGAAAGTTTTATATATATATAAAGTTTTATATATATATAATATACACACACACACACACACACACAGTAGTCTATTTTCTTCTGCGCATGCCTTATCTCCAATCCCCTTTGCGAATTTGGATCTTTGAATCCTTCCCTTTTCAGTCATTGTTATCTCAATTTGTCCCTATGTATGCTGAATGTTCATTACTATCTTATTTTAACAATTCTCTTATTATTATTTAAGTTTATAATGCCCTGTTCTTAGTAAGGGTTGCACTCCTCTGCTTCTTTTTTTTTTTTGGTCATTTTGTTTTAGGTGAACTGACCCCTTTCAATATTTCCTGTAGTGCAAGCCTCATAGTGGAGAATTCTCTTAGTTTTTGTATGTCTTGAAAAGTCTTAATTTCTCCTTCATATCTAAAGGAGAGCTTAGCTGGATGTAGAAAATTTTATTGATTTTTAGGTCAAAGGGCCTTTAACATTTTTTAAAAATAATTTATAGTTTTATTGCATAGTTGTAATATTTCTACTTTGTAGAATTTACTGGTGTCAACTTTGTAATCTAATCTTTGATTAATATTTGTGAGAATTTGATTAATATATTTTGTTCCAATAGTAAATTGAGCAGATCTATTCTCTAGTACTGGGCTATAGCAGTTGACATATATCCATAAAATCTACATGATGGTTTATGTTTAATATCCATACCTATTTTTGTCCACTTTATCTATCTTATACTGCAAATGGCATGTTAAAATTTCCTATCATTAGTTCATATCTGTTCCTTTGCATCTTAAGCACTTTGGCTTTATAAATGTCATTGTCGTGCTATTTATTATATAGATATTCAAAAATGTCATATCTTTTTATAAATTTTGACTTAACAATTAAACGTGTCTTTTTATACATGAGTTTATTCTTGTATTAATAAATAAATGTTAAGGAAAGCTATTCTTACAATTTTCCAATTAATAATTTAAAATAAAATATAAATAATTTAAAATAAAATATAGAAATTGAGCACATATCACAGTAATAATTTTTGCAGGCAACATACACCAATGACTACTAAAATTAATGTGTGAAAATTTAAGAATAAGTAGAAATTGCATAGTTTCAAAGTATTTCTTTCAAGATACTTATATTAACTACAAAACAAAGATAGTAACTTTCCAGAGGAGAAACTCAGAGGACACTGTCTTAATTAAGTAACTAAGATTAAAATCACCAGTAATAAGACATTATAAATCCCTTAAAAAACAGAAAGACAATATTGTTTTTGTGGGATTTCTTGCCAAAAATGCATAACTTCATTTCAAGCATAAGAAAAAGTAAAAATTGAGGGACAAACTACAAAATAATGAATTAGTACTTTTTAAATGTGTCCAGGTCATAAAATTAAAAAAAAAAATAGGACTGGAGTTTTTACAATTAAATGCAATGTGAAATCCTGGATAATATCCTGTAACAGGAAAAGGACAGTGGAAAAAAAATATGGAATTTAAATAAAGTCTGTAGTTTAGTTAATAAGATATTTTTTATGTTAATTTTCTTTCTTGTTAATTTTACTGTGGTTATATAAGATATTAACATTAGATGAAGCATATTGAGGGATGAAAGAAAAAACTATTTGCATTATTTAAGGGACTTATTTTAAATAACAGTTTTAGACTTAGAGAAAAATTGAGCAAGTAGTATAGACAGTTCCCATATACTCCCTTACCTCCCTTCCGTAGTTTCTCCTATTAACTTACATCAGTGTGGTACATTTGTTACAATGAATGAACCAATGCTGATGTATTACTATTAATTAACATCTATACTTTACATTAACTTTGTGTGTGTGTGTTGTATAGATTTTGACAAATACATATGCAATGTATCCACCATTACTATATCATACGGAATAGTTTCACTGCCCCACCTATTAAACCCTCCCTCTCTTTCTCACTTTCCAAACCCTGGCACCCAGTGATCTTTTTAGTATCTCTATACTTTTGTCTTTTTTAGAATGTCATATAGTTGTCAATTCTAGAATGTTACACAGTACATAGCCTTTTCAGACTATTTTTTATACTAAGCGATAAATATTTAAGGTCCTCCATGTCTTTTTGTGACTTAATAGCTTACTTCTTTTTATCACTGAATTATATACCATCGTATGTAGGTACCACAGTTTGGTTGTCCATTCACTTATTGAAGGACATTGCCACTGCTTCTAATTTTTGGCCATTATTAATAAAGCTATACTATAAGTATTTGTGTGCAGGTTTTTGTGTGTACATAATTTTTCAGTTCAGTTGGGTAAATACCTAGGAGCATAATGGCTTGATTGTATGGTAAGACTATGTTTAGTTTTTTAAGAAACTGCCAAACTCTCTTCCAAAATGTCTGTACCATTTTGCATTCCCACCAGCAATGGATGAGAGTTCCTATTGCTCCACATCCTCATCAGCATTTTGTGTTATTGTTTTTGATTTTAACCATCCTAATAGGCATGTAGTGGTATCTCATTGTTGATTTAATTTGCAATCTAATGACATATCCTTTTCAGCATCTTTCATATGCTCACTTGCCATCTTATATAGTTTTTTTATGGTGAGGTGTTTGGGTGTCTGTTCAGATCTTTTGCTCACTTTTAATTAGATTATTTATTTTATTCTTATTGAGTTTTAAGAGTTCTTTGTATACTTTAGACATACATCCTTAATCAAATATGTGCTTAGAAAATATTTTATCAACCTTTTTTTTCAACCTTATACCTTAAAGGTGAATATTTTGAGAAAGGGCATAGATTAGCCCTCTTTGACTATACTTGTACATAGATATATGTCACTGTGACTATTTCAGTTTTAATTGGGGTTAGATATTTTTACAGAGACATCAATGAGCAGAGCCTTTTTGTTGTCTTGGAAAGAACTTAATTTAGCTTTAGGATTCAATTCAAGAAAATGCTACTGAGAAAATGCTACATCGAAAGTTATATAACAGATAGTTTTTCTATTTACCATCTCTTTTTAAAAGTTTATAAAAGGTTGAGAACGATGTCAGTATTGTGAATTTTTCAGTAGCGATTATGTCAAGCTTTGTAACTGAGAGCGGACCTCTTTTATTATCCAAAGCTTGATCATGCCAAGTTTTTCTTTTCCCCAAGATTCAAGCCATACTCTTCTTTTTCCTGCCTGGCTCAGAACTACTTCTTCTAGCCCAAAGAGGTCATTGGCTCACTAGTTGCAGCACATCATAGGTCTTTTTAAATGAATAAAATGTACTTGCATCCTACATTTCCATTGTCGGATGAAGAAATCCTATTTCCAAACCAGTAAGTGATTAAGTTGGTTTTATAAACATATGGTTTTCCTAGGCACTGCATGTTGGAGAGAGGCATGGAAAGTTTTCTTCTATCAACAGGTTAGATCAGATGGATAAGATTTTACAACAGCCAGAAATAGCTTTTGTTTAGCACACTTTATACTTTTGTTTAAAATTAGTTTCACATAGCTTCCAATAGAATCTGATTTGGGAATGGAGAGATTCTCTAAGTAGTCTTAGAAGTCTAGGTTTGTTCTGAGGCTGCGAGCCATTCCTCAAGATAGATGATCTCCAGACAGGCCCTCGCCTCAGGGTTGAATTCCAGATAGGCACTTATGGGAGTTGTGAACTCATTTTCTAGCTATGAGAATTTGATTATTAAAAGGGCCTCTTCTACGTTGTAAAATTATGATCTTAAGCCACTTGCTTGTAAATACAATTTATATCTTTTCCAATATTAAAATTTTTATTTTAAGAAAGAAACCTAATCACACTCCTCAAACTACTGTTTTTACTTTGGACATTTGCCTTATTCCATGTAATAAGTTTTTATTTATTTTTTTATTTTGTTTATTTTTTTGCTTTTTTTTTAACTTTTTAAAAATCAAGTTTATTGGGGTAACATTGGTTAATACAATTATATAATTGTCAGGTGTACATTAGAATTCGACATCTGTATATTCTATTGTGTGTTTACCACTCAAAGTCCAGTTTCCTTCAGCTACCATATATTTGATCACTTTTACCCATTTTACCCTACCTCTACCCCCTTATATTTGACCCCCTTCACCCCATATACCTCCACCCTCCTCCTCTACTCTCTACCCTCTGGTAACCACTAGTCTATAGTCCATACTTAAATGTACCAAGAAAAGTGCTAGTGCTGGATAAGGATGGAGTGGTGAATTTATTTCTAGTCGCCAAATATCTCTATACTTCAGTTTACAAATTTGTGAAATTAGAGGTTTAGTCAAGGCGATTTCCAGTGTTCATTTTCAGTGTTAAATTAGAAGCTTAAAGGAAATACGATTTAAGGTATATAGACAAGTTTGGGTGCACAATTTTATAAAATTCATTTATTCCTTCAACATCTATTATGTCTGTAATTTGTTATGTCGATGTCTGTGTATGTGTAGTGGGAATGGGGAGAAAACGTGATGTCTAGTATAAATTTCAAGAATTTAAGAGATGCTCCCAGATAACTACAAGTTAGGAAGTCCGCATGTTACAGGAAAGAATTACAAGGTTATGGAAGCTCAAAGAAAACGAAAGAAATTGTTTTCAACTGAAGAAGGGAGGGAAATGGTGAGGACTGTGGAAGGACCCACGGAAGAGCTCTTAGAAGCCCTCCATTGTAGACTCTAGTACAGATTAAACAGAAGCAATTAATCAGTGAGAACGGTGGTGTCCTTTAGTCCTTCTGTCAGATGTCACTAAAGCAAGGCAAACTTTTTAGCCTGGGGACCAACCTAGGAGTGCAAGAATTAAGCAAGCCTGAGTTAGATCCTAGCTACACTACTTACTAACTGTATTATCTTAGGCAAAGCACTCAACCTTCCAGTTTCAGTTCCTTCATTTGTAAAGTGAGGATAGTATCAGCACCTACTCAAAAAGGTTGCTGTTCAGAATATATGAGATAACACATTTAAGTTCTTAAGGATGTGGGCATTCTACTAAGTTAGCCTTTGTTCTTTTCCTAAAGAGCAGATATTATTAGACCATTGTTGGGGAAAGGGTGAATTTCCCTCCTCTACTTTTCTTTAGTTCTTATGCCTGGACTAATAATAAAACAATAAAATTGACACAAGACTAGATTAAAAGGAGAAAAATCAATTCAATATATGTGCATGGAAGAATCATAATATGATGCTCAATCATAAAATGAGGCTCAAAGCAATGATCAAACTAAGCATCTTTTTATTCTATCAGACAAAGAATAAATTTGTGAGAAATTGAACAAAAGAAGATAGCGTTCATTACAAAGGTCTGGGCTTTTGTTAATGAGGAATTTTAAAATGTAGTAAATTAGGAAGGAGGCAATGAGATTTGAATACACAGACTTTTTGTCTCTGAGTTGTTTGACTCTAGCAATACGAGTGTCTCCCGGCTGCAGGGCGGACAACTTTCACCAGGGAGATTTATTTCCCGCATTCGAGGAGACGAGGGAGGGTCAAGGTGCCCTTCTGGCACTGGCTGCTGGTTAAGTAACTTTAATTCAAAGTAATCAATACACCATTGTGGGATATTTTAGAGCAGCCTGTCTTGGGCTCCAGTACCATCCGTTCCTGACTTTGAGAGGGCCCATTGTGGTGAGACACTGAACTAGATTACAGGACCAAGGCTTGATTTCTGGCTTTTTCTTTGGTTAGTTGCTTAACTTTGTGGGTGGGCTGCGTTGAGGCAACCGTTTAACTCTTAGGCTGTTTACAACCTTCCCTAACCCTTCACTTCCGGTTTGCACTGAGGTTATAGGTCATCTAATAGTGTGTTTAGGGTCTTCTCAGTTCTTTTCTGAGCACACGTATCCTGTCCCGGGTATGTGCATAGCTTTCTAAATTCCACAGTATACACGATCATTTTTGAAGCCCTAATTTCTCAAAGAAACCCTCTCCTTGGCTTTGCCTCCCTGTCTTTAGGCAGTCTCTTGCGTGTCTCAACCCTTAGCCCTAGGTTGTTTCAGGTTTTTCTGATCATCTTACAATATTTTCAAGCAATGCTCACCATCTGTATCTATTTCCTCCCTAAACAGCACTACTCAGAAAATACCTGAGGACTGTTGTAAAAATCAAACATGGAAATGTGTAACACTTTTACAGACGATGATGCATAAGAAACCTTATTTTAGGAAATATGTTACTTGTTTTGTGAGCCACATCACAATTATATCAGAAATGTATTTATTTATTTATTTTTGTGATTGAGGTAACATTAATAACATGTTTCAGGTATACAACATAATTTGATATCTGTATATACCATGCATGCTCACCACCAACAGTCTAGTTTCCATCTATTTGCCATCTATTTGACCACCTTTATCTACTTCATCCTACCCCACCCCTTTCCCTTCTGATAACCGTCATTGTTATCTATGAGTTTGTTTTATTAATTTATTTTTATTTTATAGTCTACATGTGAGTGAAATCTATTTTTGTCCTTTTCTGACTTATTTCACTTAGCGTAATACCCTCAAAATCCATCCATGTTGTCTCAAATGGCAATATTTTATTTTTTATGTCTGAGTAGTGTTCTATTATATATATCACATCTTTATCCATTTATCTGTTGTTGGACACTTAGGTTATTTCCATATCTTGGCTATTGTGAACAGTGCTGTAATGAACACAGGAGTGCATGTATCTTTTTGTTAGTGTTTTCATACTCTTCGGATACTCAGAAGGGGAATTGCCGGGTCATAAGGTAGTTCTATTTTTAACTTTCTTAACTTTGATGGATCTCCATACTGTTTCCCATAGTGGTTGTGCCAATTTACAATCCCACCAAGTGTACTAGGGTTTCTTTTCTCCACATCCTCTCTGATACTTGTTATTTATCTATTTGATTATAGATAAATTATCTCACATTCTAAAAGGTGTGAGATGATTTCTTTGTGGTTTTTATTTGCATTTCCCTAATAATTAGTGATGTTGAACATCTTTTCATGTGGTTTGGCTATCTGTATGTCGTCTTTAGAAAAATGTCTATTCAGATTCCCTGCCCATTTTTTAATCAGGGTGTTTTTTGTTGTTGAGATGTATAATTTCTTTATATTTTTTGGATATTAAGTTCTTATCAGAAATATCATTTGCAAACCTTTTCCCATTCTGTTGGTTGCCTTTTTGTTTTGTTGATGGTTTTCTTTGCTGTGCAGCTTTTTAATTTGATGTATTTCCATTTATTTTTGTTTTTTGTTTTCCTTGCCTTTGAAATCAAATGCACAAAAATATCACTAAGATAGAATTTTTAAAATGGTGGGCAAAAAGTTTAACTTCACATATGTATCTTTCTTGATATTCATTCCTACCTACGAAAACATCACTTTTATTTCTATAGGTGTAGAAAAATGTTTCTTTCTTCCCTTATGTTTTTTGGCTGGTCTAATAACTTGATTGACATTAGGACAAATTAATAGGATAAAAACAAATTTAATTTTGTACATAAAGAAGCTCTATAAAACATTGAGACTCAAAGAAGTAACCATACCAGGGAGCTTTTATTATTTTTTAGACAAAGAAACAATAAATTTGTGAAGAATTGACAAGGCAGAGTTTGGGCTTGGGGTAGTAGATGGTGAAAAATTAACGAGGTTTATTTATACAGCCCTCCGAACCCTAAATTTCCTGTCTCTGGTGATAAAGATACCTTCTACCCTCCTGGTACAGGGAATATAATTTTCACATGGGAGCTTCGTCACCCACTTTCATGAGGACAGAGGAAGGTCAATGTCCTTCATGAACTGTAAGTACCTTTAATTAAAATAATCAATATGCCAATATGGCATATTTTGGGGTGACATATTCTGAACCCCTACATCATCAGCCTGCATAGTCAGTCCTCCAGCATCAGTAAGAGAAAAAAAAACTAGTTTTACTTCAACATTTTATTGAATGTTTTCATATTATACAAGTTACTGAAAACATTTAAAACACCAGTGAGACAAAAACAACTTAAAAAAAACACACACATGTAAAGACAAAAAACACCTCTTCTAGATGAGGTAATACTGTATGAGTCATTGTCGAATCACAAATTTTTGTTACTCTGCTATGTACAGCTTGGTACCACATCAGTGATACTCAATGACTCAAAAGATATTACATATTCAGTTTGTATTAGAAAGTGAAATGTACAACTATTTGAAAGAGAAAGCAGAAATGCCAAAATTAAGAATCACTCAAATTCACATGCATTGTGAATTGTTATCAAGGGGATTTTATTTGCTTATATATTATTGATAGTAATTAGTTCAAACCTGGCTATCTTTAAGCGTTGGCAGAGTAGCCTTTTATGTTAAGACATGGGAGTAAGCAAACTGAGGGCGAAATCTCACTTAAAAACAAATATCAGTGTTTTTTTTATACAGAGCAAATGTATGGATACACAGATAGAAATACTGAAGCACTTGTGCCCAACCAGTAAAGTGAGTTTTGTGCAGTTACAACAAAGCCAGTGCAAAAAGACAACTATGAAGCAGTCAGGCATGACTGTCAAAGTGAGCAAGACTTCCTACCCCTCAGTTTTGTTTCTGAAAACACTGGCTAAGTTATCGAATTCCCCAATCCATAGCCATTTTGAAATTCGCTTGTTTTCATTATTTTATATTTATATCATCTAGTGCTGGGAGTTTGGAGACTTGACCAAATTTTATAAATTTAGGGATTATTTTTCATGGGACCATAAAAAGGTGTCTCAAGGGAGATTTATAAACAGATTTAGCAAATCAATTCATAAATTCACTTAACATAATAGATTAATATTAACCAGGTGTTTCAGTTTTTAATTCAGTCCCTTTGGACTGTTTGACTCAAATTAAGAAACCCTGCAATGTAATAAGACAAACATATCGCACTTCAGCTCCATGGGCAAAATCCGGCTTATGTAAAAGGACCATTGGACCTGTGGAACATTTTAATAGAACCTTATTCATAATACTATTAATCGTTCTAAATTTTTAAAAATGTTATTCTGAGCTATTATCACCTTAAGAAATGTAGCCCATGTATATTTGCTTCTGGCACCTACATGCTAAAGAGCAATTTAAAAAAGGGAAAGAGCATGCTCAATATTTATTTCACTTATTCCTTTCTAAATTCAGTTACAGATATTTGGCCAGCATTTAAGTGCTTGAATTTTAAAGAATTTTATATTTCAACTAATTTGGAATGACAACAAAAAAATTAATATTTTACTTGCCACATTTCAGTTTTAGTTTTAATGTTAATTTGTATTCTTTCTCCAAAAAGACAGAAAATAGGATCAACCTTACTTGTGTGTGGTTCAGGCTATTAGTCTTGTAATGATTCCATAATAAGCAGATTTATATAACTGAATCTTCATGCTAACTTCCATCAAATAATCTTGAAATACTTAATTGTTAGCTAGATAAAGGACCTCATAGATTTTTCACTAGTAATTACTTGGTTCCATTAAGATTCTCTTCTAGAAATTTTCTGAAACTTGAAATTTTCAGAAGTTTACCCTTCTCTGAAACCATCTTCTTTGATTATAATAAAAAATGAAAGGTTTTCAGAAAGTTGGACATATTATAAACATCTAAAAATTTAGTTAGCAGTTCAAAAGCAACAAAAACAATTTAAATGCCATAGGCTAGACAAAGTAAACCATAATCTAAAAGAGTAACCATAAAATACAATATGTTACCAGCGTGTATAATTTTATTTTTCCCCTCTCGGTAGAATTTAAAAATGGAAAACTTACGTGTTTTATTAATTAAAAACACACGCACGAGATAGTAGAGAGTTGCTACTTAAGTACTATTTTACACTTTTTGGATATCATATTTTGGTTCCAACACTATTAATCACAAAAAGTAACCATTTCATTGACATTTAGAAAGTAAAATAAATGTTTGTATAAATTCTAGGTTGGACAACATCAGTGTATAGTCATTGCACTTCAGTGTGCTAAATGGTTCACAGTAAAACTGTGATGGCTCACATGAGGAAATGAAACTAAAACATTTAAGGATGGATCACTCAAATGCATATTATTTTACTATACAAAGAGTTTCACCCATTTAGGAATAGACAGAATTTTTTTTATTAAACTGAGCAACAATTTTTTTGATTATTTGTTGAAATTTACTTCTTTTCCTCATCCATAAAAAGCAAGAACTAACTTCCCTTAAAGTTTGTATTTTTTCTTCAGTATTCAACCAAACAAGTTTAAAAGGCGGTGAGGATAAATCTGCTTTTCTCTTTATGTATATCTAGTTTGGAGAATAAACTATAAGCAAAGGCTAGAAGAAAATAAAAACAAAAGCCATTATTTAATCATGACTATACAGAAGGCAAGAGACACAAATTCCCAGGAAAATTTTAATTTTGTCTCCACCAAGACAAGTCATTCAGAAATGAAAGTGATGTTCCTTTTAGCACACGATTTGTAAATTTGGAAACAGTAATAGTTGTCATGATTATTTTATATTCTATCTTTGTTAAGAGTGGCGCTAAAAACAGCCTGATGATTCACAGACTAGGTAAGCAAATCAAGCTTTATAAACATGGCGAATTTTAAGATGCTGGCATTGAAATGCTGGATTTGGAAATAGACAAGTATGTTGTTTGCCTTAAACCTTTTGGGTACCTTGGCTTTTAATGTTTTATTCTGATAGTAAAGCAGAAAGTGCATGACTTCATTTTAGGCAATAAGCTGATCTAAGAATGGAAAATTTGTAGAGATGTACATAAATGGCTTTATACAACATGCCGCCATCAAGCAGTTACACAGGGACAATGCAATTTAAAATTCTTCAACTCCTGCTTACAGATTGCCAAATCTAATCCTTCTTGTCTTTACCACTGATGACATAATTTATCTGCTTAAAGGTAAACTATGACCTCTTGATACTGTATACTATATTAAGGGTGACATATCAATATCGATCAAGAAGGTGAAATAAATATGTAATATATATTAAAGTCAGATGGAATAAATTCAGCTCTGTGAAACTGTTTTGTTTCCTGACAAATTTTTGCTTCAGCCCAAGATCATTTTTAGTTCAGCATGCGCGCTACACTATCTAGAATTTAATGTATATGAGCATTATTTTTATTCAGTTTTCAAATATGGAATACTTTTGATCCAATATACCTATGCCTTTAAAAAAAAGAGTCTATATAACCAGCATGGGCTTTTTCTACCAGTTTCACATTCTAATCCATTTTTTCTCCCACTATTCACCTTTATCCCTCAAAATTTCATAATGAAGTATCCAGATTATGTCTTTTAGACTAATCAGGAACCCAAATTTCAAACACTATTTTGAAGAAGTGTAGAGTAAATAATTTTGGTAATCTGTAAAACAGCTGCATGTAGTGTGTACTGTATTATAACAGCACCAAACCCTTTATAAAAACCAAGCATTCCTTCCTCTTGCTTTATGGTATTGATACAGTCTCTCATTCCCTCATACTGTGTATTAATTGGAAGCACTTCATAGCCAAGGTCTGTATTGTCAATTATTGTGCGTGTTCCTTGAATGTGAAGGCGGTGCAAAACTGTTTCCAAGGGGTAAAGTATAACATCAGAGCAAAGACTGGCAGCAAAGTTAGCAATAAGTTCTGGAAAATAAGCATCCAACATACTCTGCACTGGGCTAGTGCTCTCAGCTACATGGCTATTATAAGTCTTTCTCTTTAGAATTAGTAGGATGAACTTCTGAATTATTGAGCTGATGATGTAATGAAGAACCCCATGCAGCACCGTAGGGAAGATCAAGGAAAAGAGTGGAAGTAGTCGTTTGCTATGAGGCACTCCCATGCCTATCACTCTTCCAATGCCTTCTTTAATACATTCCAAAATTCCGGTGTTATCTCGAATTATCTCACTCTGAAATAAAAATGTCGAAACGAGTAAAAGTTAACATTTTCTTATTTTTGTCACAAAAACAGGCTCTTTTTAGGTCTCTTTTAAGTCCTTACTAACGGAGGGAACCATCAATGGTTTGCAGACTTCAAATGCTATCTAGGTGTTTGATTCTTTTTTTTTTTTTTCCAAATGAAATTTCATAAAACAGAAAGCAGTGAGGCTTAGAGCTATTTTTATTGAAAAGGGAAATAAGGGAGAAGATGAGGGTGGGCGGGCATACCTGATTTCCCTCAAGAAGCTCCTGAGAACTCATTTTGCAAAGCAATAACTATATGACAACCTAAAGAGGTAGCACAGTGCTTAGAGTTCTTAAGCATGGGTTTACACCCTGCCTCCATTTAACATCTCCTAAGACTCAGTTTATCATTCTATAAAAATGGGATTAGTATCACTTACCATTTATGCACAGAGCTGCTGGGAGTATTAAATGAAAGAAGGCATGATGCCCAGAGGCACTTAATGTTAGTCATTATCATCCACAATGTCTCTGCCTTTTTACAATTTTGAGGCTACTATAACAAAGTTTGTGATATAGATTACTGAGCAATAGGTAAAAAAGGGAACGCTAACAGGCCAATTTGGCTGTAGCATGACTGAACAACAGAATGTGTAAAACAAAGTTAAAAACATAGTCAGTAGCCATACCATGAGACTGAGTAGACTTTGCATTCTAATCAGATGGAAAATAACTGGTTAGTTTTAAGCGGAAGATGGACAAGATATAATTTATATTAACAATGGCTGTTGTGCAGAGGAAGACAAAAACAGAGGCTGAGAAACAAGTTAAAAAGTTATTGCATAATCCAGAAAAGAGGTGGTAATAGACTGGACTACTGGGTAGAAATAGAAGTAAAGTGCTTCAATTGTGCTTTTATCCTAAAATTATAGTCAATGAGAATTACTGGTAGATTAGATTTGGGGTATGAAAGAGAAAAGTCAAGGATAACCTCAAAGATGTTGGCCAGAGGCAGTGGAGGCATACTAGAGCCTTTTACTGAGCTGGGGTATTAAATGAAAAAGCAACTAAGAAGCATGATATATGGGAGGGAAATGAGTTTTAGCTTTGGGGTAGCAATGTGGGAGAGAAACCCAGAGCTCAGATATAGTAAGTCTAAGGTATAAACTTGGAGTTTACAATCTAGACTGCAAGGAAAAGGTCCCAGCTGGACATATTATGAGAGTTTTCAGTAAACAGAATATATTTAAAACCATGAGACTAAAATGAACTCACCTAACCTAGTCCATTTCCCTATCTCTGGCCCCTCTTCCACTCCAGTCTATTTTCATCATAGCAACCAAATAAAGACATGCCAGATCCCATTACTCTTCTGCTCGAAGTCACCAAAGACTTTCCATATTCCTCAAAGAACAGGCCAAATTATTACGATGGTGGACAATGCCCTTATGATTTCTCCCCCTCTTACCTCTCAGACCTCATTTCCTCCTGTTTCCCCCATTTTTAGTGAGCTTCAACGATACTGGCCTCTTTTTGGTTGGTTCCTCAAACACATGAGATACAATCCCACCACCTCAGGGCCTTTGCATTTGCTTTGCCTCTATTTAGAATGTTCTTCTCACAAATATTCATGTAGTTCTTATGCTCAGACCCTTATTCAAATGTCACCTTCTCAGTGAAGCCTTTCTTGACCTTAAAAATAGCAATTGTTTCTCCTCGCCCATTACACATCTTATTTAATTTCCTTATTTTATTTTTATTCTCTTTAGCACTTAGCACCATCTCGTATACTTGTTTGTTATGCCTATCTTCCCCACAAAAACATAAGTGCTGTGAAAGCAGATTATTTTTGTTTCATTTGCTGCTGTATCCTCAGGGTCTACAACAGCACCTGATTGAGATCGACATTAAATAAATATTTAATGAATTTTAAAAAAGGGCAGTTAAGGAAGACTAACTGAAAAGGTAAAATGAAGTCAATAAAAACTTTGATTTAATACTATGCCAAAAAGTCTGAAATTGATTTTAGGGAATATGAGTCAATATGGAGGGAGCCTTAGTGAGCAAAAGGATGTAAGCATTACAACTGAAGAACATTAATCTTATATGAGTACCTAGAATGGACTTTAAAATGCAGGGACTAAAACAAGCATTGTTAACAAAGATAATAACGCATTAGGAAGTTTATATTTAAGGGCTCTAGGAGGTGTTCTTCAGGAGATCTATGTATGAATGGGTATTTTTCAAGGGAAAGAATATTCTCAAAGAGATCTGAGCTCCCCAGAAGGGCAAAAAACCACTGAACATAAAGTGGGAAGAAAGAAGGTAACATAATAAGCTGAGTGAATGGTAAAGAAGGGATGAGAATGGTTGCCTATCAGTGGAGAGTAAGAGACAAACCTCAGATACTTATTAAAGTTAGAACTAAGAAGGCATGATGATTGGTTGGTTATGAAGGATAAAAGAAATATAAAAATCAAGACTTTCCTAAAAACCAGAACTAAAGTCTTGAGTCTTTAGGGTGAAGATAATAATAGTACCATTATAGAAAAGAAGAGGCTCAAAAAGAAATGTGTACATAACTTATTTTTCTTTTCCTAATTCTCAATTCGAGGAATGCATAAAAATATAAAAATGGGTCAACGTTTATGTGAATAAAACAGTTTCTGATTTAGCATTCTATTTATGACATCCCCCACAAAATCCTCTTTAGAAATAATGCTGCCTTTTTGAGAATTAAGTCATTAATAAATAATGTGGCTTCAGATTCTACCAATTTGGCTGTTTGCAGAGGCCATCAACTCTGTCAGAAGATGTTATCAGAAGGTTGTTATGGAAGGGACAAGTGGCAGTGAGATAAAAAACAAATGTAAATAAATAATAATATAAAATCTAAAAAAAAAACAGCTAATTTCAAGGGAATAAGACAAGATTGTTTTCATGAGTTCAGTCTGAGGTGAAGACAATTTAATTCACTTAAAGAGATTAGAGTCAAAATGATTCGAGAGAGTAAATGAGTTCTCTAGGATAGTGAATATAGGATAAAGAGCAGAGAGAGTCAAGGATTGAGCCTTGGAGTACAGTAGAAGAGAAGGTAAAGAGCTTACTAAAAGAAGAGAAAGATGTACAAGAGAGGAGAAATCTAAGAAGGAAAAAAAGATTTCTAGAAAATCAGACAAAATAAATTAAAAGGAGGCAGTTAGCAGGTAAAACCTGGAGCAGGAAAAATAGGGAGTAGATATTGGGTTAAAAAAAAAACCAAACTAATACATAGTGAGCTAGACATTTTACATAGATAACTCATTTAATTTTTATAACTCCGTTATTAAAATACAATTCCCATTTTATGGATGAAAACGTTAAGATTTAGAAAGGTTAAGGCATTTGTTTCAAGTCACAGATCTAATTTAAGTGGAGAAATGTGATTCTGATAAGGATCTGTCTGAACCTAAAACTTGTTTCCCCCAATATAGCACACTGCCTAGTTGCTTTTTCTTAAATAATTATCTTCCTGCTATTTTTTCCTTATTTATAAAATGAGGATATATTTTAGTGATAACTAAACCGCAGCCCCATGTGAAGATTATTGCATTTATTTAACACAATGCCAAATGCAAGGGGAAAGCAAAGTATATTTGGGTAGCAAGATGTTAACTTCGGTTAACTGAAGTTAATTCTAAAAAAAAAAAAAGATCTATGATAGGGCCAGAAAAGCAATTAAGTAGAAAAAAGAGTAGTTAGAAGAGAAAAGGCTGATCCAGTGAGGTTTTTAAAGAGGGAACTAATACGTACTAAAGACAAAAAATATACTAGAGGATCTGATGTTGAAGATGGAAGATGGGTGGTATATAATTAGTTGGAATTTGTGCATAGGTGAAGTTAAAACTATCTTCATCTTATAGTTTTAAATGTAGAAATGGGATGTTGAGAAAGTACATTAATTTGATGTACCTGAAGCACCACCACGTGGTTAGAAATAGTAAAACAATTTAAGACACAAGCAAGGAGACTGCTTTAGCTTTGTAGTACTTAACACACCATAGCATGAAATGGTCCATAACAGGCATGTTTAAAAAGAATGCTGTTTGTAAACTATCTCTGGAGACTACCTGCTCACTGTTAGAATTATTAGACATCGTGTTTTATGTTCAGGTAATTAGTAATTTATTGTCCTATGATATGCCATAACCATTTGAGTTGTGCATTCAGGTCTTAAAAAGTTGAAAAACTCTACAAATTCTTTGTATTCAGACAGAGCAAGTCAGAGGCTGAATTCTGAGATACCTGAATGAAGAATATAGCTGCCTATGGAAGAGATAAAAAGATTTCAAACTAAAAAGTGTTAAGTAAGTTTGCTAAGGCAATAAACTCATCAGCAATGTCCCTTATATATAACCCAGAATATATCTGTGGCATCTGTGAAATAAAAAATTTAAAAGGACATTGTTTAAATTGTTCTGTTACACAATCAGAAATACACACTATATTGAATATTCCAAAAAATAACAAAGACAATAAAAAATAGCTCACCTGTACTGTTTCAATTAGGCTTGCTGAATAAAAAGGCATTGCCACCATATAAGTTAGACTGTAGAAATTAAAACAAACTTATCAGCATACTGAAATAAGATGTTTACACAAAATTTTTAAATATCTATTTTAATATGTCGCTATAACTTATATTCGAGCCTAAATATTTTTAAGGTTTTCAACTATGAATACCTATAAAGACACTTCAGAGACCTGTAACATAGAATCTTTGTTATTCAACAATTAGAGATAAAAACTTAAATATTAATAACACAGGGACAGCCTGCAAAAAAAAGAGATTTTATTTTAAACCAGTATAAAATGTAGGCTCATTTATGATTCATTGTTTGGACATCTACCTACACACAGCTAATCTAGCCTACAAATCTGATACTTAAAATTTAGGATGAGGGATCTATTCTAGTGCTTGGCCTTTTTAGTGACATCTGAACAAGTACACTGTTCTGCTATTACCCTATATCATCATTATCCATTCCCGGATTTCCCACCCAGGAAAGCTAAGCCAGTCTTCAATGGTGAGTGAAGTCCCCGTCTATTATTAAACAATATTGTACAGCTTTGCAAAGTTGTTTCCTACCACTACTATTTAGACATAGTAATATTACAACTTTGCAAGCCTGCAAAATATAGTTATTTAAAATAATATCAAGGTGGGACTTACCTAACCCTATGGGCCAGGTCCTGGCAAGTAGTGGTTTTCAAGGTGAATGGAACATCACTAAGTAATAATGTGCTGGAATGCCCCACAGAGGGAGCCAGCAAGCTGGGGGGGTTTCCAATTCACAATCTTCAAAAAAAATTAAAAAGTGAAGAGTAAAATTCTAATCTACAAAATTGGTCAGTGTTGTAAAATCACTAAGTGCCTTCAGGACTACATTTTAATGACACTAAAGTTTTGAGTTTGCTCATTACCATAAAAATAATTTGTAACTCTGCTTAATAATAAATAATAACAATTTTCCTGATAATTCGGGTTAAAAAAGTTGAAGACCTCTGCTAACTTTCTAAGAACACAAAGAAAAATTAGGTTGTGATTTCAGCCTTTCAATTTAGATTTGTTTTAAAGATAACACATATTTCAGGTTTTTATTCCTCAACTCTATGTTACTTGTCTTTTGAAGTTTTAGTCCCACAAATAATTCATTGCTCTAATTTCCTTCAGTATAGTTATTAAATAAGATTTTTTTCAGTTCTAACACTATGAAAATTTATAGAAAATTTCAATATAAATGCACTCTGATACTTACGATTTCAGTAGAAGGTGTTCTCCTATTTGTTTAGGATTCCATTTATGTGAAACCTCCCTAAAAAATAAGATAAACTGAAGTAAAATAAAAGCCATGTTATTTAAAACATCTAGAATTGGCCCATTTTCAAAAAGGTAATCAAGTTTTAATTTTAAAAATAATCTATAGGAGAAATATATTCTAATGGTGCACATTTTCCTTTCTCAGACACACTTCAAACAACTGTAGTGGTTTGAAAAGAGAAAAAACATACAAGGTATTTTTGTATGTGCTGATAGAAGGGGATGACAGAGGAGGAAGAGTTATAACTGAATATAAAAACAAAAAAAAAGAATGATCGAGGAAGGGAAAGGGAAACAAGGAAGAGGATAAAAGGAGGAAAAAATCTTTAAAAAGTATGTAAGAGTGAGAATCAAAAAAACAAAACAAAATTAACTAACTGTAATGCAGAATGACGTATTACATTTATGTAACATCTACTAAAGTGCCTCTACTTACTATGATGACATTAATTTTGTGCCCTTTATTATATTCTATTTTTTGAGCACCTACTGCATGCCAGGAACTGTGCAAAGTGCTTTACTGAATTATTTATAATCCTCACAATGGCTCTGTTACCCCCATTTCACACATGACGAAATTGGCTCAAAGAAGGTTCATATATAACTTACCCAAAGCCATACAGCTAGTTAATAGTAGAACAGGGTTCTAAACCCCGATCTCTATGACTTGAAGTCTGCACTCTGCCTGTACTGCCTCCCATCTAATGTGATACAAGAGTGAATCCTATGAGATACGTGGAGTAGGGATTGTCACATTTGTTTTACTTATGAGAAAATAAAGGTTAAAAAGATCACAGGGACATGTTCAAAAGAGGTAAGCAAAACACCAAGTCTGGAGCCAAGGTCCAGGACTGTGTGCTTCCTGCTATTTAGGTTAACTCTGGAAACTAGAAAAGAAAGTAAAAGAAGAGAGGCGAGTTGAAAGAACAACAAAGGGGAAGTTATAGCAACAGAAAAGTCAAAAAGGAGAAAAAAGACTACGGAGAGTGAAGGGGAAAGTAAATAAGGAGGCAGAAAAAAATGAAAAGGCAGCTAGAGGGGATAGAAGGGAAGCGGGAGATGGGACGGAGAGAGGCAGAGAAGCAGAAAAGGGGAGTGTGAAATAAAGAGGAGACTCGCTGCCATCAGTTCCCGTGATGAATCTGGCACCCATTGCACCATGGCCACAGCAGGAACCTGAGAAAACATTTTCTCTCAAGTAAGTGAATATGACAAACATAAGGAGATAAAGGAATAAATATATTTTATATTGAAAAGAAAGGAAAGTAATCATTAATAAACTAAGTGCTCTAAAAACAAACGCAGTACAAGTATAGCATGGGTGGTATGTGAACTTCTCTACATTTTTCTGAGACTGAAAGGTCTGCAGAGAAATTTTTGTACAATAGAACCACCATCTCTGATTTATAACACCTTAGAGAGCCTTCCAGATCACATTTGATTAATGCTAGAATACTATATGAGGCCTGAACAACCACAGTGGCTGTCACTGCAACTACCTCATTTTCTTTTTGATCCAAAAAATTCACCCTGTCATGGGCCAACTGTGGATTAAGAAACCATACAAAGTTTTTAACACTGTCCCTGGGAGAGTCCTACCAGGTAGCACTTAAACAAATGTATGCCTTCCAATATTATCTATTACCATTCCTTCCATATATTTCTAGAATGGTTCCCTTTCAGTTATACAGAGTTGTGACCGTCCCAAGCATACATCGTTTTTCTCATGCTTTTCTACTTCGACTCTAATGCTCATTCTATTTTCACTTAATGGCCTTGTATCCTATTTCAGAGGAAAACAGACCCAGCTGCAAATTTCCCCAGTTTCTCCACTCTCTCTGTCCAAACATGCCTAACAATTCTAATTCTCCTCTCGGAGTCTAGGACATTATTATCATATTGCTTACTTTCAATTTATAGCTATTTTCAATTTGTTTTCTGAGCATCACTTACTGCTCCCTCAAACCTTTCCTACCACACACACATATACACACACATGCATGGTACACACCTGCACACTCATAAATTGCCCAGAATTCTGTCCTTTGTCCACTCTCTGTCATTTAGTCTGTATTTCTCCTAAGGAAATTTATCCATCCTAATACTTCAACTGTTACTTTTATGCCACAACATTCAGAGCTATGCCTCCAGCTTCAAATTTTCTCTAAGAATCTGATCCATGGTTCCAACCACTTATAAGACATGTTCCCTCAGGATGTCTTGTAGAAATCTCAAAATCATCTAATGAAGTTTAAATTCCTTATTTTTTTTCCATTTCAACTTATTCTCCTTCATAAATTCTTCAACTTGATTCCAATCTAGAAATCCCAGTCACTGCTAACAATTCACTCTCCCACAGCCCGATTCATAATTTATCACCAATTATCAATTATATTTCACATGTGTCTCTTAGCTCATCTCTTTCTGTTCTATTCTATAGTTCAGACTCTTCTCAGTCTGGCCTAGATCACTATAACAGTTCTCCACAAGTCTCTGTCTACACCAGTCCATTTTTTTTTTAACGCTGCCACTTGACTATATCCATGATCAAAGCACCCATACATTTAAAAATAAAAATAAAAAAAAACCCTTAGATTTTCAATTCCACAGAGAATAAAACCTAAGTTCCTTATAAAAGCACAGCCATGCTTCATTCTAGCACCTCAGCCTCTTTTCCTGTTACTCTACTCCATACATGTCCACTAATCCCAACGCATAAAACAATAAACGAAACCTTCCAACCTCCATAAAACTGGGCGTGCTATCACCTCTACTCAGAATCCTCTCCTTCTCTTCCAAGTCAATTCCTACTCATAATTCAAGATCTAGCTCAGATTTCAGTTCGTTTTTGAAATCCTTGCCAATAACTCCATGCAAAGTGTCTGCTGGGCTCTGAAAAAGTTTAATTACAGCACTCATCACGATGTACTATAATTGCTTACATGTGTTTCCTTCACCAAACTGGCTACTTAAAGAGCATGAATTGCTCATATACCCATGTTTTTTCCTTAGTTGATAGTTGCTGAACATAGTTGTAGGAGCTGAATGACACATCTCAATAGATACTACACCAGAAAGGATTTTTTTTTTATCACATGCTAATTCAGTAAGATCTAATTAATTAACTTTATTGTTTCTTCTCTTAGGTACTTCAGGCAAGTTTTCAAAATTCAAGGTATTTATTAGAAGTGATCATATTTTGTCATATTTTTAATATGAAGCTAATAGATTGCGAAAATGCCAAAACGGTACCTTGGTAATGGAGTAAATTCACTGATTAGTCCCTCTGCTCCAAGTGTGACTCCCTGGACAATAAATGTACTTCCCATTCCTTTCCAAAGGGCCCTCGGTCCCTAAAATGAACAAAATTTATTGTTATGTTAAAGTCTAAAACATACAAAAAAGGTCTCGACAGAATTTGATATTGAATGTTTATTGATATTTTCCAATAAGGTATTATTTAAAAAGACATTTTAATAGAGAACTACAACTAAATTAACTTCTGTCATTATTTTAATGTTTGTCAGGTGGCCTATGTCTAGGTCAAATAAGCATTTCAATTAATTAAATACCTCTAATACTAATTAAATGCCCTTAATATATAATTAATTTTGGCAAAGGTGTAAATTCACTTATTACTCAGTGATATCATAAAGATGTCATTATCATGTTACATTAGGTTTAGTCCAAGAGTTAAGATATTTTTATTAACTACACTAAAAGGAATGATTGTTGCTTTAATTATTACTAAGGCCAAATGGCCCTTACATTATAAATAACTTTACTAAAATCTATAAATTAATTCTCACCTGAGTTTTGTTAAAGCTGTACATAATATTGATGACTGTAAATGGAGTGAGATGATAATGCCTAGCATGGTAATTAACCTGTAAAAAAGATACTTCATGATTATTTTGTTGTTGTTTCAATAAGAAATAACAAGGGCATGAAAGATATACAGTGGAGTCACAGCATAAATAAAAGTTCAATTCTAAAGTCAGTATAAATTATATACATAAGCAAAATTACTCTTGAAAGTGCTTTAAATAACTTATTGAGTGCAGTACATATGGTTACATAAATACAACCCTGAAGACCAATCCAATCCACAATATACATAGCAATATAGAATATATAATAAAGGCCTTGCTAGTTGAAATTTATGTTTCTTTTAACTCTAGAATTACATTCAGTGTGGCAAAATGTTCATTTTATTTAATGGCTAGCATTTTTCAAACTATAAGATATAAACAATTGGCAAATTACAAAATCAGTAAAGAGGGTCAGAACTAATACTTAAGTGAAATTATTTTTTAAAAGTATCAGAATGCATCACACATTCCAAAGGTATTATTTTATAAGACTTTTTTTTAAGTTACTCATATATATGTATATACCAGATCACAATGTAATAGTCACAATTTTACAAATTTTACAATTTTACAAATTGTGACTATTACATTGTGATCTGGGCATATACAACTGTTCATGCTTTTTAACTGGCTCTTTCTCTATATACATTTATTTTTTGGTGCTAGGCATAAACAGCTTAATTTGTAATTATTTATATCTTTTCTAACTCAATTTTCAAAGAAGATAAATTATAAGAGCTTTTGCCACAGTGTGGTCCACTGACCTCGGAGGGCCTTTGAGGGAATTGACACGTTCAAAATTATTTTTTTGATACTAAGGCATGATTTGCCTTTTTCCTTGTGTTGACAATTTCAATAACAGAGCAAAAGCAGTGGTGTGTAAAACCGTTAACTCTTTAGCATGAATCAAAGCAGTGGCACCAAACTACGTTTTTGTACTTATTATACTCTTCATCCCATTCACTTGTAAGGAGGAAAAAGCCACTTTCGCTAAACATTGTCCTTGGTGAAGCAGTTAAATATATCAATTTTATAAAATCTTGACTCTGGGGTATACATCATTTTTCTAATTAATGTTTTGTGTGTTGCATAGTGAAGGAAGATGGCTGTTGTGAGGAAAAGCACTTGTCTAAAGAAGCTGCAAGATGAACTAGCCACTTTTTTCATGGAACACCCATTTTTTTTCCAGGAAAACCTGACAAACTGTAGTTACTTACACTTGGGACAGATATACTTTTAAAAATAAATAAAGTGAGATTATTTTAAAAAAACATAATGATAGCATTTGCTGCCAGTGATAAATTTGAGTACACAGGCAAAAATTAGAATTCTGAAAAACCTGTATCTACCTTCAAGAGCTTACCAATACTAGAACACTTTTCTGGTGAGATTGGTAGTGAATTTAATGATTTAATGGCTTTTTGATACTGTATAATCAAATGTTATAACATTTAGAAGACCTATATGACTTAGTAAATCGACGTTTTTCAATTAATCAATGCATGATGTAACAGAATCTATTCAACTTGCAGTATAAATCAATAGATTTCAATGTAACAGAGTATAAAAAGTTAATTGATGTTTCAGATTCCACAATGTAAATAACCTGTAAGAAATTACCACCTATTCAGTTTTGTGTAGTATCAAAGAATATCTGCCAATTATCTGAAAAAGATAAAAATACTCCCATTTTCAAACACATGTATGTATAAGGCTAGTTTCTTTCAAAAACAATGTATTGTGACGGATTGATTGCAGAAGCAGGTATGAAAATCTAGTTGTGCTAGACAAAGAGGCTTGAAAAATAATACTGTTTTCATAAAAATGTTATTTATGTTAATATCTAATTTTTTTAAAATAAATTAAAGAAATACATATTTAAATGTTCCCAGTTCTGATTTCTGAAATGGTAAATGATGATAGGTATAACCCATACAAACAAAAGTCCTTTGGAGACTTCGATAATTTTTAAGACTTAAAAGGTTTCGAAGACCAACAAGTTTGAGAACTGACATATTATAGATTTTGGTACATTTCACATGGAATAATGCTTATGTGGTCTCAACTATTTATCTGAGTTCTGTACTTCAAATTTGGGTTAGTACTATTGTTTGGAAGGTAACAGAAAGTACATTTACCTGACATTGGCGGCGGAGAACAATGCAAGGATGGGCCAATACATTTTCTGTAAAGAGACTACATAAAAATAATTTATAAATATACATAATAGAGCCAACATTTAATTTATAACATATATGTATCCAAAATTATTTTTGCTTGAGGAATCATGCAGTTTCCCATTCTTAAAAGTAAAAAAAAAAATTAAAAAATGTCTAGACATGTTCGCAAATCATTATATCAGTAACAAAATTCAATATGAAAACTAAAGCCAGATCTGCAAACTGGTAAGGGAAACACTATATAATACTAATATGTACTGTATAAAATGAAACTATATTTCTGTATGCCTGATATGAGAAACTCCTTTCTTCGATAATTTAAATGCTCCTTTCTATTTCTTTCAGACGATGTCTCGTGAGCAAAGTTTCTATCACAAGAACCATCTCTTTTTCACAAACCTCATTCTATAAATTTTGGTTTTGATGTACTTTGCGCTTAAGCTATGAGGATTTTAATGACCATGTTAACTGATTACTATTTTACATATAAAATATTTCTTCTGAAAACATTTCTCACAAACTAATAACAACTGTGGGCTTAAGCACTGACAGTGACACATGCCTGCATGGGCGCGTGCACACACATATAAAAATAATATACCAAATGAACAACAGCTTTAAGTACAGCGAGGCAAAAGAAAAATTAGCTATAGCAGAAGGAAACCTTAACAAACAAGTTTTGTTTCTACTGACATTAATATTCTCAAGTTTAATTTTGCAAGGAAGGTCATATGTTCTCCATTAAAATGTTTAAAACAATGAGTTATTCTGTCATGATATGTAAGCCTTTATGCAATTTTAATATTTTTGAAACAGTATTCACTAAAGGTCACATAATCAAAACTAGAGGCTTTTCTTACACTAAATAATCATTAAAAATAAAAAAATAATAATGGTGCTCATTAAATGCTGATTGTAAGCAAAACCTAAACTCTGTTAGTAAATATCTTGTTATAAGTCAAATGTTTAGGGAGAAGTTTCATTGCAAAATTACTTCTTTTTTTGGAGGGGGAGATAAGATTAGATTTGATTTATTCTTTGGAAGACACATGAAAGGTGTTACAATTTTCCCAACAAAATTATTTTATGATTATAAAATTCAATGACTAGGCTCTATCCTTACTAGAAAAAAGGCAACTCATAAATTTTAAATCATTTTTTTCTGCAAAATATTTTTGAATATTTAATCTACTGCTCCAAAGAATCACTCTAAAGGAAGCAATAGTATATATAAATAGTAATCATTTACCATTATTACACTTAAAACTTTTTATAAAAACTTAAATTGAAAATCCTTAGATAAAACATTACCTTGCAAGTCCAATACCAAATCCAGCAAATCTACTCAACTGTTCTAAAATAGAAGGAATAAGATTACTCATAACCAACATTTAGGTTTACTGTAAAAACAACAAAAATATTTTTTATTAACATGATATTCATTTATCTCCAGGTCCCAAAGTCAAATTCTGATAGGGGCCCGGGAAGTCCTTTGAATGAGTGAAGGACTCTGTTGGGGTTTGTGGCAAGTTGCAATACACAACTGCTCTTCAACTCCAATACACTGTTGCAATGTGGGACTGTGGGCTCAGAGTTTCTAAGCTGTGATTCTTTAAAAAATATATTCTCATTTTTATGTAATATCTTCCCATTAAAAAATATTTGCTACTTTAAAAAGTGTTAAAACATTGTGTGGGCCAAATCAAACACGTTTATAGGTAGAATCTAAGGGCTATCAGTTTTTAACTTCTGACTACAAACATAGAAGGCTCTGCCTGATACTGAAACACCAACTTTACCTCCCGTGTTGTAAAATTAGTCACTCCCTGTTACTGGAAAATGTCTACATAACCCAATAGTCACAAGTAAAGCACTTCAAAATTATTAAATGGAAAGAGTACTTAATCAAAATGCATAAATAAGGCTATTTTCCCAAATTTTAAATATTTTGAGAGTAGCTACTTAATTAGGTCTCTGTGATAGACTGAGTTCACATGTGCTACTCTTGACGGCCGATCTGTCCTCTTATTATAAAAGTTTACAGCTGGAAACATTCCTATGCATATGTTAAAATAGAAATTTTCTTCTTGACTAAAAACCTCAAAGTCATGATGAAATTTCACACCAAGGGAGTAGTCATAAAATTTCAGCTATAATACAATATTCACAAAGAATGATTTTCTCATCTTTTCTCTCACCTTTCTGTCCCATCTCCCTTCTCTCTCATCTCTGCTCTTTCAAATGAAGCAATGCCCTCACTATTCCCTTAAAGTCAGAAGAAGACCGTGTAATCACAACTCTTGCGAAACCATTTGATTCACCCTTGCCTTAAAAAAATGTATAAGCAAGATAGAAGCTTCTTTTGCCCAACTTAAGGTACTCTCCTCCTTTCAACTTTTCCCTTTTTGTGTGTGCCGATCATCCCCTAATATCAACAGAAAATACCACTGATATTTTCTGGAAAATGTTAAAAAGGTTTACTAAGTCTCTCC
>NW_011888887.1:4397487-4400340 GCF_000151845.1 Pteropus vampyrus | reverse complement strand
AGTGTTAAAACATTGTGTGGGCCAAATCAAACACGTTTATAGGTAGAATCTAAGGGCTATCAGTTTTTAACTTCTGACTACAAACATAGAAGGCTCTGCCTGATACTGAAACACCAACTTTACCTCCCGTGTTGTAAAATTAGTCACTCCCTGTTACTGGAAAATGTCTACATAACCCAATAGTCACAAGTAAAGCACTTCAAAATTATTAAATGGAAAGAGTACTTAATCAAAATGCATAAATAAGGCTATTTTCCCAAATTTTAAATATTTTGAGAGTAGCTACTTAATTAGGTCTCTGTGATAGACTGAGTTCACATGTGCTACTCTTGACGGCCGATCTGTCCTCTTATTATAAAAGTTTACAGCTGGAAACATTCCTATGCATATGTTAAAATAGAAATTTTCTTCTTGACTAAAAACCTCAAAGTCATGATGAAATTTCACACCAAGGGACTAGTCATAAAATTTCAGCTATAATACAATATTCACAAAGAATGATTTTCTCATCTTTTCTCTCACCTTTCTGTCCCATCTCCCTTCTCTCATCTCTGCTCTTTCAAATGAAGCAATGCCCTCACTATTCCCTAAAAGTCAGAAGAAGACCGTGTAATCACAACTCTTGCGAAACCATTTGATTCACCCTTGCCTTAAAAAAATGTATAAGCAAGATAGAAGCTTCTTTTGCCCAACTTAAGGTACTCTTCTCCTTTCAACTTTTCCCTTTTTGTGTGTGCCGATCATCCCCTAATATCAACAGAAAATACCACTGATATTTTCTGGAAAATGTTAAAAAGGTTTACTAAGTCTCTCCGGCTTTTATCTTCCTTGCAAAGTTAGATTCACCACCCTCTTAACTGCTCTTAAAAGAACTCTGGTTTTATCAAGAGCTCCTCCTTACTGTAACCATCAAAGTATAAACTATGACAAGATAAAAACATAAGCTCTACTGCCTAAGAAGATAACTGTGTAGCAACCATATATGCGTTTTGAATTATTTAATTTATAACTTTCTAGTACCCCTTTTGGGATCAATAGGAAAAAAAAAACGAAGTACACAAGGTAATTATAATGACACTGAGTAAGTCACTAATCCTTCTTCGCACTCTCATTTACTCACTATACATTTTAGGTCTAGTCCTTCCAGTTAACCCAAGTCACATAAATATTATTGTACTTCCAAGTCAAAATAGAATGGGAATAAAACTTATGTCTAGAATATGCTTAATATTTAATGATATAATCTAATAATTTCAGGAGCATGGAAAGAGGCAGCCATTATTTCCATTTTTTGAAGATGTTGAGAATATCTAGAGCACAGTGTTACAATTAAAACACAGGTCTTCTGGCATCTGACAGAGAATAGCTGTCTTGATTCCAATGCCTTATCTTGAAATCATATCAGTGAATTTTACTGTTTAGTGGAGTTTTTAAGTCAGAAAGAGGAAAGCAGCAGGTGTGTGTGTGTGTGTGTGTGTGTGTGTGTATTCGCAATTCAATAAATCTTTAGGGAGCGCCCATGGACTGCATGAATTTAGGATCTATAATTTATATAAGTAGAAAAGTGTTACTTTCAAGACCCTCAAAAGTAAAAGGAAATTACAACTTCTCCCTATATATTTCAAGTAAATCATTTGAGCGAGGCTCTGTTTGATATTACCGTAAGTGTTACAAGAAAATGGGAAAGTATAAACATTTTCCCTTCTACCAAAAAGGTTTTGATGACAGAGGGTAGTTTGGGATCTAGGAAACAGACACAACTCCTGTAATTAAAAGGGAAAAGGAAAGAAACAAATACTTTTAGCCTACTATGTGCTCCACACTGTAGTAGGCATTACTCACGTCTCATTTTATTTAACACTCGAAAAACCCTGTTATTCTTCTATTCTCCTTAAAGAGGAGAAAACTGAGGGCTCATAGACATTAAGAAAGTCTCTCAGCTTTTAAGTGACAGGGCCAGGTTTGAGCCCATGCCTGCCTATGCTGAGAAATTTCTCTTTGCATATCACAAAGCTACAATTAATTATATCAAAGAAATACAGGGGTCATTTATTTAGGTATTGTTCACATGTTCTCCAATAAACGGTAAATAACACAAATTTCCTTCTTTCTTTATGTAGGCCATGGGATGTAATACGCCAAACACTTAAAATTTAGAAATTCCTACCACGCAGCCCATAGCTAAGACAGGTGTCTTTTCTGGAGATGATCCCAGAGAAAACATTTGTACGAGGACCAAGGAGAAGGCTCGCTTCAAGGACAGAGGACGAAAGGAGGGCAGAGGGTGTGCCGCGCGACAGACTCAGAGGCCCCGAAGGCGGGACCCTCTGCGCTGCTTCCGGGGTCTGCAGGCCGCGAGCCGCGGCTCTGCCACTCCACCCATCCCTGCCTCGTTCCAGGCGTCCCTCACCGCTGCTCTGCCCGGACACGCTGCCGCTGCCGCCGCCGCCGCCGCCGCCGGGAAAGGGTTCCTCCACGGGGCCTTCAGGGGTGGAGGGGGCGGGCGCACCGTAGGGCGGGCTCTTCTCGCCCCAGTGTAGGTTGCGGCTACCCGGGATGTCTGGGGGAGTGGTCACCCAGTGGCCCAGGTCCGACGCGGAGCTGAAGGACCTTGCAGGGAAAGCGCCACCAAAGCCCTGCTCATCCCGGGCACCGCCGCGATAGCCCAAGCCATCGAATCCCTCCGGGCGCCGCGGATGCATCGCAGAGGGGGCAGGACGAGGCGAGCCCACGCGGAGCCCACCACCACTGGGCCCACGGCGTCTTCGGGCCACACAGCTTCTCCTCCACCTCCACCGTCGCGTCTGGGGAAATTGACAACCGGATGTCACGTTGTAAACCCGGAAGTTCACG
>NW_011888887.1:4392339-4397437 GCF_000151845.1 Pteropus vampyrus | reverse complement strand
TTTGATGACAGAGGGTAGTTTGGGATCTAGGAAACAGACACAACTCCTGTAATTAAAAGGGAAAAGGAAAGAAACAAATACTTTTAGCCTACTATGTGCTCCACACTGTAGTAGGCATTACTCACGTCTCATTTTATTTAACACTCGAAAAACCCTGTTATTCTTCTATTCTCCTTAAAGAGGAGAAAACTGAGGGCTCATAGACATTAAGAAAGTCTCTCAGCTTTTAAGTGACAGGGCCAGGTTTGAGCCCATGCCTGCCTATGCTGAGAAATTTCTCTTTGCATATCACAAAGCTACAATTAATTATATCAAAGAAATACAGGGGTCATTTATTTAGGTATTGTTCACATGTTCTCCAATAAACGGTAAATAACACAAATTTCCTTCTTTCTTTATGTAGGCCATGGGATGTAATACGCCAAACACTTAAAATTTAGAAATTCCTACCACGCAGCCCATAGCTAAGACAGGTGTCTTTTCTGGAGATGATCCCAGAGAAAACATTTGTACGAGGACCAAGGAGAAGGCTCGCTTCAAGGACAGAGGACGAAAGGAGGGCAGAGGGTGTGCCGCGCGACAGACTCAGAGGCCCCGAAGGCGGGACCCTCTGCGCTGCTTCCGGGGTCTGCAGGCCGCGAGCCGCGGCTCTGCCACTCCACCCATCCCTGCCTCGTTCCAGGCGTCCCTCACCGCTGCTCTGCCCGGACACGCTGCCGCTGCCGCCGCCGCCGCCGCCGCCGGGAAAGGGTTCCTCCACGGGGCCTTCAGGGGTGGAGGGGGCGGGCGCACCGTAGGGCGGGCTCTTCTCGCCCCAGTGTAGGTTGCGGCTACCCGGGATGTCTGGGGGAGTGGTCACCCAGTGGCCCAGGTCCGACGCGGAGCTGAAGGACCTTGCAGGGAAAGCGCCACCAAAGCCCTGCTCATCCCGGGCACCGCCGCGATAGCCCAAGCCATCGAATCCCTCCGGGCGCCGCGGATGCATCGCAGAGGGGGCAGGACGAGGCGAGCCCACGCGGAGCCCACCACCACTGGGCCCACGGCGTCTTCGGGCCACACAGCTTCTCCTCCACCTCCACCGTCGCGTCTGGGGAAATTGACAACCGGATGTCACGTTGTAAACCCGGAAGTTCACGGAGCATGTGACTGAAGCCTTTTCCGGCGGTCGGGAGAGACACGGTTGCTAGGGAGACGAGCCAGTAATCTAGGGCCTATCTTTAAAACTGTTGCCACTAGGGAGGAGGTGGTAAAATGACTGTGCGGTTAAATGAAACAAGTACCAAAGAAATACCGTGAAGGAATTAGGATGGGAGTTGCGACCTGGATGGGAGGAGGTCGAATAAAGATGTTTCATTGGGAGATATAGCTAGCGCGTCGTTGGAGCTGACTCACTGACATCTCAACCGGAAATGCCCCGCTCCACACGAAGGCCCCGGGTCTAGGTATCGCCTATCTTCACAGGGCTTAGTGCCTCGCCTGCCACAAGGGAACTATTAGTGGTTAAAGGTGCGGGGTCTTTGTAACCTTACATTTAGCTTTGCCTCCTGCACTTAGCGTTTCGGGGAAAATCTATTGAGCTCTCTGGTTCGGCCCAGTGAACGCAAAGGTACTATGGACAGCTAAAGCAAGCATTGAAAAAGAACGTCCGAGGAGAAAACCTCCCTTTTCCCTTCCCTGCTCCCTCCGTGAATATATACTACTTTCTAGGTTTAGGAATTAACCATTTTTCTTTTTTAAGGCCACAAAACAACTATACGTATTTTTTTTTCTGTAGGGTTTTTTTCCCCCCCCTCTGGTGCATCTAAATCATTCGGGGTATTTAAACCAGCGATACAGTTAAAAATCGAGACCCTAGTTGAAAAATTAAAATGACCCTATTACCTGTTTTCATTAGCTTCCTTGGTTCTTCGGGCAGCATCCCTAGATCTGACTGAGCCTACCATGGGTTCTTTCTGTGTCCCTTCTTCCCCCACTGGAGCCCAGGATTCCGAGAGCTTTCAGAAGAGAATCCTGACGCTCTATTCTCAATCTTCCAGGAACGAACTTTTATTTAAAGCGATAACCAACTTCATCGTGTCTGGATTGACATTCTTAAATTGGGTTATGATGTCGCTTGGACAAGTGTACTGAGTTTCTGCCTTAAGTGTATTCGTTGTTACTTTAGTACTAATCCCAAATTACTGGGTAACCAATATTAGATTAATTACTTGGCAATAAAATATATTTCTCTGTTCCTTAGGAATATTGGCTCAAGGATGGGATTGGCTCAGGTCCAAAACTGTTTATTAAAAGGAGGAGAAAAAGATATGTGTGTGTAACATAAAACTTTTAATATAAAAGCAATGGCATCTCACAATTTTACATATCAGTGGAGAAAGGAAAAGGAGGATGGTTGGTAACAGTCTCACCTCACTCACTGCTTACTCCCAAATAAATTACAGTTGTAATATATTGTATTTTTTTCTTTATTTTTTAAAATATTGAATATTGGAGGAAAGTAATAGGTGAATAGTTTTCAAATAGTGGATTGAAAAACTTTCTAAAAGTGACAGCAAATTCAAAAACCATGTAAGGAAAGATTAATCAATTTGACCATTTGGCAAACAGAAAAGAAAAAACACAGTTATCAAAATTGAAAGACAAGTCACAAACTGGGAAAAAAATATATATTTTAACATGATTTAGACAATAGGCCACTTTATTGTAAAAAAAAAAGAGCTCTTACCAATAAGGGAAAATTAATAGAAATATGAACAAAGGACATGAAGAAGCAACTTGTAAAAATGAAATGCAAATGGATAATAGTTATATGAACAAATGCCTGCCCTCTAGTAATTGAATAAAAGCACCTTAAATAATAGCCATTATTCCCCTACAAAAATGATAATGTTTAAAAGGTCATGCAAGGTGAGAAGAGAGTAACTCTCATTCATTTCCAGGGCGGTATAAAATATAACAACTTTTTTGACGGAGGGCAGTTTGGAAATATATACCAAAAATCATAAAAATAATATCTTTTGACTCCTAAATCTTAGAAAACAAATATAGGATGTACATATTATGCACATTTTCATGACATAATTGCTCATAATAGGAAAAATTGTCAGGATTCTAAATACCAAGTAATTATTACTCATTATTAAAATGGTACATCCATATGGTCTTTAATCAAAATATATTTATTGAGCACCTACCTGTGTCAGGCTCTGGTCTAAGGATAGAGTGATAAATAAGACAGATTAAGTTCCTACATTGTTGGGACCAACATTCTATTTGGGAGACAACAAATATGTCAGATAATAACACATATTATATATAAAAAATGTATAGAGGCAGAGCTTTTAGACTGGGTGGTCAAGGAAGTCCTTTCTGAGGAAGTGATCTTAAACAGATCTAAATAAAGTGAGGAAATGAACAATGTGTGAATATCTGGGAGAAAAATTTTTAAGGTAGAAGTAAGTATAAGGTCCTAATGACAAGCTAGGTAGCCAGTGAGCAAGGGCTCATTGAAAGCTGAAAGAAGGGTAGGGGCCAAATTTTGTAGGGCCTTGTAGGTGATGGACAAGAATTTAGGTGTTTGGTTTTCTTTTTTTTTCTTTACAGAAGAGTAAAATGGCCATAATGATGCTTTAGAAGGATCAACCTGGCTTATGTATGGAGCAAAGGAGGAAGCCTCCTGTACTAAGTAGGCCATTGCAAGCTACTGAGGCAAGAGATAGCAGTGATTTGATCTAGATAGTGGAGAATGAAGAGAGAAGAGCTAGAGTCAACATGTTTAAAGGTTACACCAGAAATGGACATTAAATGGCAATTGAAAATGTTCATGTTAAATTATTATTATTATTTTATTATTATTATTATTTTTTTAGGTGAGGCAACCCTTGGTTGACCACACAGATTTCAAGGACCTTGTCTTTTTATTTTTTATGCCTACAGCACCTGGTTTTCCTAGGTGGTCTCCAATCCAAGTACTATCCAGGCCGGACTCTGCTTGGCTTCTGAGATCAGATGGGATTGGGCTTGTTCAGGGTGGTATGACTGTAGACTTGTGTTATGTTAAAAAACATTACTTTTATAAAATACTAGTAAAGATATGCATATAATAAAAGGACATATGCCAAAAAGATAAAATTATGTTATGTCTGAGTGTAGGTTGGCATGAATTTTGTTTTTTTTACTTTGAATTTTCTAAATGTTCTAAAAATAGATTTTTTCGTGTGGGGTTTTTTTTTTTTTTTTTGCTAAGAAGAAAAATTGTTTTAGAAAAATATCAATAGAATGGGTTCAGTTATAGGACACAGCAATAAATATGTTTCTAGATTATTAAATCTGTTCATAGCATGAAATGCTTTTCTTTTCTTGCTTGTTTGTGGTCAGACCTCAATTCCTTTTCACACGGAGCTCTCCACAGAACTTCTTGAGTGTCCTCATGATATGACAGCTGTCTTATTCCCCACTGTTTTTTTATGACCTAATTCTACCTCATCACTTCTGTCATATTCTATTCTCTAGAAGTAAGGCACTAAATCCAACCCCAAAACCAAGGAGAAGAGATTTGGCTCCATCTTTTGAAGGGATAATTATCAAACAATGTTCATATTTTAAAATCACCACAATTAAACCATTGAATAATAATGGATAGAGGATATTGTAGGTACTAAAAATTAGTAATTAAGAAAAATTTCACACAATTATTAATACAATTATATTGATTATATTTTTGACTTTTTTCCTTAGCAAATAGGTTTGAAGGATTAGTTTTCTTTTAAAAGAATCATATGATAGCAATAGTTATAATCATGAAATAAATATTGATTAATAAATAGTTCAATAAATATTTTTAAAATTCTAGTCATTATTTGGTAGACAAGTTGAAATACAAGTGAAGAATAGTAGACTATTTTGACAGTTTTTAGGAGTTGGCACAGAATGATATGACCTGCTAAATAAAAGTACAGACCAAGTAGGGCATTTATTTATATTAATACTTTACTCAAATTCTGACACTGAATGAATTCGGCTTCTGGGATAAAATAAAGACCACCTATATTTTTATTCAAAAATTTACACAGCAATATTTATTAAACACCTACTCTAT
>NW_011888887.1:4390212-4392289 GCF_000151845.1 Pteropus vampyrus | reverse complement strand
TTTTTTTGCTAAGAAGAAAAATTGTTTTAGAAAAATATCAATAGAATGGGTTCAGTTATAGGACACAGCAATAAATATGTTTCTAGATTATTAAATCTGTTCATAGCATGAAATGCTTTTCTTTTCTTGCTTGTTTGTGGTCAGACCTCAATTCCTTTTCACACGGAGCTCTCCACAGAACTTCTTGAGTGTCCTCATGATATGACAGCTGTCTTATTCCCCACTGTTTTTTTATGACCTAATTCTACCTCATCACTTCTGTCATATTCTATTCTCTAGAAGTAAGGCACTAAATCCAACCCCAAAACCAAGGAGAAGAGATTTGGCTCCATCTTTTGAAGGGATAATTATCAAACAATGTTCATATTTTAAAATCACCACAATTAAACCATTGAATAATAATGGATAGAGGATATTGTAGGTACTAAAAATTAGTAATTAAGAAAAATTTCACACAATTATTAATACAATTATATTGATTATATTTTTGACTTTTTTCCTTAGCAAATAGGTTTGAAGGATTAGTTTTCTTTTAAAAGAATCATATGATAGCAATAGTTATAATCATGAAATAAATATTGATTAATAAATAGTTCAATAAATATTTTTAAAATTCTAGTCATTATTTGGTAGACAAGTTGAAATACAAGTGAAGAATAGTAGACTATTTTGACAGTTTTTAGGAGTTGGCACAGAATGATATGACCTGCTAAATAAAAGTACAGACCAAGTAGGGCATTTATTTATATTAATACTTTACTCAAATTCTGACACTGAATGAATTCGGCTTCTGGGATAAAATAAAGACCACCTATATTTTTATTCAAAAATTTACACAGCAATATTTATTAAACACCTACTCTATACAAGTCACTGTATTAGATACTGTGATGCAACTATATACCATTTTCAAGGATGGAATTCGAAGCTATTTAAAATATTTTACTTCTAAAATATAAATATAGACCAATAAAAATTTTCAAAATAAGTTTTAATATGTAGTAAACCAAACTCTTCTACATATGCTCTTTTTTCATAATTTTCTTGTCTAATATACCATTTATTCTTCCAAATGAATTTTAAAACCATTTCATTCTTTACTGACTCTCCTAAAACACACACACACACACACTTTGGGACTTGACATGTACTCAAATAAAATTTATATGGTAAACTTAAGAGATTAGATTTTGTTTTTATTCTGTGAAGTATTTTCTTCAAGGATTCTGGTCTTCTATTTGCCAAAGTCTGTATTTATGCCATTAAGAGTTCTCTTCCAAAACTATGTTGTATGTTTGTTGAGATTCATCATTTAGTGTATAGTGTGAGTTGATCAAACTGAATTCCCCCATCCCAAAATAGTGAAACATCTTTATTTTACACTCCCTTGTGAAAATTGAGAAATGTTCTACTTCTTTTTTACACTTCATCTTTTTAACTTGGATTATAAAAGCTATACCTGTATCATCTCTTTCAAAAAAATGTTTGCCATTTCGCTTTATGGCTAAGGGAAAATTGTTTAGGTATAACTAATTTCAGAGCTCAAAATCAGTTCTTTACAGTCACGACTGCTACATTTTTGAGTTTTTAATAGATGATTTGCCTTTTGAGTGGTTTATTTTGAGTGGTTCAATCTTAAAGAGTAGCAGGACTTGGGGAAAAATTTATGAATTCTTCCTTATATAAACACATCCTTTACTCATCCTCCCTATAGGAATTCATGGGTAGCTACTTTTTTTCTATAAATGCTCTATAGAATCAATTGATTTTTCTATTATGTAGAAGAATTTTTTAGCTAACCTGCTTTTTATTCCTTTGTGAATACCATGGTAACAGTTTATATTTTTTATGTTTTTAACATTTCTCCTAGATCTCTTGAAATAAATTTTAAATAATACCCACCAAGCCATTTTTAAGTGAAGCAGTTTTCCATATTCATTTTATCTGGAATATGGTAAGCACCCTTGATTTGTGAAACACAAATCTTTTTAATATTGTTTATATTTTTGTTCTCTTTTATAGTCTCAGTTTTACTTTTGTACTTACCCCTCAACTTATTGACCTATTAGAAAGGATG
>NW_011888887.1:4389681-4390162 GCF_000151845.1 Pteropus vampyrus | reverse complement strand
CCCCCTTGTGGTTAGTACATACAGAAAGAACACTGGATGCTTTGTTTACCCATCATCCTAATTGTGGAGGATACTGGCAATTTGGTTAAAAGACATAGGGGTCAAATATGTGGTGACAGAAAGAAATCTAATTATGGGCAGTGAACACACACACTATATATATATATGTATTTCTTACTATTGAATTGTACACTTGAAACTTACTAGATTTCGTTAACCAATGTCACCATAAAAAAAAAAAAGACATTGTTACTTTTGTATAGCAAGCATGCTGTTTTCATTTTTGTTTTTTAACTTAAATGTTTTGGGGTGATGCACGGCTTTGGAGGAGGCATTTAGACATAAAACAAGCAGTGCCACAGTACTTCTCGCCGCAGCTACTGGCGGGTATCTAATGTATGTAGACTTTAAAATGAATCATTACTATGTGATTTATGATTATATTTTAAAGCTAAAAAAGGACTTTCACATACATTACTGC
>NW_011888887.1:4383918-4388336 GCF_000151845.1 Pteropus vampyrus | reverse complement strand
GGTATCTAATGTATGTAGACTTTAAAATGAATCATTACTATGTGATTTATGATTATATTTTAAAGCTAAAAAAGGACTTTCACATACATTACTGCATCTATCTGTTCGTTAGAAACTGTACACAAATGTGGCGAAAACAGGGAGGGGAAGGCGGAATTGAATTTACAGGTCCTGATTGGCTAAACCTGGTCAGGAGACGCTAAAATAGCAACCTTTCGGCTTTAAGAGAGACTCTTACAGCGTCCTTAGCAACCAGTCTGTCCTCAGCGCCCCCGAGCGCCGCGGTGAGTGACTAGGTCTTGCTCTGAGGACTTGAGTTAAGGTTATTGCCGTAGTCACTATTCCAAGGCAACCAGGAGGCAAACAAGGACCCACACATGGGAGTACTGAGTCTTCCTTTTTAGGGTTCCAGAGCTCTGGCAATTGGAAAAAGCCTTTATTACACGTGCCCCCTAGCCCAGGCCCACCCTCGACTCCTCCTGAGAATCTAAGCGGTCTAGCGTCCAATTTTTCCAGGGCATGGAAGGAGAAGGTTGGGGATCAGTCACCAGGTCATCTAATAGAGAATTAGCTTTTTGCCCCAGAAATTTAAAAAGGTGGAGAAACTTTCTTATTGCTATCAATAGGGGGTTTCTTTTACTTTCCCCTGGACTCTGGCAACCCTTAAATTCAGAAGCCGGCTTGCCGCTCTAGACCATTTTCAAGTCCTTGTATAGTTGGTGAAATTGGCCCACATTTCCTTATTTCTCTCTCCCTTCTTTCCCTCCTCTTTCCTCCTCCCCCTTCTCTCTCTCTCCACCTACCCCTCCACCTTCATTCAAAAATTTGGAGAAGTGTGTGTGCGGTGGTGGGGGTGTGCTTTGAGGATATGAAGTAAAAGGATTTTTAAAGGCAATTAATCTTGAGAAGTGAACAGGGTACATATTGTCCACTAGGGAAAATTTCTAGGAGGCGGTAAGGCAATGGTAGCATTCCTTTATTTACCTTATCTCAACAATATGTCTGAATGAATTCTTTTTGTGGGTCTTTGGTCAAATTATTCTTTGTTCTTTAAGGTTATAATCTAAATCTTGTATTCTCTAATGTAGGTTACCAATTCAAAGGATTGCTATAATTTTAATATTGTCTAGTTCTTCGAAATCTTTTTTTAAAAGTGTACTTTTCTAACCTTGTTTTAACTGAGCTTAAAAAAATACACTAGGGATTAATGTTAAAAACTTTTTTGCTTTTTTAAAATTCTGGGTCTATGTCAGGTTGCGGATGAACTGTTTAGCATCCAGACAGCTTGCTGGAGCTATTTCATGAGCTGAACTATATCTCTTCAATATGTAAATGTTCTTTGTTTAGATGCCTCACATAAATCTTTAAGTTCGAGGTGAGTACCAGGTTTTCATTTCAGTAAGAACTATTCTGTATGAACCCTTGTGGTCTTGATGAGTAATGCTATATTCTTATTGAGCATCTGAATAATTACCAGGCTCATTCTTTATCATGATTAATTTGGTAAGTGTTCTTATCTTGAAGTTCAGTGTCCATCCACAGCTCCTAGTAAAGGGTCTGGTCACAATAAGCGCTTAATAGTTCGCTTCATGCTATCAATTTCCCAAAATGCAGTGTGTATGTAATTCTAGGAGATAGTGTTCTAAAGGTTTCTCTGGTTAAATTTAGGAAAAAGTATACATCCTACTGCTACTCAGAGAGATTTATAGTACACAGGAGCATATTAACAACTCCGAGAAGACTTACCTATTTAATTGTGTTCCGTTCAATGTTTCACAACTTATTTCACAGCAAAAGAATTTTGAGAGATAATTACATCCCAATAATCTGTATTCCACAAAATACATTTTGGGAATTACTGTTCTAAACTAAATATTGTACTCTATTTTTGCTTATATTTCCATGAAAACAAATGGATTTGTTTCTTTGAAATATAAAACTATCTCAATTTGCAGGTGGCATAATGTTGTATGTAGAAAAAGCTAAGGAGTCCACTAGAAAACTATTCTATCTAATAAAAAAATTTGACAAGGTTGCAGTATATAAGATCAATTCACAAAAATCATTTTTATATTTATACAGTAGCAATTAGCAAACCGAAAAGGAAAAAAATAAGAAAAAAGTTCTCTTACAATAATATCAAAAAAATTAAATACTTAGGAATAAATTTAACCATGGAAGGGTAAAATTTATTTTTAAAAATTACGAAACATTGTTGAGATTAAAGAAGACTTAAATAAACAGATATCCCATGCTCATAGATAAGAATATCTAATATTGTTAAGATAGCAATGCTTCCCAAATTGATCTAGAGATATAATATAATTCCTATTGAAATTCTAGTAGATCTCTTTGCAGAAGTTGATGAACTGGTTTTAAAATTCACATGCCAGTTCTACTGTGGGACCTGAAATAGACAAAACAATCTTGAAAAAGAAATACAAAGTTGAAAATCTCACATTTCTCAATTTCAAAAATTACTACTGAGCTTAAGTCTTCAAGACTAGCATGAAGACGGGCATGTAGATCAATGCAATAGAATTGAGAATCCAGAAATAAACTCTAATATTTATGGTAAATTGCTTTTTGACAAATAATTCAACAAGGGAAAAAAGCTTTCTGACAAATAGTTCTGGGACAATTGGATATCCACATGTAAAAGAATGAAGTTAAAAGCCTACTTCATACCATATACAAATATTAACTCGAATGGATCAAAAACCTAAATGTAAAAGCTGACACTATAAAACCCTTAAAAGAAAACACAGGCCTAAATCTTTATGACCTGTATTTAGGCAATGATTTCTTAGATATGACAACAAAGCACATACAACCAAAGAAAAAATAGACCCAGTGGACTTCATCAAAATTATAAACATAACACTTCAAAGGACACCATTAAGAAAGTGAAAAGACAACCTACAGAATGAGAAAAAAAAAATTGCAAATTATACATCTGTTAATAGATTTATATCTAGAACATATAAAAACCATTTGAAGATTTAATTGGCTTTATTAAGTGGTTCATGAATTGGGCAGCATCCCATCTAACAACTAAAAGGAAGCTCTGAGGAGTTGTACAAAATAAAAGGTTTTTATAGGAAGAAGGTAGGGAAGGGAGGTATTAACAAAAGAAAATAAAATATTTTTAGACCAGGGCATCTTCTTTGGGCAGGGGAAGGGAATGGCAAGGATTTTTTTCATGCACATTGCTTCCTCTTTCTACGAGGGAGTAAGGATGGAGAGAGGGCCCACATGCCAGATTACTTCATTGATACTGACCATTAAATTCCAGACTGGTTGATTAACATTATCAGGAGAGGTTGAACCAGCAATTAGGTTAAGTATTAAATCTGGCTTTGGTGTCATGGACTTAAGTACAAGTAACTCCATTTGGGGCCTGTGGTTTTCTCTTTAATGCATTTCAAGTCAATTATAAAAAGAACACAATTAAAAATGGGCAAAGGATCTGAATAGACATTTCTTCAAAGAAAATATACAAATGACTAATAAGAACATGAAAAGATTCTCAGTATCATTAGCCATTAGGGACATTCAAATCAAAACCACTTCATACTTGTTTGGGTATCTATAATCAAAAAGATAAGTGTTAGTGACTATGTGGAGGAATTGGAGCCTTAATACGATGATGGTGAGAATGTAAAATAGTGCGGCCTCTTTGAAAAACAATCTGGCAGTTCCTGACAGAGTTAAACATAGAGTTACCACATGATTCAGCAATTCCACTCCTAGGTGTACACTCAAGAGAGTTGTAAACATATGTTCACACAAGATTTGTACACAGTGTTAATGGCATCCTTAGACAAGTCATTTAGATCTTGGATTCTTGGATCTCTATGGCAGCTAGCTCACCGTTAAGACAAGTTTATATTTTTAGTGATAAAACAGAATATGGGTTTATCACTGATGTTACATTGTGTGTGCATATGTGGGGTGGGAAAACAAATATTGAATAAATAATGAAAACATTACAGGAAGTCCAGGAAAAGATATAGAAAGCAATTATCTGAGGTTAAATTTTTAGTTTTCTTCTAGTACAGATTGCCTCTAATGACTTCATGCACGTGGTATAAAGTGATCATTCAGCTACTTCTCTGGTTGTTCAAACTTCCTTGTTTGCTTAATGATGGATAAACAAATTGTGCATATATTTCATACGCTGGACATTGGATTTTCTAACTACTGCCATCATACCCTAAGAGCAGCTGACCAGTGCCTACTGTCCTTAAAACCCATGGGCTGGCTTCCTTTCCTCAGCCTTGGTTTATATTGTTCTAGGACATAGAACCAGTACAGAATTGTTTTATCACCTTGAAAAATTCATCACAGTGTAATTTTCAGCAGAAACTTTTTAATGCAGAAATTCAGATATTTTATAACATGAAGCTTCCTAAACT
>NW_011888887.1:4382733-4383067 GCF_000151845.1 Pteropus vampyrus | reverse complement strand
ATCTGTTTTTCTCTTGCTGCTTTTAATATTCTTTCTTTGTATTTAAACTTTGGCATTTTAATTATGATGTGTCTTGGTGTGAGCCTCTTTGGATCTCTGATTTTTGAATTCTCTAAGCTTCCTGGGGTTTTATGTCTATTTCTTTCACCAGGTTAGATAAGTTTTCCATCATTATTTCTTCAAATAGCTGTTCAATATCTTGATTTTCTTCAGGTAAGCCAATCAGATAGATCTTTGGGCCCTTAATAGTGTCCTATATGCTCCTTAAATTATTTTTACAGTTGGCATCTTATCTCTTGCCATTCTGATTGCATGTCCTTGTCCTTGGCTTTTC
>NW_011888887.1:4381952-4382683 GCF_000151845.1 Pteropus vampyrus | reverse complement strand
CTCCATTATATCTGGATCTCTGTTCTGTTCTCTCATATGGTTTTTGCTTCTTTGTCTTCCCATTTTGGCTGCCTTTCTATGTCTGTTTCTATGTACTAAGCAAAGCTCTAAGTTTCCAGGTCTTATTAGTGTGGATTTGTGAAGTAGGTGTCCAGTGGCACAGTCCTGAGAGGGGTTCAACTACAGGCCAAATTTAGCTCAAGCCTCTGCCCATCCAGGGCCACCTGTTAAAATTCAGCAAGCAATCTACAGATGCTATGCTTATAGCTGCCTCAAAAGGCTACACCAGAAACCGAGGCCAGCTGCCTCCAGTGTGAGTCTAGGCGCTGCTCAACAAGGAGCACTTGACTCGCTGAGGATACACCTGGATGTGGCTTGGGTGGGGCCACAAGTTGGGGGAGGCAGGGTTTCAGGGAATCCTCTGGGCAGAGTGACCTCTGTTATCCAGTCTGATGACCTCACAGCAATGGCGGTGCTGTGTCCAGCGCACTGGTAGTAGGGAGGGCTCAACAGGGAACAATGGATATCCCTGGCACTTCTCTACAGAGCTAGTCTCATCTCGGCCCTCACTCTGATAATGTTTCCCTGTAAGTCCCTGGTGCCCACTATGCGCAGCCTAATTGGCTGCTCAGAGCGAGCAGGTCTGTCACCGCGAAAATCCGCTCCCAGACACAGCTCCTTTAAGAGGCATCTGCCGCTGCCGCAGCATCCGTCTCACTCAGCTGCTGGAG
>NW_011888887.1:4368065-4381902 GCF_000151845.1 Pteropus vampyrus | reverse complement strand
TTCCATTTAATATACTTCTCATCTCAGATGTGTTCTTCATTTCAGACTGTTTTCTTTTTATAATCTCCATTTTCATTTTTATGTTTTTTATCTCTTTGTGAAGTTCTCACTGAGTTTAACCAAAAGTTCATTGAACATCTTTATAACCAGTGTTTTAAACTCTGTATCTGTGAGATTACTTAACTTCATTATATCTGGATCTCTGTTCTGTTCTGTTCTCTTCTTTGTCTTCCCATTTTGGCTGCCTTTATATGTCTGTTTCTATGTACTAAGCAAAGCTCTAAGTTTCCCAGTCTTATTAGTGTGGATTTGTGAAGTAGGTGTCCAGTGGCATAGTCCTGAGAGGGGTTCAACTACAGGCCAAATTTAGCTCAAGCCTCTGCCCGTCCAGGGCCACCTGTTAAAATTCAGCAAGCAATCCACAGATGCTATGCTTATAGTTGCCTCAAAAGGCTACACCAGAAACCGAGGCCAGCTGCCTCCAGTGTGAGTCTAGGTGCTGCTCAACAAGGAGCACTTGACTTGCTGAGGATACACCTGGATGTGGCTTGGGTGGGGCCACGAGTTGGGGGAGGCAGGGTTTCAGGGAATCCTCTGGGCAGAGTGACCTCTGTTATCCAGTCTGATGACCTCACAGCAATGGCAGTGCTGTGTCCGGCGCACTGGTAGTGGGGAGGGCTCAACAGGGAACAATGGATATCCCTGGCACTTCTATACAGAGCTAGTCTCATCTCGGCCCTCACTCTGATAATGTTTCCCTGTAAGTCCCTGGTGCCCCCTATGCGCAGCCTAATTGCTGCTCAGAGCAAGCAGGTCTGTCACCGCGAAAATCCGCTCCCAGACACAGCTCCTTTAAGAGGCATCTGCCGCTGCCGCAGCATCCGTCTCACTCAGCTGCTGGAGATGCAGTCACCCTGCTTCCTCACCCCATCCTGCCTTCTGCCGTTGCAGGGTACTTTCTTGGATTTCTCCCTAGCTGTATGGCTTGTTCATCAAGATCCCAGGTGATTTTTCCTTGCTGTTGCTCCTTGTTTCTGTCACAGCTTTGATTTGGTCGCCAGAGTGATGAACAGAGCCTCTATCTTCTATGCCATTTTGGTTCCTCCTCCTAGAATGCTATATTGATCAAATATTTTTCTTGGGCAAATTTTTCTCCTTAAAATCACCTGAAATTCTACCATAGAATTCAGCATTTTTAAACATGATAACATTGGTGTATATGCCAATCTGCTCCTTGTTTCTGTCACAACTTTGATTTGGTCGCCAGAGTGATGAACAGAGCCTCTATCTTCTATGCCATTTTGGTTCCTCCTCCTAGAATGCTATATTGATCAAATATTTTTCTTGGGCAAATTTTTCTCCTTAAAATCACCTGAAATTCTACCATAGAATTCAGCATTTTTAAACATGATAACATTGGTGTATATGCCAATCTTTTTTTTTTTAGATTATAATTTCTTAAGGGAAGGGACTATATTTTAATTATCTTTATAACTCTCAAACATAGCAACCTCAAGCATCATCAGTACTTTTATTTTGTGAAAACTGAACCAAATTGAATTTCCTAAAAGACAACTATTTAAAGTGAATAATCTGGTTTGGTAGTCTAAATATAAAATGATCAAAAATATTCTTTTATTTCTAGTTTACATGTAAGTGTATCTCTATGTGTATACTTTTCATTATTTCATGTTGTATGTTGAGAGTTGCCAATAAATAAAAAGTACTGGCACACAACAGAAACCCTCAGACAATTATATTTATTTTTGCAATTCCTTCACAAATCATTCATCATGTTAGTAGTTTACATCGAAGCCAAATGGCTTCCTATGATGTCAACCTAAATAAAGAGGTAAACTGAGGCAAGCTGGAATGATCAGAAATTGAGTGTATTCGGGAATAGCAGAACTGTGATTTTGGAAACGCTAACGGTAGGAAGCTATAGTCAAGTCCATTGAAGGTTTGGGGCAGGCTATATTCTTGGGCAAGGAATTCAAAGAGTGGAGAAGTCCAGCAAGACTTCAAGCAATAAATTCATTGGCTTGAGGATGAGGAGAGATTCTTGGAGAATGTTCATTTGTCAGGAAATAAGTTCTGATTTTCTGTAGATCAGGCATTTACAGAGAATCAGTCTCTCAGTTCTTGTTTTATTTTCCTGAGGGCACATGCATGAGAGTTTCCATTCTATATCCTCCAGTTCTATTTTAGATGGAAATCCTTTCACAGAGAGTAAAAGAAATTTAAGACATTTAACTAAGTCAGAACAAGACTTTATCATTTAAGTATCATCTCATTGCAATTTTCTGGTATGAATGAATAAATGATTGATGAGAGATGAGTGGAAATAGTCCCTTTTTAAACTTCAGTGGTGTTTTTGGTTCATTTTCCCCATTGTTCAAGCCTTTCTAAATCATATGTAAATATATTAAGCACTGGTTTTCAGTATTTTGAATATTGCTATTTTATATTAATTATGGATTATATTTATTATTATTATTTCTGGAAAAATACTGATTATTTTATTTACAACTACAAAGTTAAAATACATGTAGTAGTTATAAATCATGGGTGATAGATTTATGTGTTCAAGAAATAGTAGTTCTGTATTGTCTAAATTAGCTATGTATACTACAAGCCTCTATTCTGCTTGACAGATTGGATATTCACTCTTAGTTTTTATTAGGCCTGTCCCTCCCTATGGTTTTACAAAGATTTTGGATTCTTATGTAACAACAAAAGCATTGGAGGAACACCATGGGACATTTGGTCAATTGTCACATCTTTATGGTTCCCTCTGTCTTGATGAACCTTTTCTGGGTGACCACTAGGACTGGAGAAGAGCTATGTTATGAGGTCTGCCATGCTATGGGGTCAAATTTCTCAAGATCTAGTGCCCAGACATTTCTTCCATGGTACTGTCACTTCCAGGGGATCCTGCTACAACAGAGATGTCTCTGAATGACCTCTGTTACCTTCCAGTCTCTGGACACGTCTCTCTGATTCCCTTTTATCCTTCTACAGGGCACCCAATGTCATCTTTTCAGTGAGCTTGATTTTTTGTTTTTGTTTCAGGCAGTTTCAACTTTCTTCTTTGGAGAAATTCAGGCGAGAAAGGATGAAAGCCTGTATATATCTCCTCAGAATAGTGAAGTACAAACCAAAGGGTGAGGAATTCTTAAAAATATATGTAAAGGCTTTATCCTTAAGAGGTATTAATGATATCCCATGACCCTTCTCTTTTACAAACTAACCATTTTGTCTTCTAACTGTTTCCAAAAGAGATATGGCTTTATGTTTCCTCACTTTTCCCCCATGTCAGTTGGTAAAACAGTCCATTAAAAAAATAATGATAAGTGTAGGACCCTGAAATGGATGAGATAAATCCAGTTTCCAACATATTTTACCCAAAAGGTTTGCAATTATGATTTGCAACTGATACATATAGTTTAATTTTGTAATGGCAAATAAAATAGCTATTTTAAAAAAAAAACACAATAGATAAAATATAAACCATATACCCAAACTTTATGCTTCAGCAATGTGTGTAATCCCTACTCAGAGGCACTAGGGATCTATTAGAGGGTCTTAAACAGAGAGCGGAGACTGGGGGAGGAGTGAAAAGATCAGGAACTTTATGTTTGGAAAAGTTACTCTGGCAGTCATGAAAAAGATGAGACTAGAGGAAGACAGATCAGGAGACTGGAAGATAAGAAGTTATTGTATTTATCTAGGACAAAGATAATGGCGTCCTGACTTAGAAGAATGGCAGAAGGAATGAAAAAGAGATTTGATTTACAGAGCTCCTTTGAAGATGGGAATCAATAGCACATAGTGCACTAGTGCCTCCCCAAGGATTTGATGCTACATGAACCGGTGAACAACCTGAAGCAAGGTGCGGCCTGACAACGACCATGAAAGGAAATTTAGATGGAGCCTTGGTTTCTTATGACTGTGAAGCTGCCGAACTGACCCTTAATTGTCTAGCTTGGAATTTTTAAAAAGTTTTTTAACATCAGAGAGAAATATACTTCTATCTTGTTGAGCAATAGTCATTTTTATTTGTTACGTGTCATTAAATCTAATTCTAATGCAATATATTCTTTTATAATCTTATTTTTATTGAGGTGAAATTTGTATTCACTGTACAATTCAATGAGTATTCAGGGTATCTATTGCTGGTAACAACGACTGTAAAACTTAGAGTGTTAAAATAATTTTTTATCAACTCTGATGGTTCTGGAGTTAATTGTACACAGGGTAGTTCACATTGGGGGGTCTCTCCTGTGATTTCAGTTAGATGTCAGCTGAGGTGCTAGTCATCTGAAGCTTGACTGGACTCTACCGCACACATATAATAACAACAATAATAATAATTCTTTGTTGATAGCTTCAGGTTTTGGATTCTACTGAGAATTTGATGAAGAATATACTTATAAAAAGACTAAAAATTTTGTGAAAGTTGATAACATTTTTAGATTCTCTATTTTGAGGGTTTTTCTTTGGGAGGGATAATTTTAACCCTTATTTTCTTTGTTTATTTATCCCACTGAAGGTGTAATTCCAACACCTCTTTGGGAAACATTTCTGAAGACATTCACATTTTCTTTTTGGAATCTTGAGATTATTTGGTTACTGTTTCTTTTATTCTTAGTCAAAAGCAACCCTAACCAATAAAATACAGCAAGGAGTCATACTCTCTCTCTCCTTTTTTTTTTCTCACAATACTATTCAAATAGTGGTCCACAAACTATTGCTGGTTAAGCACTGTTACTCCCAAAATAAGTGCTACCAAAATAAGCCAAAAGTCAAGAGTAAGCATGTAGAAACTTTTACAATTTGATCTTTTCTTGCCTTCTAATCTGGGGACGTCTCCTCAACAGGGAGTTGTGGAACTTGCACGTTGGGCAGATGGTACAAATATCTACCACTGTTAGAGCAGATGTGAGGAATCTTTGAACAATAGGTTCAGTGATCAAGAGTGAATTTCTAAAATAATTAGTCTCTGACTTCTTGAAACCTCAAAAAATATGATTAATCATAGTCAAGTCTGTAAAATATACCAGGAAACAGCTAAAAGTTCTAGGTCAATATGCCTAACAGATGCACACAAAAAACAGTTTGCTTTCAATTGTTTTTCACCAATTATTTTTCTCTCTAGGTGGCCTGTACTTTTTCCTTTCTATTTATTTGGCATTAAATGTTTTAAATGAATTTAAAACAAATATAAGAGTATGTCTGACTCAAATTTATATTTCTAAACTCTGAAATAAGTAACATTTTGTAAATGGTGGGTTTCTTATTGTCTTCTTTTAAAGACTTTGTCTTTATCTAGAGTGCTTAAACATCTTATCTCTATAGTTACAATTTATACGACTCAATAAATACTTGTCAAACTTGTAACATTTATTACTAGATTTATCAGAGTACCTCTTTTGAGTATTCCTACACCTTTATTATTGTTGTTCTGTGCTTATATGTACTTTATCATGCATTCATTAATAATTGTTTGTAGTTATTTTCTTGAGTGCCTTTTAAAGTGGAACTTTCCAATGTTAAGTTGTTAATTTAAAAAAATAAACTTCTGTATATATTAATCTTGTTCGGGAATAACATATTTTTTATTAAAGTTAGGCCCACTCTGAATGACATCCCTGTATGTAGCTCAGTAGAGCTACAGACTTAAAAATATGTTTGCTTTACATTTCAATGGTTATAGATTATTAGAATCAGACCTTGCTATAACCAATAGCAATAGATAATGATGTTTTGAATTTATAAACTATTTTGTACTGAATGTTTTCCATTTCCCCTCCAGATCCATTTTCTATCCTCTGCACTCTGCGCTGCACTTTCTGGCTTCTTGTTTGGTTTAGCTGATGGGAAGCACAGGCAGATGTTTGGAGTGAAGTGGGGGAGAGTGAGATCAGAGTTCCTGTCCTCCAGGCTTCCTCTTAGCATGCAGCTCAGACTGGTTGCATCTGTGAACAAAAAGCTGAGATTTTTAAGTACCACTCTCCTACAGCTATCCTTTCCAGGTCCTCTTCCTCTCAGTCTTGAATGTGGTAATGTGGTAATGGTTTACCCTTCTTCTTGTCAGCTCCTGAGAATGGCACCATCTTGGGTTTTCTTTTCTTTTCATTTAAATAATGTCATTGGAAAGAGTCTCTTTATTCAGTTACCCCATTTGAGTGTGTCATCTGTTTCCTGCCAGAACCTCGACTGATATAACAACCAGTGTTAAAAATTTGCTATCTATAAAATGAAGTACAAAATAATTTAATATAAATCTGACTACTCATTTTATTACTTTGTTTTGTTGTTTAAATACTCCACTAAACACAAATAGTATGCCCTCATTTTGGTCTTACACGTAATTATAAAATGTGCTCAGACATGCTTCAAGAGGAAGAAAAATCTGGATGTGAGGACAAGCAGAGAAAGCATAATCTAAATGACAAAAAGACAGGAGACATAAAAAGAAATTTATAAATAAACTTAAATAACAGAAAGCATAGTAATTAATAACAATCACAAGCACTTATATAAAACTTCCTATAAGTCAGGAATTTTTCTATTCTAAGCAATCTGCATATATTAACCTATTTATTTCTTAGATCAACTCTATAAAAGTACTGTTCCCTTAGCAATGGAGAGGAATCTGAGACACAGAACAATTATTTAAAACAGTCTAGTTGTAGTTCTTTAACTACTATGCTGTTCTTTCAATGGTTTTGCTCATAAAACTAATAAACTATAATAAAGACTAAATATTATATGAAATAAATTTTTCTAGTAGTAACATAATAGAAGAAACATGGTTTTTTTGATTCAAAGTTGGGTTTTACACCTAGGTCTGAAAGTTTAAATTTAAATTTAAATACTTTCTTAATACAATTTTATTCTTAAGCCATAAATAATAAATTTGTGTGAAATGCATTATTTGGTACTCTGAGTAAATTTGTATTATAATATAAACTTTAATATTTGTCTTTAGGTTTATGATCTGTGAAAATTTCTATTAAGAAATCACCTGTGATGAATACATTTGGAGTAGGATCTTCTAATTATGAAAACTTCTGGAGGTTTCATTTTCAAAATTTAAGAAAAAGGACTGATAAATCAAAGTAAGTTTAAAATTTTTCTTATTTTTAAAGTAGTGAACTTGTATGCATTGTAGAATTTAGAAAGTACAGAAAATTGTGAACAATTAATATAACTAAGGATACAAATCTTAAAATTCACTATTTTTTTAGATAAATAGCTTTATTATTTATAATTTATTTCTAAAATTTTGAATTCTACATATTTGTTTAAAATAAGCAATTTCTCCATAATCATTTCTGCATTTTAAGTTGCCATAATAACCCATGAAATGCATAAAAGAAAGCATTTACTAACTACTGTAATGTAAAGCATTTTAGTTATTTCTGAGTCCTTTGCTATTTCAAATTAAGCCACAATAGAATGTTTTTCTGCATTTCAAATTATTTCCTTGTGATAAAGTTTCTAAAATGAAGTTACTAGATCAAACTTTGTTGATAATAATTTAAAAATTGCGTGTGACTTTAAGAAATTTTTAAGAACTTAAAAATAAAGAGAATAAGATATATAATAAAACTTACATGCTGACATATTATTGTTTGTTTCAAATGTTTTTCTTTCATAAAGAATAAATCAACAAATCAACTTGAAGGTCTTTGACCACATACCTTTCCAACTATAATTATGATATACATCACTTCTGTTCATTTTTCTACTTTAATATACATAAATATAAAATTGTATTTTCCACATGAATGTAAATGTAATTATACTTTTACATAAATTACACACACAGATAAATTATAACACATTTATCTGTGACTTGAGTTTTTAAAAAAATCAATGTTATGTTTTGAATTCAATCTATATTGATAATTATGTATTTTTGTCATTCATTTTAGCAGCTGCATTAATGTTCTAATATAATGAATTCTTACTTTACTTATTTTCCAAATTTTGTGTTAAAATCAATGCTATAGTGAAAATCATTGTATATTTCTCGTTTTGTACCTGTGTGTTTCTTTGGAGTGGATTTTTTTATTCCTTGACTTTTAAATTTAACTTGATGCTATTGTTCTCTAAAGTATCTGAATCTATTACATTTTCTTTACCAGTGTATGAAAGTATCGCTTCTCCCATCTTCACCAACACCTGGTATTTTCAGACTTCTTAATATTTGCCATTATATAGGTCAGAAGTGGTACTTGCCTGCTAACTAATTTTTTGAAATCCCTGATAACTAATAAGACTGAGCATCTTTTAATGTCTGTTGCCATTAGAATTACTTCTATGAATTATCAGTTCATATGTTTGACCAATTTACTTTTGTGTTGTCTTTTTCTTATTGATATTTGATATTCTTAAATATTTATTAGGAATTCTTCTAGTTTGTGGCTTGTCTTTTAACTTTGTTTTTATGGTGCTTTTCATCATACAGAAATCTTGAAAATTAATATAGTCATTATATTTTTAAGATTTATTCAAGATGTTGAATATAAGTATATAATTTTCATTGATTTGTTCATTATTTTGGTTCATTTCATTAACATACTGCAAATTATGCACTCATTCTTCTATTGTTAGTCATTTGAATACTTGCCTGTTTATGATTATTATAAAATGTTTCTATGAATATTCTTGCACAAGCCTCCTAGCACATATCCTGAGGTACATACCTAGGAATAAAATTATTGGATCATAGGATCAATACCATTTAGTGAACAGAACTTATTAATTCTAAGTCTTTTATAATTAATCATTTTTGTATTTTGGTTAAGAAATCTATCTCCATGACAAAATCATGTAGATACTCTTATACATTAATTTCTAAAAAATTTATTGTTTTGTTTTTATGTGATACTTATGGAAATTATTTTTGTTAATGGTATTAAGTACAAGTCTAATTTTCCTTTTTTATTTAATATTCAATTGATCGACATCATGTATCAAAAAGAACATCCTTCTCTAGTACAATTATTGCATAAATCAAGTATCTGCATATAATGGATATGTTTCTGGGCTCTCTATTTTGTTTCACTGGTCTATTTTTCTCTTTACCACACTGCCTTAATTACTATCATTTAGTAATAACATTTAATAGTCAATATGACAGATGTTCCAAATTTGCTCTTCTTTAGTGATATATTACATATAATTTTTAGAAGCAGCTTGTCATGTCATTTTCTCCCAAAACTTGTTGAGATTGTTTATTGAATTTTTCTGAATTTATAGTAGATCGACATGAGAATCAATATCTCTAACATAATAAGGATTTCAATCCATGAACAAGAAATATCTCTGTATTTAGTTATTTATAAAATTTTCTCAATGAAATTTTAATGATTTTTCATGGGGAGGTTAGTCTATCTTTTGTTTTAGTCCTATTGTATTTGGTATTTTTGATACTATTATAAGTTTTATGCATATATTTTCAATAGATTTTTTTCCTTAGCTGTTGCCAGAGGAAATACAATTGATTTTTATACATTGATTTTACATACAGAAATATTGCTAAATCATCTTATTAATTCTAAACACACTTATTCAATCTTGATTTAAAAGGAATACTTTAAACATTTCATAATTATGTATCATTTTTTTCCTCCAACCTTATCTGGAATTTTAATTCTATTTTGCATTTTCTTTGATTTTCATTCCTCTTGCTTGTTAGACCTTGGTTTTCTTTTGTCAGTTGTACAGCTTTTAAAATTTTTCTTAGTGAGATTTTATTGTTGAGAAAAATTTATTTTTGTTAGTCTGAATATATTTTTATTTTATTCTTATTCTTAAAGAAAGTTAAAACTGAATATGGAATTATTTTTGGTCTGTTATCTCTTTTATTACTTTTTCCCTGCAGTGCATTTGTGATATCATTCCACTCACCGCTTCCATTGTTGCTGTTGAGAAGTTAGGTGAAATTTTGATGCTATTTCTTTTAAAGATTAATCTGTTTTCCCCAACTTTGGGTGCTTTCAAAAATTTCTTATTGTCTTGCATTTTCTGCTGTTTTACTATAATGGAATTAAAAATGATTCTGCTTGGATTTCTTGGACCTTTAGAATCTGCGGACTGTTTCATGATTCCTGAAAAATTATCAGATATTGTTTCTTCAGATATTACCTTGACAACCCATTTTCTTTTTCTCTCCTTATGGGACTCTTGATTAAATGTATATTAGATTATTTCATATATTTCACCTTTTATTATTTCATCTCCATTTCCATATTTTGTTTCTTTTTACTATATTTCAAAGAATTTATTCTGATGTGATCTGTTTCCATGTGACCAATTTTCTCTCTTGCTACAGAATTTATCCATTGAGTTTTAATAATTACAATTTACATTTCTAGTAATTCATGTATTTTTCTTCAAATCTTCTATGTAGGCTTCTAGTTCCTGGTTGCCTGCAGATACTTTTAAGATATTGTAGAATATGTGACGGTTTTATAATTTGTATCTGACTATTTCAATAATTGGAGTCTTGGTAAGTTTGTAATTTTTGTTGTTCTCATTATTGTCCTATTTTATCATTTCCTACTTGTCCTTAGGGGAAAAAATGTTTGTCATCCTCTAGAGAATCTTTCCTTTTGCGCCTATGCCAGATACCTGTAGATGCTAGTAGTCTGGGACAAATGAAACTAACTTTGCTACCTGAGTGTTCTTGGCCAACTATCTATAGTTTGCTTGGGATGTGTACCTGTTTTGAGACTGACTTCTCAGAAACACACACACACACACACACACACACACACACACACACACACATTTTTTCCTTTCTCTTTTCTTCTCTAGTGAGATCCCAAGGCAATCTTCTCTACAGCTCCCTGTGGTTGGGGAGAAGTGATTGGGGTTAGTTCTGATGCTCTTACCTCAGATATTTAGTCAGACAGTGTGGAGGGAATCTCCAGTGTTTCTCACGCCTTGAAAATCCTGGCTTTTTGTACTGTACAATCACATAGAAAATATACTTGGTCTTGTTTCTGTGGTCCCTTGTATCAAGGGAAGTCAGATTCTGTTCCTGGCATTGGCTGTTTGGGATGAAGCAGGAACTTATCTTGCAAGAAGGAACATCACCTTTGCTTTTCTTCTTAGATGTTACATGAGTTTTCATAGGCCTCATGCTGCATTTGCTTTCTCTTACTCTTCCTTAGAGACATGAGATTTTGCAGGCTCAGTGTGCATTCTGCTAGAGACACATGTAGGGCTCCATGTAAATCCTTAAAGTGAGATAACTGAAGTCAGCACATTTCTGGGCCAAAGAGAGAATTAGACAATCTTTCAGTGATTTTGTAGTTCAGTTCATACTATTTTGTCACTGAGTTATTTTTATAACTCAGATTATTTTATTGTGTTTGTTTTGCTTTTTTAGTTCATGTCAGAGATAGAAAAGATCAAAAGATTTGAAGACATATCAACTACACACATTTATTTTAGCTGACTGGAAAAATTAAAAGGAATATAAGTCTTACATTAGGAAGATTTAATCAAGCTAATAGATTATTTTACACCTTTCTCACAGAAGCTGCTTGTGTCTTTTTTGTATCTGGGAGGCTGTAGTCTTCAAAGCTTCCTGAAATGTTAATGAGCCTAACGTTTTTATTTTTTATTAATGTTTTTGACACTAATATTTAGTAAATTGTGCTCTATAAATACATGCTCTAGATATTTAAAAATATATTTATAGCATATATTTATATAATAATATTGATTTTTGACATGTATATATTTATCATACAACATAGCCTGGTAGTGTGGGTTCTAAATGTGTGCTGTTAGCAGCAATAAGAAACTTTTCTAGACTCATATTTCTATTCTGGTCTTTTGTTTATTTGATCTATAGTTACTTGTTTTTCACTTATCTGAGTTATTATAAGCCTTTAAGTAAAATTCTAATGTGTAATTATATCTGTTAATTTTAGCCTAAGATATCTATACTTATAGCATTTGGGTTGGCTACAAATGAGTTAGCTCAAAATATGGTAACTTAAGAGCTGGATGGCCATAAAGAGCATAAATACACATATTGCAGCATAGCTTCCTTTACGATGTATTTTCCCCAAATGAGAGATCAACAGCTACTGATGAGATTATCTGTACAAAGTGTGTAGGGTCTTGTAAGATCTTAGAAATCACAGTCCTCTTATACTTGTTTTACACCATTGTTTTGGCCCTAATTTCTAGAAGGCAGATTATAAGAAGAGGATTAAGATTCTAATACTTTATTAGGAATATATAAGGTCAATGCAGTGAAGGTGAAAAAAAAATTAAAAAAAGAAAGTGAAGCAAGAAATCTTGATGTATTCCTACCTTGATCACTAAATCACAATTTGACACCAAGAGAGACAGCAGAGCCATGTCCATACTTGACACGTGGGACTTAATCAAGACAGATTTCAAGAAGAAACCACATCTCACAGTAGACCGTAGAATGGAAAATTGAGGAGAGGTATTCGTCTCCTCTGCTCCCTCCTGTCTAGCATTTTCTTTGGTCAAGATTCACCCTATAGGTGCTAACTCATTTATACTTCTATATTGTGTCACTTGGCTTTTGGCTGCTCAAAATGTGGAAGAGGAGGGACAGCTTAGTGTTTCAGTCATGCAGGCATCAAGTGAATCTGAGACACTGCACAATGTTTATATCCAATATAAGTACTGATCACGAAGAGCTTACAAGCTCTGTACGCTTTCATTTCGGGGATGTTTTCAGACATCATATTTTTCTTATCTCTAAACTCAACTCAGTATCAGTGATTCACAATTTAATATAGGGAAAAAGTAGAGTCATTGCCTAGGTGTCCTAAATCCATTATTCGGTCTTTAGTCTTCCAGTATCCCAGAAAACATGTTTTCCTACAGTTATTCTTCTGTATTTTAAAAACTCCTTAGATTTGGGATTTTATCATTTATTTTTCGTCATGCTGTACCCCTAACACATTCACCAAAACACTAAACTTTTCATGGAAGAAGGTACAGCATATTCCAAATATTGCCAATTATCCCCTTTATTCTCATGTGAAGCTGATATTATCAAGATCACAAAAAAGGTGACTGGCTAATGAAACACGAGTCTTTCCTCTATGGCCTAGCATTTGCCTTAAAAAGGATATCATTGAAAGTTAATCCCTTACAGGACCAATGATGCCCTGAGGAATTTCCAGTCGGTACTTAATTAGTGGCAATTTGTACTAGTATATCAGTCTATTTATGATAAACCAAGGCAAAGACTGCCAATTGCCTCTCCTCTCATATCCATTTTCTTTTTCTTCTAAACTAATAGAACATCTAGGTGGACACATGACCAACCATTAAAGAATACAGTTCTCAGCTTCCCTTGCTTTTAGATGTGGTCATGGATGTAATCCTGGTCAGTTATATGTTAGCTGAAATGATGTGTACTGCTGGTACTTCACACTCTTTTAAGTGGAATAGTTCCTCTTCCTATCTCTTTCTTTTAGTTGGAATGAGGATGTGATTGCAGCAGCTGAGCAGACATGTTAGGCCATGAAATGAAAGTTGTATGTTGAGAACTGCAGAGTAACCAGATTAAAAACATTAGAAGTTTCACACCTTGGAGCTGCCATGTCATATGGATTGCTTATCTTGGTCTCTACTTCATGAAAAAGAATTGAGAATCTATATTGATTAACTTAGAATAATTTCACTTTTTATAGCAGTTAAATTGGTTTCCTTGACCTTGAAAAAATATTTCCTGGTGATTTTTGAGGTGAATTTTCTTGAACAAAGCCTCTAAGCAGTGCTCCATAGTTTTGCTTATTATGTCAGCTTTATTCTACTG
>NW_011888887.1:4365857-4368015 GCF_000151845.1 Pteropus vampyrus | reverse complement strand
AATATTTCCTGGTGATTTTTGAGGTGAATTTTCTTGAACAAAGCCTCTAAGCAGTGCTCCATAGTTTTGCTTATTATGTCAGCTTTATTCTACTGACAGATGACTCATTTACTGTGCAACTGAACAAGAATAAGATTCATTTTTTGGCCTTGATCCAATTGGGTCAGTAGAGAAAGTTTGACTGTAATGGCCATTATCCTGGGGGCTAACCCCTTCTCAAACATAGTGAAAGGATGGCCATTTCTGTGCTAAGTATAATATAGAAATTGTTGTTACCATTGTTGTTATTATTATTATCATTATTATTATCCCTCTACTGATACCACTTTTTTCACTCAGACTTGCTCATCTCACTCCCTAATATTTATATCTCCACATGAATTAGCTAATTCCTAGAGTTCTCTGGCAGAAACTTGTATTATAGAAGAACAAGCATTTCCTGGGTTCTACTCCATTTACTTCTTAGAGATATTTTTTCTTACATTTTTGGTGAGATCTTCCCTAAGAAGGAGTATTTTTAATTTCATCAAACCTTTCTTTGTGGCATCATAGGACGATTGGCCCACTGTCAAAAGGAAATTCATATGCATGATTTTAAGATGAATCTATCAGAGTCATTGATTTTTGCTTTTCTTTGGTTAACAAGAGACAGAGATAAAGTTTGACATTCTTTTTCTAAGCAAAAAAAACGCAGTCAAAGGTTATCTGTCTTTAGTAGTTAGATACATCAATTTGAGTACTGTTACCCATGACAGCCAATTACTCCTCTTTGGTATTAATAATTACATTTCACAAGAGAAGGCATTAAGCTTTACAAGTAGATTTTTTTAACAGTAGGCTTCTTACAGACAACCTTGAAAAGACCATTGACTGTTACCAAATGCAGAATGGTTGCAAGTATAAGAACATACATTTAGAAAAAGAAGATAGTTTTTATTTTTGTAAATATTTTTCAGGCTTCGATTTTCTTCTGCATGGCTTTCTGCTCAGAATTCAGTCTGTATTAACAGCCCCCTTGTCCCTTATCTGTTTAGAGTTCTCTTTATTAGTAACTACTAACTAGGAGAGTTTGCATTTTCAAGGCTTAAGACAATATTATATTTACTAAACCGAATTAGAAATTTGTAATCTAAAGAGCGCAAAGACTTAATAAAAGAATATATAAAACTATAGATATTTTTCATAATGAACCTAAGGCCTATACTTCTGCTTTTATACTAAAGGCCTATTGGATCTACAATGCAAAGATGATGTAATTAATTACACAGGTATCAGGGATGGTAGAGGATATTTCCAGTGTCTGACTTTAAAAGCCCAGACCCAAGATCAATGCATTAAGATTGATAAGTTTAGGGCAGATATTTATAAAGTAAATTTCTGTACATGCCTATGTCATCAACTCTTTATTTATACCTTTTAGATTAACAAATCTGTCCCTAGATTCCTTGTACATTCAATTGTATGATATACATACCTAAAAATGTGACCATTCTTTAATTCTGCTGGTTCTTCTAGTTTTTTAGGAGAAGCTAGGTTGTTATTCAGCATTTCTGTCTGTTTCCATTTCATTCTTTCACTTTCCCATAATATCAAATTTACCAAAAGTATAACCAATACACTTAATTTTTTTATCCATGTATTTAATAAATGTGAAATCTGGGTTCTGTTTTTATTTAGGGAAACTCTTAAATATCTCCACTGACATTAACTCGAATGACCTTCTTGTTGTCCTTAGCCTTGATATCTCTGCCCATGTACATTTGGGGTTAGGTCTTCATCTTCTCTCTGTTCTTTGGTATCTCAGTTTAGGATTGTGTACATGGAACAGGCACATTCAATTTAACTCAAGCAGAAGAAAAATGTAAGGGAAGGATATAGGGCTGTCTTATGGAGCCCTATAGTCAAACCTCACTTATTCATTCAGTATTCATTATGTGTTTTCTAAAAGATGCCTAAAGATAAAATGGTTGACAGATATAGTCTGTATGTATACTAGACTATAAACTCTAAAAAGGTAGGGATCTGGCTATACATCAATAAATTATCCAACAAACATTGATCAGGTGCTACAATGATGAATAAGTAAATATTCATAATGACATGTACAGAAATTTACTTTATAAATTTGGGGTGTTTTGTCGTCTTGATTGACATTTCC
>NW_011888887.1:4309888-4364827 GCF_000151845.1 Pteropus vampyrus | reverse complement strand
TACATGGAACAGGCACATTCAATTTAACTCAAGCAGAAGAAAAATGTAAGGGAAGGATATAGGGCTGTCTTATGGAGCCCTATAGTCAAACCTCACTTATTCATTCAGTATTCATTATGTGTTTTCTAAAAGATGCCTAAAGATAAAATGGTTGACAGATATAGTCTGTATGTATACTAGACTATAAACTCTAAAAAGGTAGGGATCTGGCTATACATCAATAAATTATCCAACAAACATTGATCAGGTGCTACAATGATGAATAAGTAAATATTCATAATGACATGTACAGAAATTTACTTTATAAATTTGGGGTGTTTTGTCGTCTTGATTGACATTTCCACAAAAGCTACCTCTTGGCTCTATATGGCCTTTCAACTCTAACATTAACTAATTAAAGTATCAGCTAATTATTAAAAAATCCCATGAGGATCGAACTGGGCTAACTTGAGTCAGATATCATTGTGACCCAATCAATTACAGCTGTGAGGAGGTGTGGTGCCATGTGATACTAATATAGAATTTAGACATACTAGCTGAGATTATGAGTAATGAACAAGTCTCAGAGAAGGAGTTAATACTCCAAATTGTACAGATATTTGAATTCCATTATTGTACTTTTCTGAATCTCCTATCATATTTTCTTCTTCCCCTCTTACTTTGTAACTGTGAGATTTGTCCAAAGATATTAGTTTTTCTCAGTACTCTTCCCCTAGAAATTTCATGGCTTTGAGTATCACTGATATATAAATGAATCTTCAGTCTTTATTTCTAGATTTTATTCACTTTGTAATGCCTACCTCACAAGTTCATTTAGATTACAGGCCGCTCCATTTGGATGTCTCACAGGTAAGTCATAGTCTATATGTCCAGAATGACATAGATCATCAACTCAAATTCCTTCGTCTAACTGACTTCGTTCCAACTCTCTACAGCTAACTCTGTAGGCTCAAAATCTTGAGATTATCTGTATGTTCACCTCACAATTTCTTTTCTCATGTCACATAGTCATCAAGCTCTTTTGATTTAGCTTCTATCTAATCTTTCACATTCATTCACTCTTCATTATTATTGCTTCAGTTGAGACCTTTCTTACTTCTTAACTAAATTGTTGAAATAATTGCCTATTTACCAACAGTCACTCCTCACTCCAAACCATTCAACATACAACTTTCAGTTTAGTCATCCTAAAGCAAAGTTGTAATCTCATCACTCTGCAGCTCAATAATTCCCTCTCATTTATCAAATAAAACTCAAAAGTCTATGTAGAATATAGAATTGGTACCCACTGCAACTAAAAAAAATATAAAATAGCAATGCTACTTAAACAAAATAGAAGTCAATTTCTTTGACTATAGTCAGTCCAGAACTGGTATGGTGATATGGGACCTAGGCTCCTTTTAATTAGCTCTCTGATGCACATGGTTTCCTCTTAAGGCCATTTCATAATCTAACATAGCTGCTGAAGCTCCAGCTATCACAGTCATGCTTCATGTAGCAAAATAGAGAAAGCAGAAAAAGGGCTTGTGTGTTTTTTCTAAATTAATTAATTTATTAATTAATTTATTAATTTGTTATTTTTTTAATTTTTTAGGCGAGGCAACCCTTGGTTGATCTCACAGATTGCAAGGACCTTGTCAATTTACAATCCTTTATTATTTATTTATTTATTATGCCTGCAGCACCTAATCTTCCTAGGTGGTCTTCCCATCTAAGTACTAACCAGGCCTGACCCTGCTTAGTTTTGAGATCAGACAGGATCAGACTTGTTCAGGGTAGCATGGCCATAGACTTGTGGGGTTTTTTTTTTAGGAGACTTCCTTGAACTAGTATCTGAATTTTACTTAGAATCATTTAGTAAGAAATGGAGAATGGACATTGATGTAGGCAGCTCAGATGTCTCTCCTCAACAATAAAAGAGGCCTCTAATTTCAGTGTAAGATTAAAGTGTATTTATCTGACATGTGAATCCAGTGCATAGTTTTCAGGATAGCTCTGTATTTGGGTTCAGTGAGAAACTCAGGACCCTCATGATCTCATAGAGAATTATACTCATTTGCCTAATCAAAGCTGATTCAGCACTATATTTGTGTTTCAGTCCACTGGAAGTAGAAAAAAAATCTTATTCTAGAGAAAATGGCCTGTCTTTAAATTAGAGGTGACCTGAAATTCTCATGTATTATACCTGCTCACATCCCATGGGCTTGGCCCTGTGGCTATACCCACCTGCCAGAAAGACTGGGAAATATAAACTGTAGCTGGTAGATCGTACGCCCAGGAAGAAGCAGAGAAAGGATTTTGAAAGGATAACTGCTAGTCTGTCACATTTCAGTTCCTGTCCATACTTCAAGGTATAGCTCAAGTGCCATTTCTGCAAAGAAGCTTTTTCTGAATCTTCAACCAAAACCAACAATTCTTATGACTAACAGTTATCTTCTGCTGAATATATGCCAGGAATGAGACTGTGTTCTAGGTTTAATGTTTTATAAACTTCTACAAGATTTTGTCCACATTTCCACAGATGAGAAATTATAGTTCATACTTATTAAAAAAAGATTATAGGATTAGGAAGTTTTGGAATCACGATGTCTACTTCTGAACTCACACAGCTTTTATTTATTTATTTATTCATTCATTCATTCATTCATTCATTCATTCATTTATTCATTCATTCAGTATGTCTCCTTTATGTTACATCATTTGTGATGTGTCTCACTTACCCCTAGATTGTGAACTTCCTGAGGCCGGGCCTGGTTGCTCTTTTAGCCCTCATTGTATCTAGCAAAATACCTTGATTGTTGGAGGCTTCCATTAAATATTTACAAAACAAATGAATTGTCAGTTAAAAAAAGTTTTGAATTCATAGATAATGTATATAAAGGGTCAGTTTGGACTGGGTATCCATGCAGTTGGAAGACTTTAGTATATTTTCTTTATATGAAAATTAGAATGATTATCTTTAGTCACTACCCGTTCAACAGGACTGACTTATTGTTTATAGTAGATTACATTTACCTTTGTGAAATTCTTTGATATTTTGAAAAAAATTGGAATGTGTGAAGCTAAAATATGTTTTTTTCAAATGCCTATATTTACTTTTTAAAGTTTTCTTTTGCTTCTTATCATGTGTTGTATTTATCATTAAATAAGCATTAATTTGCATAAAATCTCTATTTGCGACGGACAAGAAATGATTAAAATAGTTGTATTTCTTTCCCATTAAACATTTATTGACATGAGCTGTGGGAGACCAATTAAGTACATGATATCCATAAAAAAAGCTGAAAAACATTAGCTTTCCATGTTTCCTATGATTCATACAGGCCACAAGTCATATTGAAAAGTAATTGACAAAACTAAAATTATTTATAAAATATTTTCCAAGTATAGAAATTGAATTAGATATTATTTTCATACTGAGGCTTTACTCGGCTTTAGAAATAAAATCATTTTCCTCAGAGCCTATGAAAAATCTGAGGTAAAATGTCTCATTTTAGAAAACGTATTTTTAATTTGTATTTGAAACCTTGAGTTAATGTGTGTGTGTGTGTGTGTGTGTGTGTGTGTGTGTGTGTATGCATGTATGTGTTTGTTGTGTTTGGGAGGTGTCTATGGTTGGTAGTGGGGCAATCTGATTAAATTGCATTGACTATTAAAAAGAAGAATACATATAGTACTTATTCTTATACTGTAATACATTCTGAGGGATCTTATAAAAAGAGCTAAATGGAAAAACAGCTTATTTCAAATATTGACTTTGTTCACTTTTAAAGCCATGACTTTGAATTTGATACTTAACTTCTCTGAGCCTCCTTTTTTTCCCTTTAAAACAGAGAAAGTACAGTTGAGAATCAGTGAGTCATCAGGTGTTCACTAAGGAAATTGTATATTCAGCAATAAGGAAAAACTTCCGAATCTCAAGTTATAGAAAGGAATGTAAGACAGATACATTAATATTAAATTATGAAACGGATTTTTGTGGGCTTTAGAATTAGACCTGAGATGAATTCTTGGCCCTTTGTAATTATGTGACCTTAAGCGGTTTCTTCATCTCCACAAGTACCCCTGCCTCCACCAAGTCACTGTCATCTAATTCCTGTCATTCTGCCTCCTAATTAATGTCCCTGCTTCTGCTATGTGAACAACAACCTTAGCTATCTTTTGAGAGTGTAAATGAAATCTTGTAGTGCTCTAATTTAAACTCTTCAGTTTCTTCCCATTACATCTAGAGTAAAATCCAGACCCTAGCTTCTGGTCTAAATACCCTGCAAAATCTAGTCCAGGGCTATCTCCCCACTCTTATCAGTTTCTCCTTTGTCTTCATCTCTTGTCTTCTTGGTCTCTCTCTCATCTTAGCTCAGATGTCTCTCCTCAAACTCTTCCCTGATTGCTTAATATAAAGCAGCTTTCTTTCTCTTCCACTCCACTCTGCCTCTGTATTCACAGCACTTACTCTCAGAAATCATCTTGTTCATGTATTTGTTTTCTTGTCTAATGTTTATCTATTCTCCTCCCAATAGACTATATGATCCATGAAGCAGGTGACTGCACATCTGTTTTTGATTCTCTTCTGTTTCGTGTCCTCTTACCTGGAAGAATGACTCACAGAGGTGCTCAATTAATATAGAATGAAGGACTAAATTAACAAATGACTGATAGACTCTATCTTCAAGTGAATTTTTCTCCCTTACCTATCAACACTTCTTTTAAAATACACTTTATTATTTCGAACAGCTTTATATATAAAACTGGTTAGAACAGTTTTAGATATATTTATTGTTTAGAGTAGCTTCAGACATATCAAAAGATAGTATGAAGCGTTCCCATATACCTAGCACCCAGTTTCTTCTATTATTAACATCTCATTTGTCTGGTATATTACTCACAATATTGAACTATATCAATATATCATTGCTAACCAAAACCCATATTTTATTCAAATTTTCCTAGTTTTTACCTGATGTCTTTTTTCCATTCTAGGACTCTATACAGGACACCATATTACATTTCAGTGCCATGTCTCCTTCGGCTCTTCTTGACTGTGATAGTTCCTCAGAATTTCCTTGTTTATGATGACCTGGACAGTTTTGAGCAGTCTTGGTCAGGCATTTTGTAGAATGTTCCTCTACTAGATATTTTTTTTTTCATGTTTTTCTCATGATTAGATTGGGGTTATGGTTTTTTTGGTGAGAAAGCCACAGAATTTAAGTGCATTTTCATCACATCACATCAAGGGTACAAACTGTCAACACATTTGATCACTGTGGATATTGAATCTGATCTCCTGGCTGAAGTAGTATTTGTCAGATTTCGTCACTATAAAGTTAATCTTTTTCTCCCTCTCTTCCATACTGTTGGATGAAAGTCACTATGAGAATACATTGAAAGTAAAACCAAGAGTCCCACATCTCGACATTTTCAGCAATAAATTGCAAATGGATTAAAAATATAAATGTAAAATTTTATTGTAAGAAAATTTACATGTCTATTTGTATATTATTTGAGTGAGGGAGATCATCTAAGCAAGAAACCCCAGAAATAATGTGCCAGGCACATGCCAGACATTCTTCTAAGTACAATACATGTTATTACATTTAACTTTCAAAAGAACCTATGAAAAATGTCTATTTTCTATTTTATGGACAAAGAAATTAAGGCACAGATAGGTTAAATAAACTATTTAAGGTTACAGATTTGATAAGAGACGGAATAAGACTCAAACCATAGACAGTCCAGCTACTAGGCCTGTGCACTTAACCACTGTGCAATATTGCCTCAAGTTGATAGGAAAAAAGACAAAAAGATTAATACGAAAACAATGAACAAGATATATAAAAATGCTTGCTACAGAATAGAAAATGTAAGAATGAATATAAAGCCATTCATATAGAAAATGTGTTCAGGAATGCAAGTAATTAGAGAAATACAAAGTTTAAACCACAAGGAAGTACCATTTTCATAAATCAAATTGACAATAACTAGAGCAGTTGATATTATCCTGTTCTGGTGAGAATGTGGAAAAATGGGCATTTTCATGCTTTCCTGGTATGAATATGAATGATTAGAATTTTTTTGATAAAGTATTTTTTAAAATCTATTATAATTAAAAATGCACATACTCTTAGATCTTGCCATTAATATTTAAAACTTTTTTGTTATGAAATGTTAACACGCATATAGAAGAGTATGCAAAAATAAATATAAAGGTTAAAAGTTATTATAAAGCTAACACTTGTCTACTTACCAGGTGAAGAAGTAAATGATTTTCAGAAACCTCTTTTGTAAATCTTTCTAATAAAATACACTTTTCTCCTGCTTTCTCCAATCTCCTAACTTTCCTTTGGTTTTCTTTTCAGTTTCATGCTTTATATAAATGAAATAAATATTGTAGTGTATATATTATTCTGTCTCTGAATTAATACTATGTTTGTGAGATCATCCGTATTGTGCATATTGCTGCAGTTTGTTTGTTTTCATTTCTTTAATATTAATACCCACTCTTGGGTCTTCTCAGACTCAACCACACAGACTCGCATGATTATGATACTTCACATTAACCACTGACATTGTCACTGAGCAGGTATACAGCACCGGAAACTCAGAATGCCAGCGGAGTGGTGGTTGTTTACCTTCCGAGAGTGGTCTCATAGCAGCCCACACAACAGAAAAGAACAGGAGCTAATCTTCTTGAGCACCTTTGAATGACTGCTCCTGTGAGGACACAAAACTCAGAGACCTGGGTACAAAGGATGTGGGTTTAGAATTCCCCATCCCAAAGTGGAACCAATAACTTTTTAAAAAACAGATTCATGGATTCCTGCAAATGATGTGAACTCTGGGAAGCCAAAAGGCTCTCCTTATTTGGTATTTATAGTTTATTCACAGTCCTCCTAGTCCAGATGTAGTATACTAATCAGGTCATTTTTACCATAAGCAATGGTTTCAACAACGGAGCTGACATCCACTTTCATTAGATTTTCATGGAGATGAAATGAGAAAATTAACCCAAGGTCAAATTTGTCTATACAAAAGGAGAGAATGTTTTTGTTCACCCTTTATTCACAGACATACCACACTTTTTGGTTCATGAGATAGAGAATCAGTTTGATTCCAGATTTTAGCTCTTATGAAAGCATTCTGTTATCTGTCCCCTGCTGTACAGGTATACATATTTCTGTTTGCTATCTATCAAAGTGGTGGGATTGCTAAATTAGTGGGTATGTCTCTTTTCAATCTTGGTAGGTAACACTCAACTGATTACTAACGTGGTTGTACCAATTTACACTGCCACAAGCAGCTTGTGAGAGTTTCTATTACCTACAATTCCTGGTTTTTCCATTTTTTAAATGTTAGTTATTCTGGTGGATGTGAACCGTTTGAAGTGTTAGTAGCATCTCATTGTGGTTTTGATTTGTATTTCCCCATTTATTGTGTTCATCATTGTTTCACATATTTATTGGCCACTTGGAGTGTGTGTGTGTGTGTGTGTGTGTGTGTGTGTGTGTGTGTGTGTGTGTGTATGAATTGCCTGTTTAAACCTCCTTTCCGTGTTTCTGTTGCTTGGGAATTTTTTACATATTCTGGATATAAGCCCTGTGTCAGTTATATGTGTTGAAAAAATGTTCTACCACTTGAAGTTTTGTTTTTTCATTCTCTTATGATGTTTTGTAAAAATATATTTAGAAAAAGAGTTGGTAATCAAAATACTTAACTATTGATATAGTGTGGCAATTGATAAATCAGAATAGTGCACACTTGTTGAATACCAGGCCTTCTTTTTAGATAGCTTGGCCAGAAGTATACAGGAAGTAACAGGAAATGTCAATCAATAAAAGAATTGTAGCGTTTGTTATTTACATCCATATTGCCACATATTAAGTTCAGTTAACTTGAGAAATGTCTGATAAATTTAATAAGGAAAGCATGCTAAAGTGTTGCATACATGATTCCGTTTCTTAAGAAGAGTGCATATAGGTCGGTTTATGTTCGCGACCATTGTAATTACTTTTGCATACAGCTATCTCCCCAATAGGACTATGAATTACCCAGGGATAAAATCTGATTTTTACTCATGTTTTTCTCTCTATACCTCACAGAGCAACTAATTCAGTAAATCCCGAATATAGTAAGATGTTAAAAATGTGTTTTATTCTTTCAGATCACTCCTATTAACATGACTCCAACAATTATTTGACTACACATATAAACAACTCATTGATTCTACTACCTACTCACTATTCCTCTGATGTCACTTTTGATCCCATGCCCATTCTGTGGTACATTATTATAATCACTCTACTCATTCTTTTGTATACACTCTCAAGTTATTTGTCTCAATTATCTTTGAAATACTGTGTACTCTCTCTACACTTTTCCCATGAGATCCTTTCTATTCATAAGACTTAAATACCTTATGTATGTTATTGACTCAAACATTTATGTATCTAACCTGAACCCTTTTCCTGAAATTAAACTCATATATTCAACTGCATACTCTACATCTCCTCTTGGATGGGCATGGGCATCTCAGACATCACATGTCCAATAATGAACTTATTCTCTACCCTTACCCCAAATCTGCTCCTGTAGCAATCTTCCCCATCTCAGTAAATAACAATTCCATCCTTCCAGTTACTCAAGTTAATCATAACTCCTTTTTTGTTTCACACTTAATTTCTAATTCAGTGGGCAATCTGGTTGGAGCTAATGTCAAAATATATACATTATTCAAACTCTTCTTTCTACTCACATTGCTATAATCCCAATCCAAGCCACCATTACCTCTCATCTAAGTATATATTTGCTCCTTTCCTTGTTTCATCTTACCTCCCCACATTCCAACTCTCAACACAGTATCAGAATGATTCTTAAATTAAATTAAATCATGCCACTCCTCTTATCAAAATCCTGTAATAGCTCCCCATCTCATTCAGAGTTAATCTAGCTACTTGTCACCTCTCTGACCTTACCACATACATCTTTCTTCCCCTGTTCACTTTACTCCAGCCACAGTTGAACTGATTCCACTTACATGGAAGGAAAAAGGTTTAGTTTAAATTGAACCAACACTGATATATGTGAAGAGATAAATCAGTCTTTAACATAATTGAAGCTGTACTGGATCTTACCTGTGAAGAAGGCATACACCTATAAGACTTCTGGCAATCACCTCAGAAACTTTTTTTCAGAGGTCACAAAGCTATTTGACATCATGAGAATTATGTTTCTCAATCCAAGTATGATAAGTACGATAAGATCAATCTAGGAGGCCTATACATATTTTTTTTATTATTATTTTACTGATTTGTTTTCTATGTGAAACATTTTTATAAGGTAAGGTACCTTTTTAAAAATAGGTGTATTTAGCCACTGGAAGTTGATTAATTAAAATTTGGAAATGATAGCCATAATTATTGACATTTGTTTGTTTATTCAGGCTACCATTTTCAATCACAGAAGAATTCATCTTGAGATTCAACCAAACAGAAGATCCAAAAGAGAAGGAAGAATTGTTGGACCTAGCTAGAAAAAACATTCTCCGATGTAAGGTAATGGTACACTATTTGATTTACTTAGTATATGAACTTTCTCTTCTAGTTGGTGGACTTTGAAAATAAACAAACAAACAAACAATAATCAGTACATTTTTGTTTGCCTCTTTCATATTTCCCCATAACAGAGAAAATTGGGTCTCAAGACCTTAGGCACTGGGAAGCATGTGCATCTTCCTACTGCATGGACTGAAGTAACATATCTGGCTCAATGCAAAGGAGACATACAAGACGGTATGTGTTCTAACTAAACTCTTCTTAGTTATCTGAAGGGTTTTCTAGATTAGCAGTAAAGATACAATTTTAGAATTTTAGCATTTAGAAATTATGCAGGATCTAAGAAAAACTTGCCATTCTATATCAAAATGTTCATGATGAAAATTCCTTTTGTAATTTTGAACTTATGAATTTGACTCCTCAACATTTTAATTACAAAATTGTTTTAAAATCTTGCTCAGCATTGTCTTTATTGCTTTTTTTTCCTAAAAGTAACTTTAATTAAAAAGTAATATAAAGTGGCATTTAGTGATTTTCAATTACAATAGGCACTATACTTTAGAAAACTTATTTCTGCATTTTATAATTCTTATTCATAAAACATGAACCAAACGGCCATTTGTTTTTCACTTATTTAAACAGCCATTTTACTCATTACCCTTTCATTTATCATTTCTAACTGATATGTCTCTTTTCAAAGTACCCTCCAACCAATTTTAAAAAGAAATTAAAAGCCATTATTTCTAAAGAGGTAAAACTCCTTCCCTCATTATCCTAAATTTTATGTGTGTGCCTTTTAAAACGAGTCTTAGAATGTTAAGCATATGAGGTCAGAGAGTATTTCCTCATGTACATTGGGTTTTGCGGTGCTATCTGGGAGCTCTAAAGCAACAGGAAGAGTAAGAACCATTATGTATTTAACTTGCCTGTATGGCACTTTGTCACAGTACCATCCACAGCCTGACCTCTATTAAATGTTTAAATGATATGGAAATAAACACTTTTAGCTTACCAGCAACCAGCTGCTACTTTCTCTTCTTTGTCAATTAAACCTCAGTTTTTTCAGATATCCTGCAGTCGTGTGATTCATAAAAAGACTGGCCCTTCCCAGCCTCATGGGTAAATTATGGTTCATCTAAACTAATCATAGTGATCCACCCCTTTTCTTGTCCATGAGTAGATCAGGGGTTGTCACATGACCTAGTCCCGACTAAGAGATATAAAGACGAGCCTGTTCTGTGTACTTTTTATTAAGTTGCTTTCGACAAAGACATGTCTGGAAATAAAGCACCCTTCACTCCCTACGCCCCTCTTGATTCCTCTCTAAATGGTGAGGTAAGAACAAAATGCCTGGAGCATGAGCAGTCATTGCAGTCATCATATACATCAGGGGAAGTAGAAGATGAAAAAAATATGCATATAGAGGGTAGTTATATTAGCCAGCCATGAAGCCTTTCCATCTTTGATGTTGTGAAGTAATGAACATACTTATTTTGAAGACACCTTGTTGAATTTTCCATTACACACCGCCAAAAGCTTTTTAACTCATTAAGACACTGAGCTCCAAATAAAAACCCTAAGTATGATTCTTTTTCACCAGCTCCACAACTGAAATTCCCTCTTACTCTGTGTTCTGCCTATAATCTTGTCTGTTTCTCATTCTATAGTCCACCCTCCACTCAGCAGTAACCATTCTAGAATTTAAATAATTTCTAGTGCCTTCTGATTACACTTAAAATGATCCCCAACTCCATACAATAAGCTACAAGGCTCTGAATGATCTGGCCCCTGGCTACTTCCCTTACTTATTCACTCTGCTCCAGTCTTACTCTGGTTGCTTGTCTCTTAAACATGCCAGGGCTTTTCCTTTCTCAAGTCTCTGAATTTGCTGTTCTTCTTCAGATATTTACGTGACAGCCCATCAAAATCTTTGTAATGACTTGAGGTGCAATTTGCTCTAGGTCCTTAGCTCTATATTCTTCCTCATTCAGTTCCACTGAGTCTTGCTTCCACTCCTTTGATTTTCTAATCTTCCACTCTTTTATAGCACTTGTCTTTAGCATCGTCTTTTGCCATCCAATTCTGTCCTATTTCCTACACCATTATGTATATGGCCTGGTGAGCTTTTTGTGCTGTCTGGAGCAGGTAGAGTTCCTTGGGCATCTCTCAATCTCTCTCTCTCTCTCTTTCTCTCTCTCTCTCTCTCTCTCCCTGCACTCCCCCCTACCCCCCCTCCCCACAATCTGGGTGACTTCAGAGTAGTTGGAGTTCCTCCATGACAGTTTAAGGTTCCAAAGCTAGTATCTTGATGAAAAGATCCAGGTGGCAGCTGTTGACTTTTCTGATCTATCCTTGGAAGTCATGCAGTGTCATATCTGCCACATCCTATTGGTTGAAGTAGTTGCAAGATCTGATCAAGTTCAAGGGGAAAGGAGCATAGACTTCACCTCTTGATTGTGGTGGCGGGCGGGCGGGGGGAGTGTCAAAGGATTTCTAAATATTTAAAAGCTATAATCTGGTTTTGGTGACTGAGTAAACACGTAATTGCAAGACTTAATTGTTGCATGTGGAAAAACAGCGCATCATTTATAAATCATGGAGGTTCTACTTTCTGATATTGCAGAGGCTTTAAATATACTTTATGCTTCCATGGACCATGCTTCCTTTGATTATGATCATCTACCTGCCTTATTTTTTGTTGCGGAATCAATTTTATATCGACTCTGTTGTGATGCATTCCTAAAGACATACTTATATTCAGTTGAAATAAAGCTGTCAAAGGTATGTTTTAAAATATTTTAATGTGTTTTAATTGCTGCATATAGTATGTGTAGTCAAATGACATCTGTTTTAGGATTTAAACAGTCCACTTGGTTTTATTATAGAATATTCTCCTGTTTGGAAGTTTTTTAATCTTCTCTACATGTGGATAATACATTATTGCATGATACCCAAATGGAAATAGTTTGAGAAAATTTACCACCAACTATGTAAGAAAATACTGTTTAACAGAAAATCAAGTTTATCCTTGTATTAGGGTATATTTAGCTTTTCTCTTCTCTATTTTAAGGATTTTACAATACCATTTTTTATTTAAGAATGCTGACAGATAACGCTGAATGCTTGCCCAATTTGAGAAGAGAATTGTTCTCTCAGTATTTGAAGTCATTTTAGAGCCATAAAATGGGAAATTATCTTCATGTAGCTCATGTTCTATCAGGTTCTGACCAGGATGTCATGTGGTGCTATTCCCTGTGATAATTATGGCTCCTTGCAAAAAATTTATTATTAGTCAAAAGAATTTAGCTTAACTAGTGGTTTTATGGATTAATTGCAAAGAAAGAAAGAAAAAAGCCCAGAAGAGAAGAGATGGAAAGAGAAGGAAAGAAGGAGGATAAAGAATAAAGGAAGGAAGGATGAGAGAGCAGAGAGAGAGAACTTGATAAGCAGAGATTTAGTCTAGAAGGCAAAGCTTGAGTTGTCAAGCTACAGAAAGAATATGTACACAAATGCGACATGAGGCAAGATGCACAGAAAGCCCCATATTTCCTTAGAGATATAGAAAGGTAGAATTTTTTTTTCAGTGAAAATCTAGCCTTTCAGAATATTATAAATGAAAGCTTTAAAATTATTTTTTCAAACACAATTATAACTAGGGATACCCTCTGGGTCGGGTGAAACTCATAACCAAATTGGAATATAACAAACAGTGATTATTCAAACTGATATGCTTTTCATGTATTTTTATATTTTCCCACATTAAATTTTTAAACAGTAATATTTATTTCAATATCTAGCTATAATCCCTTGCAAAATCCTAAATTTTCTTCTAATTTTTCATTTCAATCTCTTAGAGAAGCACAGTACTATATCAAAGTAGTATATATGAGCAGATATCGCACACATGCCTTATAAACATTTTATCTTTATTTATTTTTTAAGTCTATAAATGGTGCACATTTATAATTTATGGATACACTTACAAATATCAGTGCGGCATTCTCAGAATTTATTTTACCGATAGAGTTTGTGATATAAATATATGGAAAATCACTGCTATAATAGAAATTTCATGACTTTTGGTACAATACATTCAGTCCTGGGTTCAAAGTCTAGTAGAATTCAAAGCAACTACTAGACTTATTTGCTTAATAGTTGTGGGTGAATCACTGATATTTAGTAGAATCATTTTTAGAATTTTGTTATTTTTTTTTTTACATGTAGCTCAAATAATCCCCTGCATTGTTGTCACATGGATTTGGATACACATATATCTTGATACTTATATAGTGGAAGTTATTATTATTTGGTTCTTCTCCATAAACTTATGATTTAGCAATTTAGGCACTTGTGTACTATTTATTTCTATACTATATGGGTTTTTTTTTTTTTGTCATTTCTTGTGAAATCTTGCATATTGTATGATTTTGAAGGTAGTACATTTTCTGTAGTCTATGTAAAAAACTGTTTCAGCTATACATGTATTTTAAACTTCACAGGGTTTGGGTAGTAATGATTTTTTTTCATGAGGGATTGGAGATCTTAGTACAGCATGCTATGCACAGGCAGAATATTTCTCAAAAATATCTAAAGCAATGTTTTTCAAATGTTTTGACTGAAACCCATAGTGAAATATCTTTTGCATTGCAATCCAGTACACATATTAATACACATTTATTTATATACTGAAACAAGGAACTGTGTAATGTACTATGATATTTTCTCTTCTCTTTCATTTTATTTAAAATCCCCTCTCAATTGATTTCATGACTCACTTAAAGGGCATGACTTGCAATTCGAAAAATACTCCTCTAAAGGACATAGAACAAAATATATTCAGTGTTGGTCATTATATGTAATGTAGAGATGATTTATAAAAGTTTTTTTTGGCCGAACCAGTATTTCAGCCTTGATATAAAACATTTTAAAATTATTTCAAAAGCACATAATCTCAAGAGTTTGAAATTGTTCCATCAAAAGCAAATGTAATAAGAAAATAGTTTATTTTCCTTATGGTTTTTAAACATTTATTGATGCAACACAGAAACACTTTTTTCTTTCTCTTTTGACAGATTGGCTATTTGGTCTTCTTACGACTTTTTATTTATTTCCTGCATGGTCATCTAGAATGTTTTAAACAACATTTGCTTAGGCTTCAACCATATTTATACGGTAGACTATCCTTTTTTTTCTATACTTATAAATGTTTAATGTTATATTTTGAGAAGCTCAGACTATCACTATGAAGAGCATAAGCTGTATTTCATTTTTTATGAAAGATAATAGGTATATTATTGAAGAGTACAGTTTCTGAACTAGATTGCATGGATTTTACTTTTTAACTGTCCTAGTTAATTAAGTCTATGACCTTGACCAACTAATTTTCCTCATCTGTAATAGTATCTACCTCTCTGGATTTAATAGAATTAAATTCATATTTTAGTTAGGTAACACCAGTGGCAATGGACATGCTGGACTGGAGTATGGGGAGAGTGGATGCGAGAGGTCAATTTGCTACAATATTCGTATAGGCAAAAGATGTTAAATATATGAACTATTAAAATGAGACTAGGATGGAATAAAATAGCTTTGAAAATGTTTAGGAGAGAAAAGACACTGCACTTAGTGATCTATTGGATCTAATCTATATATAAGGGAAAGTGAGAAATTCAGGAGAAATCTTAAGTTTTACATATGGATTAATCGGGTCAAGAACATTGGGCATATTGAATTTAAACATCACTCAGGTATAGATATTCAGCAAGCAGTTAGAAACAGATTTGGAACTAGGGAAATAAATAATTGAACTGGGATTCAATTATTTTATTGATATTAATATGAAAACTTTGACAGTCATCCATATTAACGTGGCTGAGATAACCTGGGAGGTGGTGGTGAGTATAAATTAATTCTAGGAATAGAATCTTGGGAAACATAAGCATTTAATAGATTATTGGAATAAAAAACATCAATAAAGGAAAATTAAGGGAAATAGGAGGGAGTGATGACATAGAAATCCCCCCCTCCAAAAAAAAGTAATTCAAGAAGATCAAAATTATCAACAGCTGTAGAAATATTAAATAGTAGGAAGTCTGAAGTGATGATGGGTTTCTTCAATCAGAAGGTCACTGCTGATCTTAGGAGCATCCTGAGTGGAGAGATAAAAGCAAAGTTCAGATTGAACATAAACAGAGTGAAGGGAAAGTTTAAGCATAAGACAGAGATAGCAAACTATTTCGAAAATCTTAGCTATACAAAGAAAAAGAAATATGTCAATAGTTTAGATGAAAAAAACGTCAAAACAAGAGAAGATTAGTATATTGTAGAATAAGAGATGAAGGGACTCAAGATACAAAAAAAGAGAATGGTGTTTGATGGAAAAAGTCACGGAGGAGGGAATAAAAGGTGGAAATGTTTTGGAGGATGACTGGCATGTACCACTACTACAAGTTCTGACAGGGTGTAAAACCAAGACAAGGCTGTAGACTGGCAGAAAAAGAATTCATGTCTATCATATCACTTGTTTTGATTTCATCATTACATTATAAATCCTTTCTTTAACTCCTCACTGTGTTCAGCATAGTGATTCATCAAATATTTAGATGATGGTGGCAAATAAATATTGAAAAATTATTTGAATCAAACCTGAAATTCTCACATTAGCCTGTTATTGTGGATATGTCCCAAGAAAACCAATATCTTTGTTTCACATAAGGATAAAATCCCCAGATTTCTCCCTTTTATCAAATACTGTAAAATTGAGCCTTACTTAGGCTACATTTCTATCTTCAGCAACAGGCTGATTCCTATCTGAGGCTATTAACCGTTGCTATCTATCCATATATCCATTCAGTAGAAGATTGATTATTATTAATTTTTCCACTGTGTCGCTAGACTAAAACTCAGAGATTGTCTAACAGTTTATAAAAAGAACAGCACAAAGATGGTTCTGTTAAACATCATAGTCTTATGTTAAATGACATAATTGGTGCTATATTTAAAATACATACTTTTAAAGATTAATAAGAACATCTTGAAAAGGAATAAAAATGGAGAATGTTAGATTGAAAGCAATGACATTGATTTGTTTGTAGGATTACCATTTTAAAGTATCCATTATGAGTATAGTATCTCTTATAACTTTATTTTCAGCTGAAAGTTTCCAAGCATTGTTGTACAGTAACTATACTTAATTGGGCATTTAACCATTATGCAATTGCTGCTCTGAATAATATAAACTCTTACGTATGAATTATTTACCTTGTAGTTTTCTATTACACCAGCAGGTGTCATACATAACATAATAAATCTTGAATACATGGGAAACTGTACAGTAGTTTCAGCATCAAAGTACTGAATTTAATTATATTTTAATAACTAAGACAAATGAACACTATGCAAGATATTAATGAAATATTTCTCTCAAATTTTTATTTTTACAAAAGCACTTTCTTTCTCTGGAGAATCATATTACAAGTATCCAAACATCTTTTCAAATGTGCAAATTATTCTGAAAACCATGGAAATTATATGTAAAAGAGAATTATTTTCTGGATCAGTTTTTAGCCCTGTGGAAAACAAGGAACAATATAAGAACAGAGATTCTGACATGGTGAGTATATCTCAATGTGTGATGAATCGGATAAGATTGCTATGATTAAATAATTGTACTAGCCAATTCATTAAGCATTACCGAAGATGATTTTAGCTTCAGGGAGGAGTGAACAGCAAAGACACTAAATTCATGCAGCCATACACACATTTCCTGGACAGTAGTTAGTTAAGATGATCAGTAGCAGGCATCAATATGCATCGCTGCTACTTTAAATAGAGTAATGCCACAATACCATCTTCCTTATAGAGTCCATCTTGGCTATTTAATGGAAAATTGCAACATAATTTAGTTTGTTATAAAAGAACATTTTAAGATATTACATTTTTATTAAAAGAAAATTGTGTAAAGTGCAGGCTATTAATGAAAGCAGGTATAACATTTTTATGCTTCGATAATTCATATGTAATAACATTGAACATGCTATTAAAACCACTGAAAAAATTTAAATGGTTCAAAATTGAAGAATTAAAATAATCCCTTATTTATGAAAAACCTTTTTAATTTCTAACTTAGATATTAGTGATTAATATTAGAGAAAACTGGCTATCAATTCTATAATACATGTAATAAATTATTATGCAAATGTATTATGTAAACAGAAATACAGCGACTTGTATAATTGTTCATATACTTTATACACTGATGTTCTTCAAAAGGTAAACTTCAGTCTCTAAGGTTCATAATGCTTTATTTCCTTTTCTCACATATATTCCAAAAAAAAGGAGTGAACTCTTCGAAACCTTGATTCTTTTACTATTTTATTTTTGTCATATATATGTATTATTTTATACTTTATAAATAGAAAATTTATTTTTCTAATAATTTTTTTAAAAGAAAAAATACTTTTAACATAACATAAGTAGAAACAACTAAGGATAATTAAAGAAGATTCTCTTTTTAAATAGTTTTATCTATGAGTTGCCTCACAGTTTTCTCACATTTCTTTTGGTCCCTTTCTAAAACTAACTCAAATTTAAATATATAAAGAAAAACATTTAACCACATCTATTTTTACTCTTTCTAGATTTTAGTGTATCTCTTTGACTCATTACTTGGTGAAACATTTATATAAAGAATGACATATATTGAGTAATATGAATCTTATGGTTATAATTACTAATGAACGCAAATTGCTTAATGTGTAAAAGGGACCTTGTTTTCAAGTTTAAAAATGTTATAATGATAAATATATAATCTAAGATACTGAGCAACAGAAAAGAGTACTGATCATGAAGAGGAAAGATCTGCTCACCAACTGGCTGTGTGATCCAGAGGGGTCCGTTAAACCCTCCAAATCCCCATTTGCTTATCTTTAAAAAGGCATCACTTCACATTGTAAGGTATAAAAATGTAGAATTACTATGTCATACACCTGGAACTAATATACTAATATAATATTAGATACCAACTATATTTAAAAATGATATGTGCAATCTTCTTAACCATCTCTGAGTTGCTTAATATAAGCATTACTTTTGAGTCATGTTACTTATGAAGTAAAGCTGAGTTTCATTACTGACCTTCTAAAAAAAAGACATCGCCATTGCTGCCACCATATTCATCATCATCATATTTGCCCTCATTAATCTACAGGATTGTTGTGAAGATTACAAAACAGCATGTACCTTGGAAATTATTAAATGCCATGTAAATGTAAATAATGCTTATTGAAAATATATTTATGAACTCACTTTAACTTAGGCAGATAAATATAATAATTTTCATCTAAGGACATGATGATGCTGACTAAATGATTGTGCTTAACGGTGTAGTTAATTATGCTTAACTTAATGTAGTAGTTTTGCTTTTAAACAAATAGGATTCTGTGAAACCTTCATGACATAAGTGTTCTGGTTGTGAGACAGGCAACCTTCAATGCTGATTCTGTTTCTTTTTAAGAATCAATCTTTTTGTCACTCTTGGTGCATCCACAGCAAGAAAACGGAAGCTTACGGTTGGTTGTACAGCCTGGTGTGAACTGGAAGGGGCAAAAATGTCGACACATGAAAAGAATGTATCTCCTTAGAGTGAGAGAAGACGCTGTTTCTGTGTCTTTTTCCACTTTTTAGAACTACAGGCATAGTTTAAATCTTTTCTAAATTCTACAACAGCTATGATTCTGAGAAGGGATTATAACAGATTGTAGCTTATCAGATATATTGCTCTCCTTGTTCTCCTCCAGTTACCTCATAATGTAAAGAATATACAAAGCAGTGTAGCCACAGTGCCGCTAAAATTGCTTCTTGAGCAAACTGATTCAGTGCTTGATTGCATGTTCTCATGTCGTTCTCCAGTTTCAGCCCAATTTCTCCGGTAGTAATTTAAGCTAGCCTCTCCAGTTCGGCTGAATATTTATCTATCTAATACCTTCTCTCTCAACTCTGGGAGAAGAGCAGGTAAAAAAGAGAGAGAGCGATGGGAATATAAAAGATACATTTGTATTCATTCTCCATTCTTTATCATTAGTATGCTATAATAGAGGATTGTGGATTTATACCTATAGCCCTTAGCCTCCAATAATGCTAAAAGGTCCATGATGGCATATTTGGGCCACTGTAAACTATTTTATTTTTAATATACTTATAAGCATTGGAGTACAAGCATAATTATTTAATTTGTTTTCAAAGTGTTGCTATAAAATTGCTGAAAATAATAAGAACTCTGTAGGACATCCACATTAGGATACACACAAAATGGGTGCTGGTTCTATTTAAGAATAGGACATTTCCTTTCTCTGCTGCTGGAACCCATTTCTCATTTTAATATCCTTTTAAGCTGATCTAGACACAGGGTTTCCATTGACTTTGACAAATGGGACACTTTAATTAGCTCTGTGGGTTGCAGAGCCAGATTCCTGGGTTGAGTTTTCCACTCTGTACTTCGCTCACTAGCAAAGCTGAAATTGCTAAGCACAGTTGTCAACATGATAATAACATAGTTCTTTGGAGAAGGTAGATTCAAACTCAACTAAAATGCTATAGACCCTTTACAGAATAGTTGCAGCTATCCTAAACTACAAATGGTTTTCTGAAAACTAGGAAACACATGGAGTTTACATTTAAAGGTGATTAGCAATTTCATCCTCTAATGCTTTAAGTACTTGGTAAACCAAAGGCATTATCTAAATTTGGGACATTTTGTGCTGTACTGTAATTGTAAATGGTTCCTAGGAATTGGGTTAGACTGAGATACAGGTTCTTTAAAATTAGGAACATTATCCTATGCTTCATGTCCTGCTATCCAAATAAGAGATTTATATTGAAAGCCCTTTCATGGCAATGTCAACCATCCTCAAAATGACTGAAAACAAGAATAAAACTCAAAAAGTTGTCCCTGAGCAGCCAAAATAGAGCCTGTACTTTAAACCTCATTTCTGTTATAAAAGAGAGCTTAGTCAGACAGAGCTTGTGTTCTCAAATTCGCATAAAATTCAAGCCGATGTGGTTATCTGAATTCTTAGCCAATAGAAGATTAATAACGCTTTTGTAGGTGGGCCTCTCAAAGTAGGCATTGTACGAGCTGACACTCATAGCCCGCTGGAGGAGGTAATCGAGGATGTGACTGTTGGTTGACCCACAAGCTGGCCCCGGGCACCTGGCAGATCCTTACCCCACTCTGTCCTTGGAATGTGTGTCCTGCTCACCATTTCCACAGTGGGAGCCATTAAAAAGGACACAACCTTGAGAGAGCAATGTGTTGTTGTGACCATCTGGATGATATACGTGACTGACCCTGGTTGAGGCCTCTATATAAACTTCAAGATTCTGGCGAGCAGGTGTGGGAATCTACTTTCTATGGCTATTCAAGACAAGCCTCATACTACCTGTGGTAAAAAGATCCCTCTCAACTTTTTAAAAAATGTCCAAACTGTCACAGACTGATAGTATTATAAACTATAATAATAATGATTTACTGAAAATAAAAAAATACATAAAAATGCAAGCATTAATTTTTTTATTAAAATGAAAAATACATAAAATTAACTGTTAAATTGTTATAAAAGTTTCTCAATATATATTCTTTATTTCTGTGCTGTAGTTAAGTTTGCAGAGGGCACATATCTGCCAACCACCCCTTCAGTGGGACCGATGTAGTGCAAAGGCAAATAACTCTACACCATCTAATTGCTTTGGTCTGTTATGCTGATGATGTACATAATTGTATTAAATAGCATAATTATCATTATTATATTAATTCCTTCAAGTTCAGCAAATATATTTTTCTTTTGACAAAGGGGAAGAAATTTCACCAAAATTTCTATGCAAATATTTGAAATATATAAAGCCTCACTTACCAGGAAAATTTGCAGATGTGGCAGGTTCATTTGCTCTCGATGCCAATGGCCATCAGTGAAAGTCCACCAGGAGCACATGCAGTTAAACCCAGCAGGCTTTTCATTGGTCGCAGAGAGAGAACACATGCCCAAGGAACCACCAGAGAGGGTTAGAAGAATGAGTCTATTGTAGGATTTGGACTTTGGGTGATTTGGGGAGGCTCTAAAGAAGAAGGGGTTCTCTCTAAATTTGATGCTGCCAGAAAGTAGAGACAATTTTATGATTGGGTATTTTTGTAGATGGCACAGTGATGACTTTTTGTCTATGCTTAGAAAAAATGATCAAGTGGCTTTGTTTGTTTATTTATCATGGTCTCAGTAATATTGCCTGAGGTTGATATTCTGTGAGTTTATATCCAACAAACCTGATTGTGAGTGTAATAATATTGATGTCAAATCAGTTCCAGACATCAAAGACTGCTTTTTTTCTTTCTCAATGATCAGTAAAAATGGCATCATATAAAAATGAAAATAAAATTTAAATCTTGCTCATGGTTCAAATCCTGGTCTTTTCTTTGCCACATGCTTTTGGGAATTTTCTCTGGTGATGGTGCATAAGTTTGTTAACAAGAATTTTTGACCTAACTGAATAGCCTATGTAGCCATGCAATGTACATTATTTTTTTTAAAAGGTCAATTGCTTTAATTAGTCAAGCCAACCACAAGTTTCAAAATATATCTACTTAGATATTTATTTTGAATAAGTTTGCAACATAAGGCAGTCAGGCATCCAGGCAGAGACATCTAGAGCAATTTGAGAAAATAATTTCATTTTTATGGGTTCCATTTTTGGGTGGGCTCAACCGTGAAGCAGAAAATTGAGTTATTTGGATAGAATATGTGTGTTTACTGAAGTCAGTACATCTCAGTCCGATATCTTCCAATATTTTAGAATAAAAGTTTTCTGTGGAATATTCTAACATTCTAAACAATGACTTGTTTCCATTTGCTTTTCTGAATAATTGTTCCCCAGAGTCAGTAGCCTTGTTCAGAGACTTTATCTTACTATGCCTTTATCTCTAGTGACTGAATTCCTGACATAAAGTAGATCAATACACACCTGTGGGACCTAACTAAATAGTTTACTAAAAACTTAAAATGTCTTAGTTTAAATTTAATTATGAACTTTTAGCTGTATATCTTGAGTACTCAACATGAAAATTATCTTTAAATTGTAGTCCTGATGCCTTATATAACAAATGAGAATTATAAAGTCCTTTAGAGTCTATTTAAGTGTTTCTTTTGAGTGTAAAAGAGACACCAGCTAAGTTAGCAATGCGAGTATATATCATGGGATGTGTATTTGAATCTTTACTGTTGGGAAAAATTCAATGAGAGTGCTATGTTATCATCATCTAACAATAAAATCGGTTTCTTTTTTACCAATTACTTCGCTAGACCAATTAAATCTATAAAACTGTTAGAAAGCACTCTAAGAAAAAAACGAATAACAGCCCATTTGTGTTCTGAATTTGGAGGCTTTTAAAATATTTAGTAGACATTGACCATGTCCAGCTATGCATGTATTTTGTTCCTTAAAGTGGAAATCCACGTTTTAAAACCTAATTTGCTATTTGACCATTGTTCAAACTTCCTCTGTCCCCTCCTCCTTGGATGTCACAGAGAACTAAGTCATATGGAGTCTAAGAGGCATAATTGTGTCTAGTAGTTGTTTCTTGAAGAATACAGGATTTTTGTCATTGTAGAACTGATGTCTTTGAACACCAGAAACCCCTGTGAAAATATATTAAGATCTTAAGTTCAAATTAACTTACAAAATATATATACTTACAAAAATATATTTGAGTAAATTGTTCCACTTGGTGAAATATGAAGTATAAGAAAAAATGCATTTTCATTTGTATATTTGAAATTTATTTTTTATGTTTATTCAAGTTAAAGAATTCTTCCCCAGACATATTTTCATATTTTAATTCCAGGACCATTTGCAATTTAATCAGGAAGGATATGAAGTTAACCACCTGCTCTGGCACTGTGTTGCTGCTTGGACTTGTGTTCAGAAGAATAGTCCTCAGTTGCATAAAGTGCTTGAACATCTCATCTTTTATAAAACACAGCTTCAACAGAAATGCTGGTAAGCGGAATTCTAAAAATCCAAAGTAACTAACTCATGGAGAAACTTTTGTGTTTAAATGTTAAGTAACCTTTGTACTTAAATGTTAATCACACCTTAGCTGACTATAAAAAAATGTATAATCTCACTTCCAAAGGCAAGGGCAATTTATATATTTTTGTATTAGTTCATTTTATCAATAAATTGTTCTTGTTTTTCTTTTTGGCTGATGAGCAAGCATGTATTACACACTTTGTCTTTATTAAATAAAATTTATTACTGGTAAATTCATTCCCACATTTAAAACACTTTTCATTTTCTAAGTTGTTAAACAACAAAAATGAAGTAGTTTATTATCTTAAAGGAAATATACTAAGATTCTGTTTCTTTCTGCCTTACTTGTAATGCCTAACAAAAATGAATCTTGATTGATAAGTGTTAGTTTCCTCCTGTATACATGTTAATTTGAGAAAGGAAAAAGCAATCTTAAATTACTACAAAAGAGAGCATGTGTTTTAAAACACATTTAAAGGAGTATTTCTGAGGAAATTGATCAGAGATATCCTTTTCCAATATTTGAAGACGATCAGAATTTTGAATTTCTTTTCTAATGTTAACAATAATAATCTGCTATGCCATATCAAGTTTCAAATTCAATTGTCATGAATTTTTTTCTAAATTAGTTCAGTTTTTAAGCCTCTGGCAGCCTACTCTGCACCAATGATCTTTGTATGTGCAAACTATAAGAATCTGCAGCATTTCTTATGATTGAAAGCTGTTTTCTCAGTTTCATTTGGAAGTTTTGGGAATTCTCTCTAGATATGTAAAGAAAGATTTCTGGAGGATGCTTAATTTCCTAGAAATAGCCTAGTTTAGAAGAGAGTTTATCAAGAACTTCTTTTGTCTCATGGTCTGATGAGAGCAACCTGCTCAGTTTCAGTTAACAAAGCTCATGGTTCTTTTATATTTTAACAGTAAGGGTAGTATCTTTAAATAGGAAAATCACAATGCAAATAGAATATATCTCATATCAGTACTACAGAATATTATTTTAATAAGCATATATTAACATAGAACTGCTAAATACAAGAAAAGTTAGCATTTTATTGGTGCAAATTAGGCTGTTATGAAAAATGTGATTCTTTCAGACCACTCTTATTATAGAAAATACATTGTAGAGGATTCAAACATACAATTTAATTTTCAAAAGTATTGTAGAGTTTTTGGTATGCTCATTGATCGAAGCCATCAGGAATTGGTGGTCTCGTGAACCCGAAAAATGAGGATGCAGACACAAAGGAAGAGGTAGAGCGATAGGGTTTATTGAAGTGCAGAGTTACAGTTCTCCTGCGAGAGGAGGTACCCGAAAGTGGGATGCCCCCTTTCCACACGTTGTCCAGGCTCTCGATGTCTCAAACAAAGAATTGAACAAGACACAGTAGTATAGCAGAAAAGAATAGCTTTATGGGAAGAGAAAGTGAAGCAACAGTATGCTTCCAGACCTGGAAGTGGCCTGAGCAAGAGAAGGGTGGCTCAAAGGCTCAAGGGCTCAGAGGCAAAGCCTTTGGGGTTTTTATCCCTATTTGCTGTGTGTGGTTACTTTTCTTAGAGGAGTGGGCTTTCTTGATGGACGACTAAGACTGACAGGACTCAGTGATTCATTGTTTGCTCTCTGCGCATGTTCGTTCCTAGAATTCAGTCTGTTATAATGATATTAATGAAATTCCGGGCAAATGCGTTATATTATGATGGCATAATGAGGCTCAGGTGAGTTGAAGATCATTATGGTTTCATTGTGCAAGCAACTGGCTTAAACTAGTACCCAATTTTCTGCTTACTTGTTTCCTTTTATGAGTTACTTTTAGCCTAAAAATGCCTTTTGGCTTACTTAATTGTGGGTGGACTGGGGCAGACCCTTTCTAGAATAGGATGACCTCAGCATTTTGCAGGTGGACCCGAAACCCCTCTATCTAACTTTGCTGCCTAACCTTTTTCTAAGAGCTATGAACTCCTTCTTATTAGTATGGCTGTTGAGGGGCCGGAGGTCTCTTCTTCTGTGCTTCCTGCTGAGAAGGGTCATAGTCCCTGCCTATTGCGATTTCATGGAGCTCTTTCCCTCTCTGTCTCAGTCAGAATGGGGTTTTGAGTATACTGCCAAAATGCTGCCTCTGTCCCTAGACAAGGAAAAAAGAAGATACAAACTTGTTATTTAAATCATATATCTATTAATTTTCTATTATTGATTTGCCAATTAAGTGAGTGAAGGAAAAGAGGCTTGTTTAATATATTTCATAAAGAATAAAAAACCTTTGGGCTAAAGGTCCCCCCCCTCCCCTTGAACTCTAAGGGCCTTGCCTGACCTAAAGCCATTTCTGCTTACAATGGACCGATGATCCTTATCAATAGCCAGAGGACCTGAGTCACCAGTTTCAGAGTAATTATCTTGAGGGAGAAAATCTTTTTCCAAAGAAAGGAAAAAAGGAAAAAGACTTAACTGTGTATACTTAAAAAAAATTAAAAGTTCTCTAAGTACATCTTGTAAATGAATGATTGCTCATATCAAAAGGACAACTAGAGCCATTTTAGCTCTTGGAAGACTCTAACTTGATTTTAAAAATAACAGAAATCATATTTTAACATATAAAAATAAATATGACATGACTTTGCCAAATTTATTTTCAAAGTTTTCTAATAATTACCAGGTTTAATAAAAGAGGTTTAAATAAGTGCTGAGATAGTAAAAATGGATGGTTAAGAATATTTGATTCTGAAAGTCAAAGAATTGTTTCTTTAGCCAATTTTTAGTTTTACTGTATTGCATCAACATTGATTTAATTTAATTTGTTAATGATTTGTCTTTAAGGTAGTTATTTTTCATACTTTATATTTTATAGATTTGTACATGTTGGAGATAACACATCTTTTTTACCTTATGAAGGAAGAAACTGAGGCCAACTTTTTTAGGCCTAGTGACTAGAGCCAGATTTTAAGGGCCCCAATATAGCACTCTTCTTATTACATCATCCCACTATCGTTTTGGCTGTATTTTTAAGGAGATAAATGCTTTGAGGCACCTTGTCACAGAATCCGAACTTCTCTTTTCTGGAGTAGGGGGTATTGTGGAAATCTATTGAGTGAGAAGATGACAGTGTTTAGACAATGCTGAATGAACAGAGGGGTAAATTGAAAAAAATGGTGAAGCATAGTGACTGCTTATAATAGATAGGAAAAGATAATTATTTTAAAAAGCACTGCCAGATAGTTTTGATTCTATTTCTTATGTTTTTTTTTTAAAAAAAAAAAGATTTAATATTCTTTTTTTTAAAAAGAAGAGATGACTCTAGTCAACAAAAATAATCCACTAACATTAAAAGAATAATGTTTTTTTCAAGTTAACAATTTCGCTAACTTTTCTGTTAGTCAAATTTTCAGTTAGTTATAATGATAATATTATGCCACAATTTCAAAAAATTAACTTTTCTTCTAACAAAATATTTGTTATTTATGTAACAGCCTATACAGCTTTTAAGATTATTTTAGATAAAACAAACTGCATTGTAATTATCAAAACCAAACAAGAAATGCTTTAGACGGTCTCATGTACTCCTAAGATTGAGTACGTGTGAAAAATTAAGAAAATGAACTGAATATATTTAGAATGAAATAGAAATATTGAGGCATCAGGCCTCGATAGTAAATCAAGACTTCGTCAAGATTTGCTGGAGCAAATAGCCTTAAAATTGTGACTCTTGGTAGAGGTGTTTTTGGTTTAGTACCAGAAATCAATGCCAAGTGGCTATTAATAGGAGCAGTTTCATTTTCCATGCATGTCAGTAATGTACTATGATGGTGTATAAATGTTCAGAGATTTAAAATGCAGAGGGCAACCACTCAACTGATTGATCAGAAGAAATTTCATTAATACTGGTAAAAATTACTTGTGTCCATATTGGTGAGCACTGCTTATCTGCCCATTTCTGATGCTCTCCATCAGTAGAGAATTCATCATGTACATGCCTGCCTGACTTTTTATAACCTCCTTTATAAAGATCACGCAATTTGTACCTAAGGAAAGAAATGGAAGCAAGTGGTTTCAGCTGAGCCTAGAAATGAGTAGGCCCAGGATCCATGAAAGGACTCAGAGAAAGACTCTCAGAATTAGAGCAACCTCTACTTGCTGGGAGATGGGGAAAAACTGAGGAAAGAAAATGTGCTGAAGATAATAAATGATAAAACAGGGTGAAGTAGAGAAAAAGGGAATATATGCGCCCCTTCCAGCTGCCACGCACCAACCTTTATCTTGGAAGTTTAGCTTCTTTCAGCCACAGATAAGCAGCTTGCTGCTGTAAGGCAGATTTTCATATAATATGCTTAAATTTTACATGATGCTTCATACTCTCAGTGCTCCACCCTGTGGTTTGGCCTTTTATAAATTGCCCCATTTGCTCTGAGGAGATAGCTCAAGCCAGCGCAAAAGGCTTTCTAATCTAACATGAAAATAATGAATTGTGTTTATAATTGAATTATTGGCCAATGAAGACTGCTGAGAAATGCATTATGGCATTTCGGTAGAGCAGTATAACATATAAAATTATATCTCCCAAAGCAAAATAGTCAATTTAATGCTCTCTATGAATGTAGTCCAAAAAGGCTTGACAATTTAAAATTATATCGACATGGCAAGTGTTTTCTAGACACAGAGTATTTGGGTTTGCATTGAAATGAATTGAACAAAGAATCAACTGCTTTCTAAGGGCAGCAAGACCTTTATTTCTGGCTAGATCACTGATATCCATATTGTCTATCTCTATGAACTCTAATAATTATAATAATGTTCATATGACAGTCTAACCAAAAAACCACTCAAGCAAAGTTTTCATCAATAATCCTCCTTATTATTGATGAGCTGAGATGTCAATGTTGGTCCTTACTCTTCTGATTCATTTCTTGGATTTCTTATTGATCCTTAGATCCTCTGAGCTAAATATAAACATTTAATCTCTATCAAGGGTAAATATATAAATTTTGCTTTGTTACATTACAGTGCAGTGAAAAAAATATTCAACCTCAAATCAAAAGACCTGAGTTTTAGTCCTATCTCTTGTTACCTGTCTTATTTTGAATGAGTCATTTAAACCCTGTGAACAGAGTCCTTTTAGCAGTTAAATATAGATATATGTTACCCCAAAGGGCTTTTGAGAAATTTAAGTAAGATTAGTGATATGAAAATATTTTTTATATGCCCATTCTCTCCTAATATTTCATTTCCTGCTATTTCAGATTTGAATTAATTTTTTTCCAGACAGATGCCTGCCTACTGAGTTTCTATCTCAGTGCCTGACACGTGTCCTCTGCTCAAGTTAACCAACTTAGACAGCTTAACTACTATATTTCAAAACTGTTCCCCTGCTTTCTATTCCCATTGTCACAGTCTTGGCTTGGGCCATTATTGTCTCATGACTCTTGCAGTTTATTAGGCGGTTTCTTTGCGTTTTCTCCTCAACAATCTATCATACTCTGCTGCCAGGGCTACAACATTCTCTCACTTAAAATTATTTAGTAAGAATGTTTTTACATGGCACAAGGGTTGCAGCTCCTATCAGGGTCTTATAACTTGCCATGATTTTAAAAAATCAAAAAGAGCAAAAACAAAGACTAAAATATCTTGCTATTGGGATTAATTACCACCAACTAGCGACACAGAAATGCCTGAATGGAAGAAAACAATTAGTGACTCACTTGTCCCTTCTCTGGTGAGACAGCAGTTGTTGCCTGTTGACACTCCATCCCTTTGTTCTGCCCCACATTCTTCCCTGGAGCTCCAGGAAAGAATTCTGTAGTCAGGAGAAAGAACCATTTTAGCAGACATGCTAAAGACTATTTTTTTTCCCATTTCTTTTGAGTATCAAAAATCAGGAACTAACAAGAGAAATGTATTCTTTAAACTAGTTTTCTTGAATGGTCAAAATCAAGAATGAAATGCTGACAGCCCTTTCTTTTCCATGTGCAATGATAATGGAGACTAATTTATTTATACTAATCCTCCCCTTCCTGGCCTGTTAATATAAACTTGAGTTTCTGATGATATTATGGTTAAATCATTATTTAAAATGTTCTATCTTCTCCTTAAAGAACTCTTTGTATATTTACATTTGCTTTTTGGATCAGATTTATAAAATTATTTTGACTTATTAAAATTTATCTTTTTTTCCAGTCACTATCAGCAATTTAACAGTAGATTTTTCATTTTCTTAAGCTCTTAAGTACTATTCATTTTTTGATTTAGTTGAGTAAATTTCTAAGTATGAATATAGGTGACCTATTTTATTAGATGAGTCTTTGATTACACACAACACTTGGCTGAGTGCAGCATTTGTCACCATTTATTTTTCCCCTAAAAAGGATAATGTACTGTATTGTCTGGAAATAGGCTTCTGTCCTCACAGCTTTTTTTTTTTTTTTAATTCCCTCTTTAAATCTCTATATATCACTGTGTTGTTTTATGATGATATGTTCAAAGTCAGTCTACCTCTGTTTTAAATTTTAGGAACATCTTTGTGATTTGGTAGCCAGGCAGTAGATGGCATTCTTTCTTGTCTCACTGGCCATCTTAGGAAGCTGTTGGAGCAGATTCTCCCCTTTGCTTACAGAGAAGCCTCCATTATGTGAAACTGCATGCAAATACTCTAGCTACTGGTTTCCATTCCCTGCAGGTCTTCCACTGATTACTCGCCATTCACGTGTGTTCTCACCTCCTGTCTCTTTGTGCTTAGGTTTTTTCTTACAGTATGGTGGAAAACCCATATATGCCTGCATTGTTTTAAATTAAATTTTGGGCTTCTTGGCATTGGACAGGGTTTCTTTCATTTGGATCCTATTTTCTTCATAACTTTAAATACCTTAAAGTTATTTTGTGGTACTATGGATTCCTTTTCTAGATTTTGTTTCTTTATTTGTTTCAATGGATCTCAGTTTGCTTGCTTTAAATGTAGTCGTCTTTTTCTAAATTAAAGAAGAATTTTTCAAATTCACTCTCTTTCAAGTGTTAGTTTTGCAGTGAACTTCCTCAATTATAGATTCAAATTATAATTTTATAATTTTAATTTCCTTGCAATCTTTTATTTTCTTAATATAGTACCTTTCATCCTAGTATCAAGGCTTTTCATTGTTGTTTCTTCTTCTTGGCTTTATTAAAGCTCCTTAGAACTCTGTAAAAATATGTCCCGATTCCTATAAAAAATCATGTTCAGGACGTGGTTCCATAGCGTAATGGTTAGCACGTCTGCTTTACACGCAGAAGGTGCTGAGTTCATGCCCCAGTGGAGCCACAGCTCATGGTTTATGGCCATGTCACTCTGAACAAGCCCAATGTCTGATCCTGGAAGTGAAGCAGGGTCAGGCCTGGTTAGTATTTGGATGGGAGACCATCTAGGAAGACCAGGTGCTGTACAATCCTCTCTGAGTGTTCAGACTGATATTCTCTTTAACCTTTACTATAACATATTTTTCACTGGTTTCATGTTGGGCCTCCACCATTTTTATTTTACTTACCTCGGAACTAGGAGATATCTATAAAAATTTGGTCTTGGTATTTTTAAATTAGAAGTTTGTGTTCATAGTATACCTAACAGCATTGTTAAAAGCTACAACACTTAACATGCAACATCATCAGGGACCTTCCTATATTCTCCCTACTCTTTGATATTGTACCTTTAAGGAGAAAATGTGCTCCTGTATTCCCTTATAGCACTCCTCCTGCCTTCTGCTCCCATCTCCTCCACACACACCTTCAACAAGCAGTGTTTCTACACCTTTTGTCATCTGGAATTTGTCACCTCTGAATAAGTTTGGAGAGATAAGTATAAAGCAAAGAAACAATACTCTGGCTCTTAAAAAAAAATCAGTACCCCAAAGTAAAGGCACTTTGGCTGATTTTATGAAAAAATAGACAGTAGAGATCTTTTTTAACTATTTTAACTTTCTCCGGGGAAAAAATGCTGCCGTGTTTCACAAAGTGGTACATGAATATCACTTATTGCTCTTCTGAACCCGGTTTCATTAATTCTGTGGTTTATGGAAATTCCACGTAAGTTGCTGCTCTTAGTGACCTCTCTTTCATTCCTAGTCTTCGGAGTTGTGTGGATTTTTGACATCATCACTGTTTCCCGAAGTATCTATTGAAAGATTGAAATAACCCTCTCTCAGGGTTCTGACTTGGAGACATTTAATTCCATCTTTTAAAATTATAATTTTGTCATTGAGAAAACAGATGTAGAGGAATAAGGAGAACCCAGAAAATACTATCTTAGGCAAGCCAGTGAACCTCTGCCTTGAATTCTTTATTTACAAAATTAAGGTGGAATCTATAATACTTATAAGTGATTTTGTACATATTTAATTTCATGGCATTGTAAAACCAAGTCAGTGTATTAACGATTGAGTCTTGGTGTGCTATAATGAGCACAAAGAAGCAAGTGCTGTGTTAAAATTTCTATCCTAATCCAATTTGAATTCTTCTTTCTGTGTACATCGATTTTCAGTTTTGATTTTTAGCAAACATCAATACCTATAAATTGGTGTTTCTATTCTATTTTTGGCAAAAGCATTTTTACTTGTAGAAAGTTCTGCAATCAGCAGCGATGAATGAAAAATAGTGTGTTTCTGGTGAAGCATTTTTCTACCATAGGTGGCTGACACAGATGGATCTTTTCATTCCTTATTTCAGGGAGAGTACCCTAGATTAGTTATAATTTTCCAGATTTAAAAGAGAACAGAAGAACCAAAACATTATGATTATGAGGTATATTCAGGGGAAACGAAGTTTCAGGAACTCTGAGACTACCTTTTCCTTTACTTGACCTTATTGTGCCCTCTGGGCAATGCATACTCAGGATGACACAGTCATCGCTCACTCAGAGGGATCTGGACTTTATTCTTCAGTGACTCAAGGACTTCCCAGGGGAAAACAAATCATATCTTTTGACTATGAGGGGATGGTATTTTTATACTTCAATTCAGTTCAGTATTTTGAACCTGGTCATTTCACACAGAGTATTTCATTTAAGTCTCATAGTGGTCTCTACTCACAGATGAGTAGATTAAGACTGAAATAGGGTACTCAAATTGCCCTGTGTCATATATCTAATTGGTGGAAGAGCTAAGATTTTATCTCAAATTTTTCTGACTCTAAAGTTTATGCTTATAAATGTTATGTTGAGTTATATCAGTTAGGATTCAGTTTTTGTGCATGTAATAGTTACCTGACCACAACAGCATTACCAAATAGGGCTTTATTGCATACAACAAGCAGTGTACTATACTGCTGCACATGCTTGAGGGAATCCACAAGTTTCAAGCTCCTTCTGGCTTCCTTTTCTTCCATTCTTAACATGTGGCTTTTATTCTCATTGTTGCCAGATGTGGCTGCTCTACCTTCTAGTCTCATGTATGCATCACAAAGCCGGAGGAAAAAAATGAGCAAAGGAGAAAAAGCACTTGTTATCTAAATTTAATCTTTTATTATTATTATTATTAATCAGAGAAATAATAGCTCACCTAGAAGCCTCATAATGTATTTCCATTTATATTTCATTGACCAAATCTACATTTATGGCTATCCCAAGCTTCAAGGGAGCCAAGGGAGTCATTTTTTAAATCAGATTTATTGAGGTATCATTTACATACAATAAAATCCACACGTTTTATGTATATAGATCTATGACCTTTGACAAATGCATGCTCTTATGTAATCACTATCCCGATCAAGACATAGAACATTTCCAACTTGAGGAGGCACCATTAACTGAGCACTTTGCATCTTGAACAAACTGACCTTTAGATCTGAAAGTAAGAAGGAGACAAATTATGTCAGATAGGCAATAAGCAACTTTGTAATACTGAAGTTAAATACCGGCGTACTTAAATAATAGTTTGGAAAAGCAAAATAGCAAAACAGGAAATACTCATAGATGAGAGAAGACTTCAGTTATAGCTAACTTAGCTTAAAACATGAACCTGGACAAATCTCTCAAATTTATGTCTCAATTTTCTAATATTAAAAAAAATTAAAAGGTCCTGAATATGTCAAAAATTATGGTTCAGATCAAGTGAGATAATTTGTGTGAAAGCACATTTAGATCTGGAAAGCTCCATTCAATATAAAGAATTGTCTTTTTATTCCATGATTAGAGGTGTTTCTTTTTGAAAATGATGGTGAACTTGACTTACTGGCCTGAAATATCACAACCGTGAAATTAAATTTAGTTGTAAAATGTACTAACTCTTTAACTTATTAATGACCTATAAATCAAGGCAATATGCAGCTCTCGGCAGAGGCTGTTTTTACATTTGCATTCTTATCGGTTCTCTTTCAAACTTATCTCTTTCAATTGGGTAAAAATAGCACTAAATGTATAATTTTATTAAACTATCAGTATATATGTACATTAATGGCTAATAATTGTGAAATATAAATTTTATTTTGAGAAATTGAACTTTTTGTAAAATCAAGTAACGCAGAATTTTTGGAGTATTTAGAAAGACCACTTTTAAATTTGTTCTTTCTTTGGAAAGAAAACACTCTCTTGAAATTCACCCCCTTGGAATCAGTTGCAAAAAGTTAAAAATAAAACCTATTGTGAGATTTTGGAGACAATTTCTAGAACCTGAGCCCTTGATTGCTTGTTATACAAGATCTATAAAGAAATGCGATCATTCGTAATATTTATTACTCTCCAAGTTTTGTCAGAACACTACTTTAAACTCAAATATATTGTCAAAATGTAGCTCTTTCTTGTAGACTTTTATTGTAACCAGTGACAACTAATACTAGTCTTTACTGAAAATAAATGTATCTGGTAATCATTTCTTCTGGCCGATGACCTTTTTCATTAGTAACTGTTTATTATTATTTTACACTAAAGTCTTTGATGTTTTATTAATAAATTTTGCAGGTTGGATTCAGCGCTGGCTTTGTTGGTCCTTGGGGAGGCTGCCAAATTAAACATGGCTTGCTTGAAAATTTTAATGAACCTAATGAGAGATTTTCTTTCAAGCATTATGTCTATTCATATTCAGGTAACAGTACATTGTTAATTTTGGTGTGCAAAAAGATCTGAATAGAAACAATTTTTTTTTTGCCATTGTTTAAATTGTATATCATATTAGGGCTTGTAATGAGTATAACTTTGTAATAATTTTAATTAAGTATAAAAATAAATGCATATTTACCACATATCCCACTATAAATAGGTAAATAGAAATATATATGTAGATAGACATAGAGATGTAGATATAGTTTATATATCTGCATGTGTGCACATGTGCACACAGGAGAGGAACTTTACATTTTAACAAACCTGAGATCATATAGTTATGTGTGGTTTAGTTTCCTGTTTAAAAAATTTCAGTATATCATAAAAACATTTTTTGTTATCTTTATTAAAACTTATGTTTTAGTGGGATGACCTTATTTAATCATTTCTCTATTGTTGAACATTGAGTTTGTTTCTAATTATTCACAGTTAATTACAAATAATGTTGAACTGGTAGTCTTATACATAAAATCTTTATTTATATTTATGACTATTTCTTTAGAATAGATTTGGAAAATAAATTACTGAGTGATAGACTATAAATTTTATTTTTATATTCTTAGGACAAATGTCCAAATTCTTTTCAGAATATATAACTTTCTTGCTTTCCTATGAAAAATGTATAAAAGTACATCATTTTAAAGCTAAATTGAGCTTTACATAAAAGATTCTTTTAAAATGTGACACAGAAAATAGTATCTTGGATTAATTTATATTCCATTGATGACTGAGGAAATTGAAAAGTTGTTCTCTATATACTTTTTAGCTGCTTGTGTTTTAAAATCTTTGAACTAGGTTTTATGCAATCTACCCATGAAAAATCTGTTTTTTAATGAGTACGTTTTAGAAATATTAGTTGATTATGGTCTTTTAAGAACTCTATAAAATTTGAAGATATTTCTTCCTGTAAGTACAATATATAGTTCTTAGTTATAATAGAACATACTTAGATTATCTGAGAACCATTTTCTCATTTTAGGAAGAAAGCTGCGAAGTAGACAATTTTTCCTGGGCCTGGAATATAGTCTACATATATATAACAATTCTTGCAGAAATTTGCCTGTATGCAACCACTTCATATTTGCGAAAAACTGCTTTTGTTGGTTTCTGTCAATGTCAAAGTTCACAAAAGGATATTTTACACATGGACAGACCAAAACAGCCAGAATTGAAGGAAACAAGTATTTTAGGTCTTTTGGACTACTTCTCTTCAAAAATATCAGATAATTGTAAGTAAATTATTTTTCCACTTGATGAGAAATAGTTTTAAAATGTCCTTGTCTACATATAATAAGCCTTTTACAAAAGTTAACATTTCAAATTTGGAGATTAATTTAAATTCAGTAGGACTTCCTAAAAGTTTAGGAAGAATGTTTTATAACATGGAAAGTTTTGATCAGTAATTTTGAGGCAACTGAAATATAAACTAGAGCTAGTTGATTTATGATTCAATTTACATTCTTTGAAATCAAAAGATGACTTTGGGAAAACTTACGAAATGTATGTAAGTTGTTTTATTCTTTTCCACTTAAGAATTTTTCGTCCATCTTGTTCTCCATTTTCTCTAGCCATCTACTCTTTCTCTTGTTCTTTTCCCACCCAGAGGATTTCTCTTCTATCACACATAATTTAGTACGTCCTTCATATCTAACTTAAATTCCATCAAAATGTACCTGTCTTGTATCTCAAGACTAAAGGTCATTTTACTACTGTTGTTCCAGGGGGCTATTAGAATAAAATACTTTTTTTTTTTTTAAAAAAAAAGGGTACTACAGAGACAATATAAATTCAAAAGTGTCCTTGTAGGTTGACTAGGACTTTCTTTATTAATATCATTGCAGTCTGAGTTATTTTAATCTGTTATGTATATGACTATCACTTCTATTATGTTATGTGATAATTGAAACTGGAGAATCATTTCTCAATTACATTTGTATTTTACCCAGCATCTAGTATAGTATTTAGCATATAGTAGATGGTCAATTCATTATAGTGGATTTATTATATAATTAAACAAATCACTGAATTTAAAATATAATTGCAAGATTTTGAAAGTATGAAAGGAGGCAAGGTATTTTTTTCCCTCAGAACCATAGTTCACTCATTGGAGTAAATTATGTTTGAACATATGTTTGAATTTTAAATAATAAGATCTTAGTAGCAGATATTAATTTCATTCTCAAAAAATTTCTCACTATTTTTAATTACTTTCAGTATACATTTGGTTTAATCAGTGGATTAGAATCTATCATTTCTGAATGCAATTTGGCCTTTTCCACTTTTCGAGATTATATTTATTTTTTTATTGGCGCAAATTTTAAACAGATCTTTAGTCTCTGGTGCACAAATTGTATTTTTCCCATATTTACAGTATTGATAAAGTGAAGAGATATTCACTTCATTTGCTGTTCACACTCTTAAGTATTCAGATTGGCTAGAAATCTGAATACTTAACATACAATTATATATAGCAGCTTAACATATAATTATGATTTTTAAACTTCCACTAAATAGATTAACCCACAAATTTTCGATTTTCAACATTTTTGTCTAGAATTAGTTCCTTCTGTCTTCTTTTACTGTTCTCTTTCCTGTGATGAATTCAGAACACATCACTCCATGGGATGGAGGTCTTTACTCCCAGTAGCCTCTTGTCCTCTCTCTGGCCTGACCCCTGAGTGCTGGCATAATCTTATGATGATAGGGTTGCATCTTTCTGTGGATACTCAATTTTTTCCTTCTCCTCAACAATCTGATTTCTTTTCCCCAGCCAGTTGATGATTTTATTAAATTCATTTGCTTATTATTGATCTTTCTTTAAAGTTTCTTATCTTCTTCTAAAAACTTTATTTTGATGGCTCAGGCACAGAATTTGGATAAGTTCTTGCAAGAGGTATTTGTCTTTCCTACTTATCATCTACAGTTTTATATTTCTCAGCTTCCTGGATAACACACCTATAATTTTCTTAGCTCAAATATTATTCTCTTTCCCTATAATTCTATCTGCATCAACAGAAGACCCATTGAAAAGTTTATTGGCATTTATGTGAGCTTTTTTCCTTTTGAGCAATCTATACATTATAGAGAGCTATCTGAGAGTTTGAATTTGCCAAGTATAGAGTCGTCCTTAGTCATTGTTTTCTCATCTTTATGTCTAAATGAGCACACTTGTTTCTTCTTGGTGTGAAATCAATACCAAAGGAAAAGTATAATATCTAAGAAACAACAAATTCTGAGTATGTCCATATGTGTCCCTAGGTGAGATAGCCACATAGATACTTGTACTATAAGTGATTGTCTCTGTAAGGTCGATACTTTTGTTTAATTGCTTATTGAATAAGTCCTATAGGAATTTCTGAATCCTATTGTACCAATTACCAGACAATATTATGAATCAAAGAGCGTTCTCTACAGATCACGTGATGTCAGCATTTTATTCTTTTAAATGGTCTTATAATAGAGAAGTAGAAGAGAATCCCTAACAGGTTGAGTTCTGGAAGGAGGTGCCCTTTGTACATTCACAAGCAGTACAAATGGATTGCTCTTCTGCTTTTACTGATGTTCTTTTTATGCTTTTACTTGAACTCAGCAATAAGCTTAACTGGTATTTTAAAAATGTTTTCTCAACCCAAGTAGGCAAATAGATATTTCTAGCTGTGCAATACCTTTAAAAATTTGATCTGAAATAAAGAGAATAGACATATCAAAATTGCTTCCTCCACAGTCAAAAGTCAATATATTTTCCATGACATCAAATTTATTGTACAAGCCACAAATAATACTAGCGGCACTTGCCTCATAATGATTCCGAATATTTTGAAACCCTCAATACTTACAGCATCTTTGTGGTTTCTTAAGGAAAATATTTAAAATAAGTTGATTATCTGATGACTGTTTCATTAAAGACAGCTCAAGAATGTGAGAAAATTCTTCAATTTTCTTAATCTTTGTCAGAGATGTACCTCTTCTAGACATAAACTTTTAGTCTCCTCCTCATATTTATACTGGATTTTGGCTTTCCTGTATCAGTCACTACCATGAAAAGCTATTATTTCACATGACTGTACAAATTCATAGTCAAATATTTTACCGAATGATAGGACTTAAAAATTGTATTGATGTGATTCATTATAACCTGAATCTTTGTAGGATCACTGATTGATTTTCCACATAGGGAAAATTATTTTGTCTGGGTTTTCTGTATGCATGATTGTTGATAATAATCACCAGTTTTACAAGACCACAAAAAATTGATAGCTCCAAAAAGTAGTAGCATCTCTGCAGGCCTTGTCGACATGATTACTAGAGAGGATAGATCTGTCTTTTTAGAAAATGATATAAAGAACCTAGAGCTACTGATTTATTTAGTTGAAAATGTTTTTTTTTCCTCAAAATTTTACCCTTTAAGTAAGTAGATTTTTTTCATGAGAGTGAAAGAACCAGTTCTGGAATCACATGGCTCTGTATTTTAATTCAGTCACTTGTATCTCGGAATCCTATGTCAAATTATTTAATCTCGCTGATATGATTTCTTTAACTGAAAATTATCATAAGAATGCTATTCATATCACAGGACTTTTTGTGAGAAAAAAACTGTGGAAACATATAAACATTTGCCATAGTACTTTATACACAGTAAAAGTCCAATAAGCGTTAATAGATATTAATATGGTTATTAATGTAGTAATGTTGGTATAATGAGAAAACATCAGTGAGGAAGAATTTGTATCCAGTGGATCCTATTTTATTTACATATAAAGATATGACACTGAAAAACATTTAAAGATGGTATCAATAGCCTTTTGATGAACAAGTCAGTGTTCTTATCGACCATTTTTATATAAAGTCTTTAATATAAAGAAATACTTCAAATTATAATTTTGTGAAGACAGTGTTATAGGAAACTAAGGTAATGACTTCTGTGAAGACAATTTCCTGGTGATCTGATTCGATATGGGAGAAGAGCTTGAAGAATCTAGAGGAATTAATGGCTGCTTAGACTGTGACTTTTTCATTCTGAGATTTTGTTTCAGACAAGATTTTTATAAAGTCAGATGTCTATTAATTTTGGAGTGAGTTCTGTGGCCAATGACTGAAATGCTGAGTTTGGTGTTTTTGATTGAATAGAAATTTCTCTATATGCTTAAAAATACAACTATGCATTTAACATTTGGTTGAAACTCAAGGTGTCTGACTTGTATTATGCCCTCTATGGAGGACCATCTTACACACTTGCCACTGTATGCTGAATTGTTTTCCCCTAAATTTCATATGTTGAAACCATAACTCCCAAACTGACTATATGTAGAGATAGGGCCTACAAGGAGGTAAAGAAGTGATGACAGTAGAGCCCTGAGAGGATAGAATCAGTGTCCTTATAAGAAAAGATACCAGAGAGCTCACTCTCTACACCGTGGGAGAAGGCAGCCATCTAAAATTCAGAAGACAGCTCTCCCCATAAACAAAATCAGCTGATCTGGAACAGCCTAGCCTCCAGAACATTGAGAAAAATAGATAAATTTCTGTTGTTTAAGACATCCAGTCTATGCCATTTTGTTATGGTGGCCCAAGCAGACTAACAAGTGGTATTGAGCGTAGGAAGGTTGAATATGCTCAAGTGCCTGAATAAATTCTTATTTGAAACAAATATTTTGCGACATTGTCCTTAGAAAAGACAACTGAGCTGAAAAAATATGGAGGTGATAAAAATTTATTTATTTAAACACAGAATTTTCACCTGCTCCCTGTTGAAATTCTGACTTTGGGTCACAGAGGATAATAATAGTTAACATTTATTGAGTTTTTACTGTGTCAGGCATTATTCTAGGCACTAATTTGCATCACCTAACTCATTAATCATTACACTGTAGATATTTATATTATCCTCATTTTATAGATGATTAAACTGAAGCACTAAGATTTTCTTTGTCAAAGGCAATATAGTTTGTCAATGGTACATCTGCAATTTAACCTAGGCAGTCTGGCTTCGGAGTCCATACTAATAACTAACTCGCGAGGCTGAACTAACTAGGTGAGTTGACCTATTGAATGAGATTAAAAAAAAAAAAAAATTGTCCATTGGCATGTTGAAGAATGTGAAAAAAATGACCGAGGAATTCTCTCATAGTCATTATCCTACAGTACTGTTTATAAAAGCATTTTCATAGACTTTGTATAATGTGGGGTCTTTATTTCCAATGTAAATTCCTGGGCTTTGTTCTAGTACTTTGGAAAAAAATCCTAAAAGTGGAGTCTATGAATCTGTATTGTTAAACCACTTCTGACACTATAGTTTGAGAGAACCTAGCCTATGAATTTAGCTGTTAAACAAGATGGTAAAATGTTGTCCCCATCATAGAGGAAAATACTCCTCTTACTGGATGTTGCAGACCCTTATTCATCCACGAAGTTAGTATTCATATCGGATAATTTACATAAAATTTTACAAAGAGGGAAATACAGCTTTATGTTGTGTACTATATTCTAAATGCCATCTTTTGTGTTCCTACTTTGTTTTTCAGAGTGGTAAAATGATGGATTTTTAATAAGCTCAATTATCTGGAATCTGTGGTGTGAAAATAAAACTTGGAAATGGTATATTTTATGAGAAACCAACAGACACTAATTTAGTATGTCTCCTACAAGCAACAGATAATGAATGATAGAAGCAAAAATATAGAATAGTAAAAATCTTGGTGATCATGTAGTTTTCATCCAATGCATAAATCTCTTTCAGACCATTTGCAAATAGTTAAGTAATATTTTGCTTAAAAGTCAACACAGATATACAGAACTCCCTATCTCCTAAAATAGGCCATTGTACCTTGAACACTGTGAAAGATTCTTCCTTATATTAAAATGAAATCTATTTTTTCCATTGCTCCCAAATTTTGCCTTAAGCTTTGCCTCTTGGAAGTGCTTAAAAATTGTATTGATGTGATTCATTATAACCTGAATCTTTGTAGGATCACTGATTGATTTTCCACATAGGGAAAATTATTTTGTCTGGGTTTTCTGTATGCATGATTGTTGATAATAATCACCAGTTTTACAAGACCACAAAAAATTGATAGCTCCAAAAAGTAGTAGCATCTCTGCAGGCCTTGTCGACATGATTACTAGAGAGGATAGATCTGTCTTTTTAGAAAATGATATAAAGAACCTAGAGCTACTGATTTATTTAGTTGAAAATGTTTTTTTTCCTCAAAATTTTACCCTTTAAGTAAGTAGATTTTTTTCATGAGAGTGAAAGAACCAGTTCTGGAATCACATGGCTCTGTATTTTAATTCAGTCACTTGTATCTCGGAATCCTATGTCAAATTATTTAATCTCGCTGATATGATTTCTTTAACTGAAAATTATCATAAGAATGCTATTCATATCACAGGACTTTTTGTGAGAAAAAAACTATGGAAACATATAAACATTTGCCATAGTACTTTATACACAGTAAAAGTCCAATAAGCGTCAATAGATATTAATATGGTTATTAATGTAGTAATGTTGGTATAATGAGAAAACATCAGTGAGGAAGAATTTGTATCCAGTGGATCCTATTTTATTTACATATAAAGATATGAAACTGAAAAACATTTAAAGATGGTATCAATAGCCTTTTGATGAACAAGTTAGTGTTCTTATCGATCATTTTTATATAAAGTCTTTAATATAAAGAAATACTTCAAATTATAATTTTGTGAAGACAGTGTTATAGGAAACTAAGGTAATGACTTCTGTGAAGACAATTTCCTGGTGATCTGATTCGATATGGGAGAAGAGCTTGAAGAATCTAGAGGAATTAATGGCTGCTTAGACTGTGACTTTTTCATTCTGAGATTTTGTTTCAGACAAGATTTTTATAAAGTCAGATGTCTATTAATTTTGGAGTGAGTTCTGTGGCCAATGACTGAAATGCTGAGTTTGGTGTTTTTGATTGAATAGAAATTTCTCTATATGCTTAAAAATACAACTATGCATTTAACATTTGGTTGAAACTCAAGGTGTCTGACTTGTATTATGCCCTCTATGGAGGACCATCTTACACACTTGCCACTGTATGCTGAATTGTTTTCCCCTAAATTTCATATGTTGAAACCATAACTCCCAAACTGACTATATGTAGAGATAGGGCCTACAAGGAGGTAAAGAAGTGATGACAGTAGAGCCCTGAGAGGATAGAATCAGTGTCCTTATAAGAAAAGATACCAGAGAGCTCACTCTCTACACCGTGGGAGAAGGCAGCCATCTAAAATTCAGAAGACAGCTCTCCCCATAAACAAAATCAGCTGATCTGGAACAGCCTAGCCTCCAGAACATTGAGAAAAATAGATAAATTTCTGTTGTTTAAGACATCCAGTCTATGCCATTTTGTTATGGTGGCCCAAGCAGACTAACAAGTGGTATTGAGCGTAGGAAGGTTGAATATGCTCAAGTGCCTGAATAAATTCTTATTTGAAACAAATATTTTGCGACATTGTCCTTAGAAAAGACAACTGAGCTGAAAAAATATGGAGGTGATAAAAATTTATTTATTTAAACACAGAATTTTCACCTGCTCCCTGTTGAAATTCTGACTTTGGGTCACAGAGGATAATAATAGTTAACATTTATTGAGTTTTTACTGTGTCAGGCATTATTCTAGGCACTAATTTGCATCACCTAACTCATTAATCATTACACTGTAGATATTTATATTATCCTCATTTTATAGATGATTAAACTGAAGCACTAAGATTTTCTTTGTCAAAGGCAATATAGTTTGTCAATGGTACATCTGCAATTTAACCTAGGCAGTCTGGCTTCGGAGTCCATACTAATAACTAACTCGCGAGGCTGAACTAACTAGGTGAGTTGACCTATTGAATGAGATTAAAAAAAAAAAAAAATTGTCCATTGGCATGTTGAAGAATGTGAAAAAAATGACCGAGGAATTCTCTCATAGTCATTATCCTACAGTACTGTTTATAAAAGCATTTTCATAGACTTTGTATAATGTGGGGTCTTTATTTCCAATGTAAATTCCTGGGCTTTGTTCTAGTACTTTGGAAAAAAATCCTAAAAGTGGAGTCTATGAATCTGTATTGTTAAACCACTTCTGACACTATAGTTTGAGAGAACCTAGCCTATGAATTTAGCTGTTAAACAAGATGGTAAAATGTTGTCCCCATCATAGAGGAAAATACTCCTCTTACTGGATGTTGCAGACCCTTATTCATCCACGAAGTTAGTATTCATATCGGATAATTTACATAAAATTTTACAAAGAGGGAAATACAGCTTTATGTTGTGTACTATATTCTAAATGCCATCTTTTGTGTTCCTACTTTGTTTTTCAGAGTGGTAAAATGATGGATTTTTAATAAGCTCAATTATCTGGAATCTGTGGTGTGAAAATAAAACTTGGAAATGGTATATTTTATGAGAAACCAACAGACACTAATTTAGTATGTCTCCTACAAGCAACAGATAATGAATGATAGAAGCAAAAATATAGAATAGTAAAAATCTTGGTGATCATGTAGTTTTCATCCAATGCATAAATCTCTTTCAGACCATTTGCAAATAGTTAAGTAATATTTTGCTTAAAAGTCAACACAGATATACAGAACTCCCTATCTCCTAAAATAGGCCATTGTACCTTGAACACTGTGAAAGATTCTTCCTTATATTAAAATGAAATCTATTTTTTCCATTGCTCCCAAATTTTGCCTTAAGCTTTGCCTCTTGGAAGTGATCAAAAAAAAGTCTTCCATTTCCCACATGTAAGCCTTTTACATATTTGAAGATATTGCATTGGTTCTTTTTCTTCACTTCTCCACTCTGCCATCATCTCCCATCTCTTCGCTTACTGCCAAGTTCTTATGGTAACTTTTTTACTATATGAAAAACATTTTCAATATGGTTTATAATTAACTTTTTAAGTTTGGTGGACGGTGTAGTATTGCTAACTTTGTAATGATTTATTTCAGTGTTATATTATGATGTGAAGACACATGTGACCCAAGTATTTTTCCATTTATCGTTGTGTATGAATAGAAAAATCAATATGATATTCTTCTTTCATTCTATTTTTGAGAATAATTTTCTTAAACTGGTTCTACAAGGATAGTAGTGAATGAAGTATATGCAGAGTTGTAAAATAACTTTTAAATGCTTCATTTTATTCATTTGTACTTAGAAAAAAAACATTAGCACAGAGTAATAACTGCTTTTTGAAAAGTAAGAGAAAGTTAATTAGAAACTTAGAATCAATTAAAACTTTTAATAGTACTCTATTAAATCTTCAGTGCACCTTTTACCTTGATAAAGTTTATTCAGAAAAAATATTCAGTAATAAGATTTTATTTATTATACATGGAAAACATTTAACTCTTAAAAACTCATGTACATGTTAGAGGAAGAATTCAGGCAATCCTCATAATTCATAATTCTGTGTGTTGACAAATCTAAAAGTATAGTCACCTCAATAAATTTAATTAAAAAATTAAAGTATAGTACTGATTATACTCTGTATGCATAAAGAAGTTAACCAAATGTATCTGTCTTTCTTTTTTTAAAAGTTACTTTATTTTATTATGGAAAGAGCATTTAACATGAGATCTACCCTCTTAAAAATTTAAGTGTACAATATGTTATCGTTGATTATGGGTACAATGTTGTACAACAGATTTATAGAACTTAATTCATCTTGCTTGACTAAAACTTTATGCTCATCGGTTAGTAACTCCCTAATTCACCTCTCTCTCAGCTCCTGAAAACCACAATTCCTCTCTTTGATTTTATGCATATGACTATTTTAGAGACCTCATATAAGTAAGAGCATGCAATATTGGTCTTTCTGTGACTGATCTATTTTGTTTAGCATATGTCCTCAAAATTCATCTATATTGTCACATATGACACATTTCTCTGCATTTTAAAGACTGAATAGTATTCCATTCTAGTTATGTACCACATTTGCTTTATCCACTCATCTCTTGATGGACATTTAGGTTGTTTCCACACCTTAGTTATGTGAACATAGGAGTATTAATACCTCCTCAAGATCCGGATTTCAATTCTTTTGGATATATAGGCAGAAGTGGGATTGCTGGATCATATTTCTAACTTTTGGTAGAATCTCCAAACTGTTTTATATAGCAGCTGCACCATTTTACATTCCTACCAACAATGTATAAGGGTTCCAGTTTCTCCCCATCTTTGCCAGCACCTGTTGCCTTTACTTTACTTTTCTTTTTTTTTTTACTTTTTTTTTCTCTTTTCTTTTGCTTTTCTTTTCTTTTTTCTTTTATGGATAATGACCATCCTGACAGGGGTAAGGTAATATCTCATTGTGGTTTTGATGTGTATTTCTCTGATGATTTGTAACATTGAGCATTTTTTTCTTCATATACCTGTTGGCCATTTGTACATCTATTCAAGCCCTTAGTTCTCCTGACCTTGGTAAACATCTTTCTAAGGGTTATTTTCAATTCTCTGTCAGGTAAATCATACAATTCCATTTCATTAGGGCCTATTCCTGGAGACTTATCTCGTTCTTTTGTTTGGAACATCTTTGCCTAATTGTTCAGTGAAGAGGTATATTCCCAGGAATCAGTGTTTTCCTTTGATCCTTAATGGAGTTTTGATTGTCTTTATGTGATGAACATACTTATTAATTTCATTATCATGTAAAAATTATCAGAAATTCTGCAAGTCTTTCAAATGTAATTAAATTTTTCTAAAATGTAGTGGTGTTCAGGTATTTGAGAAAGGTTGTTATGTAAATTAATGAGAATATCCATTAAGTGTAGCTTCTGATATCAATTCATTTGGTAAAGATTTCTATATTTAGGATATTTTAGGCTGCAAGTCTCAATAGACCCAAATCAAAATAGCTTTTATCTTAAGAAAAATGTATGATCTCATGTAAGAATTCTAGGTGAACTAATGGTATTGGATTAAAAAATCAAACTCACATAAATCGGATACCTTCCTAATATTGAGATTTACTAATAATTTTAATGATGATGGCAACCAAGAACCTCAGACAAAGCACTGAGAGATGATGATGGACATAAAAGAAAGCTCCTTAGGTTCTTTGTTTTCACATTAGACATGATCATTCCGGTTCAGAATTATCGATGAAGAATTTAAGTTAGATTGGGTCGGTTATTACCTCACACAGCAGGGTAAGCATTTAAGATATTAAATATCTCTATTTTACTCTTCTGGAGAGTTTTAAATGTCACATAATTTTCTCCTGGGTGCCATCCCTCATCAAATCTGCAGATTTCAGGTTTATTTATAGTAATCCATTAGCCAGGGCTATCCTACTAAGAGCACTCTGTAGACAAAATCTTTTCCCTGCAGTAAATATCGTTAGTCTATTTCCATGAAGATCTTATTGACAAAGAGATTAAACTGAGTCGCATGTCTTTTTTTCTTTTCCGAAGCGTGCCTCCCAATGAAGGAAGTGAATGGATCATGGACCATCCTCTTAACTCAGACCTCCTCATAAGAGATACAGGGTTCAGGGTTGATTAATTCGGTGGTTCAACAACATTATTGAGGATCCATGTTCTTTCCATCTTTCTGCACTACCCTTTTTGGGTAATAGCTGAATAGATGTTCTTACACTATTTCTCTCATGGTGTCAAGATGGTTATAGTACACAAAAGAAGATAAAAGGGGAATATTTTACTCATGCTTCTTGTGTTTAATAGCAGCTATTTCGATAATATAATTCACATACCATAAATTCATCATTTTAAATATAGAATTGGTGTTTTTTTTAGTATATTCACAGTCATGCCACCATTACAAGTAACTAATTTTTAAACACATCACCCCCAAAAGAAATCCCATTTTCACTGTATTTTTATTAAATTTATACCTAAGTAATTTATCCTTTTTGATGCTATTTTAAGGGAAATTGCTTTCATAATTTTGTTTTCTAATTGTTCATTTCTAATTGCTAGTATCTAGCAATATAATAGGTTTTTTGTATATTGATATTGTATCATACAAACTTCCTGAAGTTATTTATTAGTTCTAATAGATTTTTTGTGGATTTACTGAGGTTTTCTATATGCAAAATCATGTCATTTGTAAAAAGAAATAGTTGCACTTCTTTCCAATTTGGATGCCTTTTATTTCTTTCATAATTGTCTTTACTAGAACCTTTAGTACAAAGATGAATAGAAGTGGTGAAAGCAGACATCCTTATCTTTTTCCTGATCTTAGAGGAGAATATTTACTGTTCCATCATTAAGTAAGAGAATAGTTGTGGATTTTTCACTGATGGCTTTTATCCATTTGAGGAAATTTCCCTCTATTACTAGTTTCCTGAGTGTTTTATCAAGAAAGGGTGTTGACTTTTGTCAAATACTGTTCTGTACTTATTGACATGATCAAGTAATTTCTGCATAAATTACTGCATACCTCCCAAGCTCATGCAATCACCACTTTGCTTCTAGATGTCTGCAAAAGGCTAAAAATCGCCCTGATTCCCTTATATTCCTTAGAATCCATTTTATATCAAGAAGCCCAAAAGAGTTTTAAAAACATAGTGTGGGGCAGATCCCATCCTTATTTTAATGCTCTGTTAGGTTTTCATTACACCAAGAATAAAATCTAAATTCTTTTCCATGGTCTTGGCCATATCAATGTGCCTCTGCAAAGAGCATGCCTACTGATATCATCTCGTCCTACGAACCCCCAGGTACTCAGTCTATTCTGTCATTTCTTCTCCTTCTCTAAACTATCAAGATATTCTAGGTCCAGGCTAAAAATAAAAAAGGTATTCTTTTGGGTCCAAAGACTTTTCATTTCCCATCCTCTATGCTGGGAACACTTATCCTCATTTTCTTGGATGGTTAACCTTTTTTCCTTGATCAGATCATGTCCTCATGGAGGTCTTTCTCTCAAACTATCTATAGTCACAGAAGTATTTTCTTCTAGTCATTGCTAGTCACATTAAGATCTTGTATTATTTTTGTAACACTCATTATGAACCGACATTGTTCTGTTTACTTTTTCAGTTATCCGTCTTTTTCCACTAGCATTAAGTGTGCTGAGATCAGTTACATTGTCTTTCTCTTTGGTACATAGAACAGTGGTTGACACATAGCATTGACGCAGTAAATATTTGTTAAATGCCTGGCTTGCCAACTGGTTCTCGTCTGCTGGTTTCTTGGCAGTGATCTAGTTCCATTCACTATACATAGCATTTCATAAAGATAATGTTTTAATCTACATCTGATATTCAAGTTACCTTTCAGTGATACGTTTGATTCTGTAATGTTAAAATAGACTTGTCAAAATTGTAAAGGCTGTACTCATTTATATTCATTCATATAAGTAAAAATATTCATACTGAATATGTAAAATCTAAATATCTAGACTGGCAATTAAAGGCTTCCAAGGAGTTCAAACACTAAAATAAAACTATGAAAAAAGGATCATAATATTGGTTTTCAAAAGCCACAATTGCTTAATAAATTTTCAAGATTTATTAAGAATTTCATTTTCGTTCAGCTTTTTATGCCTTTAGTATACTGCTTGCTTAGCTGCAAAGAGACACATTTTCTCTCAGTATATTTAAAGTGACATCTTTGATAGCTGCCACAGGGTCACTCAAAGCAGAACAGAAGAGTGCCTGATGCTACAGCTTGGTCCCTGGATGAATAGTTTGATAGCAGGCATGCTTCTCAGCAAATGTCGAGATGTGCATACTAGAATGCATTCTACCTTTTATGACAGTTGTAACACAATCCATCTGTCTTTATAGGGATTTTTTTTCTTCATTAACTATCAGTCAATTGAATGCAATGTATTCTTCCTACAAATATTATTCACAAGCAATAGTTCACTGTAGTTTAAATCAACAGGTGAACAGCTTACTTTTAAAATCAATGACATTTTTAAAAGTTTTTGAATTTTGCAAACAGTTCTCAGAACATATTTTATGAGTTCATAACTGGCCTTGTGGAGTCTAAAAACAAACTATATTAGTTCAATGATTCAACTATTGTAGGTTTATGAAATATTGTTCCTCAACAAACTATGGTTTAAAATACATGAAAGAAGGTTGTTTGGCTATACTTTTGTCAATCATTATTTTTAATGTAAAGAATTTGGGAGTTTATAAATAAATTTATAAATTTGTTAAAATCCACAATATGTTTTATTTATATTGCTTTTTTTTATTTATGAGGTTCACAATTCCTCAGTTATTACTTTAAAAACTTGTGTTTCTTTATTTATACTGAGTTCAAGCCTTATTTTTTGCTGCACTCACAAATCCATAATTTCACTTCTGATATTTTACTTGAATTTTAGCTATATTTTTACAAGCTACAGGATACTGAAATTAGATTCCTCTCATGCCCTACCATGCTACACTTTCCAAATAATATTTTTCTCCTTTCTCCCCAAACAGGCTCTTCTTCATAATCACATCTCTGCAAGTGATTTCATTATTGTTTCAGTTTCCTGAGCTTAAAAAACGTATTTTTCCTTTCCACTTCATTCCTTCCTCCTACTCCGTAGCTAAGAAGTCTTATTAGATCTTCTCCACAGTGTCTTAGGTTTGTCCTTTACTCTCTAATCTCCTGCTGTTCATCACAGTAAAGACCTAGATTATCTCATAAAACTCCCATATTAGTTTCCCAGCTTATTGCTTGAATAGACACAACGTTTCATTGAACAGATATAATTATTCTTTTGTTCAGACATCTACTATTTAATCTGACCCCATTTTTCTTGTTATTTTACCTTATTCATTTCTTTTTTTCTAAAGAGATGCATAAATTTGTTAAACTTTTGAAGACATTTAACAATTTATTGAAGTCCAAAAAGTAAATTTTACTATTAACTCTAGAAACCAAAAATTCCCAGGAAGCCAAAGGATTTAGAAAGAATTTCTTACAAAATATGCTAATATTACATTCTTTGTTAGACTGATACTTGGAGTACTCTTGGTATCATTTCTCTCCTGACCCATTGCCTTGATAAATTAGCAGTATCACATGAAATTATGGCTAGATGAGAGATTCGTATTCCTATTTATCTAAATGTAGCAAATAGCATGTTTCCCATTTAATGCTATAGAGTTTTGTTTTGTTTGTTTGCTTGTTTACAATTCTTTTGGAACAATAAGCCTTTAGAGTCCCATTTTCCCACTCAGAGAAGAGCCACTTGAGCCTTTGTCCTAATTCCTATGAATACTTGTCAGGAGTTAAAACACTGGCTGAACCATAGCCACAGGACTCCCTTTATGAATGCATGTGAAAGTGTCTCGGAAGATATTTTACTCTGTTCTGTTCTTTCACATTTCAAATTCACTTGGCTGGTCACCGTTAGACAGGTAAAAATGGGTTCAAAATTTTGGAACTCATAACAATTTTCTCCACAAATAGGTTAAGAACATTATCCATTTCTAATATGAACTCTCCAACTCAGCTCAATTTGAGATGCTCATTATCATCCTCTATCTTCTCTCTTCTTATAGCTACTTCTCTGTTGGGTTTCAGTGGGCCTGTAACTGGAGGCCTAAGTGGGCATGGTTCTTGCCAGGTCCCTGAGCAGATGGGACCACCTCCAGGACCATGGTTGAGCAGGACTATGGCCTGGACATGGACCGCTTCTGGGTCTACAGATCTCCAGCCTGTTACCAGGGGTACAAATGGATTTGGCTTTTACCAGGTCCCTGAGCATACTTCTGCCAGGTCCATGGGTGGGTTTCTGGGTGGACAGAACTGCCTCTGGACCATGGTAGAATGAAACTAGAATCCTGTTTCAGGTCCACAGTCAGTGGGCTTGTTACTAAGGGCACCAATAGGCATGGGGTTCTCCCAGGTCCTGTGGCAGATGGGGCTGGTGGCAGGACTGGGGATAAGCAGGGCTGGAGTTTGCAGGTGTATAGTGGTGCTTCCAGGTCCACAGCTGAGACATGACTAGCTACAGGCCTGACATCTGTGTATGGACCTGCCTTATCAAATTGGCCCTCCTCAGTCTTGGGTTCCACTAGGATTTCCCAACCTTCTCTCTGGATCCCAAGCTTCTCCAAAAGGCACTTTTGTTCGTGGGTGGCTGCCAACTTGTGTTTCTGTAATGGGATGAAGATGGAGGACTTCCTATTCCACTTTCTTGCTGACATCACTCCCTATATATATTTATAAATATTGCAGTACACCAGTTTTAACTAGTAAGGTTTTATGAAAAAAATTCTATTTTCAAAAGACTTGGCTGCTTAACTGTAGCCTCAGAATTGCAGTTTATACTTTCTCTTTTAAAGTATCAACAATCGAATGAGAGGAAGTTGTCCCAAGTTTGGAAGCTGGACCTATGTCTTCCTCCTCCCATTTCTAAAATGTGTACATGCTTTCTCCTCTACTTCCTCTTTCTACCTTCTAGTCTAATATAGTCTACATAGCAGGATTATAATGAAGACTAGAACAAGGGAACTTAGTAGGTACTCCCAAGTATTCTAGTTATAACAATAGTGATTATTATTATTAGCCTGGATTATAAAAATCTAGATTTAATTAGGAAAAGTTAAGGATTGTGACTTTTCAAATTGCGCTTATATCTTTATTCTTGAAGGACATTGATGAGTTCCAATGTCACATGGGTTATCACCAGGATTTGGGTTGAAGTACAATACAGAATTTATTTGGCTTTAAAACTTTTTCATTTCCCCTTGTTTATCTTTTTTAACTTTTTTAGGGTGACATTGGTTAATAAAATTGCATAGGTTTCAAGTGTACAATTCGATAATACATCTGTATATTGCATTCTGTTCAATACCCAAAGTCAAATCTCCTTCTATCACCATATATTTGACCCCCTTTACCCTTATCTATACCCCCTCTTTTCTCTCTGTAACCACTAAACTGTTGTCTGTGTCTATGAGTTTTTTGTTTGTTTGTCTTGTTTGTTTGTTGCTTTCAGTTTTATATCCCACATATGAATGAAATCATACCATTCTCTACTTTTTTTGTCTGACTTATTTTGCTTAGCATGATAATCTCGAGACCTATTCATGTTATCATAAATGGCAGTATTTCATCTTCTCTTATGACTGAGTACTATTCCATTGTATATATGTATCACATCTTTATCCAATGATCTATCAAAGGGCATTTTGGTTGTTTCCATGTCTTGGCCACCATGATTAATGCTATAATGAACATCAGGGTGCATATATCTTTATAGATGTTTCCAAATTTGGGGGATAGATACCTACCTAGTAGAGGGGTTGTTGGGTTATATGGTAACTCTATTCTTAATTTTTTGAGGAACTTCCATACTGTTTTCCATAGTGGATGCAAATCAAAACCACATGAGATACTATCTTACACCAGTAAGAATGGCTATTATCAACAGACAAGTAATAACAAGTGTTGGAGAGATTGTGGAGGAAAAGGAACCCTCTTACACTGCTGGTGGGAATGTAAATTGTTCCATTTCCCTTTCTGAACCTTCTCTTCCTCTTGTTCTCTTACCTGCTTCACACACACTCAGTACTCTCATGTTGCTCTTTGGCTAACTTAAAGTTCATATCCCCTTTGAGAGCTGTATCATTTCATTCTCCAAATTTATTTATCCCCTCAATACCTAAATTAGAATTCTCTTTTTCTGAATAGTACTGCATAGCAATATACCGTCTAGGTAAGAAATAATTAAGATAAAGAATAAAGAGAAACTTCTTCCTTTTTTCTGTGAGGGAACTGAATATTTTAAAAGTGGAACTGGATAATTTATATAAATTGCTAATTGGTATATAAGTTTTAGAAGTATCATGGACTACTTTTTCTCTCTTCTGGATTCTTTACTCCCTTTCTCCTATTTCAATTGATTTATGTCTGTATTATTTAAAAAGAAAAAAAAATTCCAGCCTATAATTACATTGGAAAATTTTGTATGTTTCTCACATTATTTTCAAAGATTTATTCTTGGTCAAATGCTATGTTTCATAGAGCTATACCATTTTTATAACAGCCAGTGATTTTTCTCCTGTTTCCCTGATTTATTATAAAAATCCGCCATGGTAGTCTAAGTCTTCAATATTGCCTTGAACAAACTCCTCTTTACTTGAATTCCAAAGATTTGTTTTTAGTACATAATTTAAAGTTTACCTGTTTAACTTTTAAATTATGAGGTATAATAATAGTTAAGTGTAGTTCATCTTTTCATATGGTTAAAAATTTTAAAATAATCTGTGATCTTTTAAAATTAAAGGAGTAAAAGCAGTGAAGGGTAAAAAATAATTCAAAATTCAGAATTGCAGACTTTAAAATATTAGTAAAATCAAGTTTCTTCTTTTTCACAAAACCATATGGTAGTAGGACAAATAAAAAGATATTTTCTCAAAGAATATTTCTTTTAAAACAGGTGATCAAGTGATATGGATTGGATACTATGGCTTAGTGTATAACCTGGTGAAAATGTCATGGGAACTTCGGGGCGATGAGGAACAAGATGGACTGGGAAACCTTATATGGCAAACATTACGGAAAACAAAGGATCATGAGAAAGACAGTCGGATCCATAATGCAGTAAATATAGCTCAGGTAAGACAAAACACCGGGCAATAAATTTGTACTTCTATCACCAGGAAGCGTTAGTCCATTCTAAGGAGAAAGGAATGTCCACATTCAGCGAGTATCACTGACTCACAGTTGAGAACACGATTTTTAAAATTTAATGCTGACCTATTTTTAGTTATGGATAAGAGGGTGGGCAGTCTTCTGATTAAACAGCTTGAAGAGAGGAGTTGATTTTTGGGAAGAGTAATTGTTCTGTTTTGGGCTTGTGCCTTTGAGAAGCAGTTATAAGTATGCTGACCATGCATTCCAATTTGCAAAGGTTAGCCTGGGTCTGTGTCTAATTTTTCAGTTTCCTCATTAGTAGTGAATTAATTCACTCTCAAAAGAGTTTCCGTTTGGATAATAAATTATTTAGTTTTCTTATTTATATTTATGTTTTTCTTTTCAGCATTAGACAATATAAATTGCAAATCTGGACTCGCTAATACTAAAATTTTTTCTTTAAAGTTAAAAAAACAAGTTCTTGTTCTAGCTCTATTTGAATGACTATATACATATATATTTCTTCACATTAAAAGAAAATTATTATGAAATTAGCTATCGTTTTTTCATAAAATACAAATGTGATTTTCTGGTGATGCATTTTCCATATGGCATCTTATATTTCAAAACTCCACCAAACAGTTTTTTCTTCTCTATATCTTATTTTGAGCCAGGGTAATTTGTTTATTATCCTAAAATAC